>NC_059075.1:54919320-55276820 GCF_020497125.1 Mauremys mutica
AAAATGACCCCAAACCCAGTCATTTCCCAGGTGGTTCCCAAAGGGTAGTCACCATGATGATGATTTTTAGACATGTTGTAAAGGAGGAAGCAACAGGATTTGGCAACAAGCTAGATTCTGACAACATCATCTTGTTGATAGAGAAGGAGGGGAGTAGTAGTAACACTAAGTTTGTATATGCTTCACTCAGCATAAGAATTGCTGAGTTTTTAACAATTGATTGGCTTGGTGAATTCCTGTAGTAAATGTAAGATGTGCTTCACAGAAAGAACAGCAGTTCTGTGGAGGAAAAGTAATGAATCACTCTAGCAGATGTCTGAGATCTACAAAGTGCTTGTGCTACTTCAGCTGTTTCTTCTTATTTTATCTCTGAAACATTGCTTTTGGTTAATGCTCAACATGAAAAACAAAAACATATAAAATCACTAATTGTATGTGCAAAACATTCTAGATTATGAATCTCACACGTATTTAACGTCATGATCAATCTGATGTTTGAACGCCCTACTAATTTTAACAGTTAACATTAGAAAACTTACTACTTTTATCCACTAATTTTCAGAAGAGAACCGAGGTGCTCTAGAAATAAACCATAATGAAACAGAATACTCAGTGAGAACTTGCAGTGCTTTGCTTGTTAATTTACAGGTTTTGGTACAGGACTGTAAATGCTAGACATCTGTATTATTTCCACTTCCCAAGCAGTAACTAAAATTGTTGATGAAGTTGAACTTCACATTCAGTTTAGATTTCATAAAGTAATGAAATCCTGCCAGGTTCTGAATTTTAGCCAGATGTCTTATGTGGCCTGCCCCCAGGATCTGTTGGATTTCTCACTAACTGCTTGCGCGCAGCCAAAAGTCTATTTCTCCTGTGTGTCTGACCTACTCTGATCCAATCCTAATGTTGAAAGTTGGATGGTTTAGTGCTCACATTTATATTTGTCCTATTCATAAGTCAAATAGAGGGAAGGAGAGCTAGGAGTGTGTAATTTCTCTTCTTTAATATGTAAGTGTAGGAGACAACAGTGTAAGAAATTCACAAGCCCACTTTTTAAATGTTAACTTAGGGAACAGCTATATCACAACTGACAGGCCAACTCATCCAGAGTTGAGACAGTTTCAAATGAAGTTCATATCTCTGTTATCAAGAAGAAGATTTATACATATATCCAACTTTTTATATCATGCCTACCACTGCAGACTCTGGGCATCTGTATAGTGCAGGTGTTCCATCATTGGGACTAAGACAGAAGCTCACGTTCTGTGAGTGTTCAGAGGGGATTCAAGTATCAGAGGGGTAGCCGTGTTAGTCTGGATCTGTAAAAGCAGCAAAGAGTCCTGTGGCACCTTATAGACTAACAGACATATTGGAGCATGAGCTTTTGTGGGGGAATACCCACTTCGTCGGATGCATCCTACCTGCATCCGATGAAGCGGGTATTCACCCACAAAAGCTCATGCTCTAATACGTCTGTTAGTCTATAAGATGCCACAGGACTCTTTGCTGCTTTTACAGAGGGGATTGTGATTTCAAATTTTGCTGAGGACTTCTAGTGCTCCCTTTCTACTCATAGGCATGTATCTAAATTCTTCAACAGGGTGTGCAGTGATGAGAAAGAAAGCACCGGTAAGAGAAAGGGGCCCAGGCATTCACCTTTGCTAAAGACTTGTAGACATGGAAGGAGCTGAATTGGGACAGCCTGCAGAAATCAAGAAAGAGTATTATATTATTTTAGCAGATCCTGTTAGCAGTGGAGTTACAACCATGAGCAAACATATAGTATGAATTGATTCCTTTCCTAGAATTTTAATCGGTAATTCACTAACAAAACATAAGACTCGGTCTAAGTGTTCTCTCTAGATTGGGCTACTCCTAATGCTTCTTCTTCCCCTTCTTCTAATTTTGTTTAATCAACAGAGCCCACTTATACACTGGCCAACACTAACAAGAGCCCCCTGCCACCATGAGTCAGCAGTAATTACTCACATTTCATTTCTAGCACCTGTGTTTATGGTAATTCAACAGAGTGAGATAAATAAATGGAAATGCAGAGCCACTCCCACACAACTAGCAGATATTACAGTAATATAAAGATGCAGATGAAAACCACTTCAAACACTGCTAATACAATGACTGGTACTAATGGTACTGATCCAGGAGTCAATGCTACACCACCCCATCTAAGCTGCCTCTATAGTACATCAAGTGGCTAAGGCCCCAGTCAGTTATATGCCAGCTGAGAATACTTGGAGCACATGTCCTTTGCAACCTGCTTTCCATCTCTGCCAGAGAGGTATAGAAGTTGGCTATGCTGGCTCCATGCCCACTAGAGATTACCTCCAACTGGGGAAATGCTCAGATGAAGAGATTTGGCAGTTTTCCTGCCTGTTAGTGCTGCTGGATTGATACAAAGGGGCTGGAAATAACAAGAGAAAGTGATGGTTGCTGGTGACGCATAATAAAAGCAGGCTCAATCAGCTATTGTTTGGTCTGCTGGAAGAAAGCTCATTTCATAGTCCTTCGCTCCATCTCTCTACTACTTGGCAACCAAGATTTTCTCCCCTCTGAAAATAAAGGGCTTACAGAGTTCAGGTGAGACACTGCTGATTGAACTAAGCAGGTGCAGGACCAATTTCATGGCTCTTATCAATGGACCAATGAGTCACAAAAGCATAGTCTTCTCCTTCCTCCTCTAATATAGATTATATATGTTTTACCTTTCAATTTACACAACATAATGTTGCATGTGAAATTGTAGTTATCTAATCCAGTTGCATATAACAAACCCCTGTGCTGGGGAAAACAGGGAAAAAGTGGGGAGGAATACACAGTAGGAAAAAAGGCTGAATTTGCTCAATGCACTGTACTCTATGAAAGACTTCCATTGGAAAAGACAGAGCAAGCATACATAAATCTGTAAACCTCTCTCCCTATGAGGTCTAAAAACAACGTGTTGTGCCTCAAAATGACATAGTACAAGAACTAAAATAAGGATATGTGGTAACTTAGCAACCACAAATATTTACAAATACATAAGTCAGAGCTGTCAAAATATCAGGGAAAATTGTATACCATGATAATGTTTTATAGCTAGGCAAAATTAGCTGTGTTGTGCATGGTTGCCCTAATTACTCTTAACAGCAAAACTGGAAGTGTTGTTTAGGTTGCTGGCATCAGGCATCTTTGGCTTGGTAGAGTCTTAACTTAAAAATAAGTGATGCCAAGAATAGATGTACATCTATTGATAAGTTTCTATACCAGTGACTCTTTGCTAAGATGTTAAACAGGGTTTATTAAACAGCCAGCTTTCAAAGCTCTGGATCATCTAGTGTTAAGTCCAATATGACATGATAAAAGAGCTGTAGTAAGTAACTTGGATGAGGATCAAACAGTCACAAATGTTGCCATTTCTGGTGGGGATAGATTTTACTCGTAAAAAGTGTTTTCAAAATCAGTCCCTGACTTTGTTTGGCTTAGACATGTATTTGGCTTAGACATGTATTCTGATCCTGAACTATTTCTCAGCCTAGGGGCCAAATCTTTAGTTGGTGTAAACAGGTACTAGCTCCCTTGACTTTAATGGATCTGCTCCTAGGAAGTTCAGGGTAATTTATCTTAGTCACTTCAAAAATAGTTCAACTGTTAAAATTGACAAAAGGAATAATTAATATGAATGCACAGATGGGTATGAACCAGGACACCAGAAATGAAACCTGCCCTGGCCTTTGAAATTTGGGGAAATTTAGATCTGTATTAAGATTTGGATCCTACATTTCCCAAATAGGGCCCATTTCTATAAAAGACTGAACTGGAACACCCAAACCAAACTACTCTTGGATTTTTGGAAAATTCAGATTCAAATAGTGCTACTGGCCTATCTGTATTGGCAGAAAAGGAAACACTGCCCCAGAGGCAGTTTCAGGAAGCAATAGATTTTCCATTGGGGAACACACCCAGTGCTCCTTGTACTATTCCCCACTGTGCAACTGTGTAAAGGCTATTGGCTGATCCACTGAACTCTCCTACAGAGCCTGACCCTGAAAAATGTTGAGTACTCTTAACTGCCAGTGCATTCACTAGACAGTGATGGTACTCACCCACCTCACAGTGTTGCACTCAAAGACTAAACCATGTATAAAACTTTAAACTCGTGAAAATTATCAAAATACTTAGGCCTGGTCCACACTAGGACTTTAATTCGAATTTAGCAGCATTAATTTGAATTAACCGTGCACCCGTCCACACCAGGAAGCCATTTAATTCGACCTAGAGGGCTCTTTAGTTCGAATTCGGTACTCCACCCCGACAAGGGGAGTAGCGCTAAATTCGACATGGCTATGTCGAATTAGGCTAGGTGTGGATGCAAATCGAACTTACTAGCTCCGGGAGCTATCCCACACTGCACCACTCTGTTGATGCTCTGGACAGCAGTCCGAGCTTGGATGCTCTGAGCAGCCATACAGGAAAAGTCCCGGGAAAATTTGAATTCCTTTTCCTGTCTGGACAGTTAGAATCTCATTTCGTGGTTGGACATCGGGGCGAGCTCAGCAGCACCGGCAGCGATGCAGAGCTCTCCAGCAGAGGAATTCATGTAATCTCTGAATAGAAAGAGGGACCCAGCATAGACTGACCGGGAACTCTTGGATCTGATCGGTGTGTGGGGCGAGGAGTCTGTGCTTTCGGAGCTGCTCTCCAAAAAACGGAATGCAAAGACCTACGAGAAGGTCTCCAAAGCCATGAGAGACAGAGGATACAGCCGGGATGCAATGCAGCGCCGCGTGAAAATCAAGGACCCCAGACAAGGCTACCAAAAAATCAAAGCGGCAAACGGACGCTATGGAGCCTGCCACCACTGCCCCACCAGTGACCATGGACTCTGACGATGGGACAGTGTCGACGGCCAGTTCCTCGGCGATGTTCGCGGACGGGGAAGATGAGGAAGGGTTTGTGGAGGACGAGGCAGACAACAGCGCTTACAACGCTGCTTTCCCCGACAGCCAGGATCTCTTCATCACCGTCACGGAGATCCCCTACCAACTGTCCCCGGCCATTAACCCGGATCCTGAATCAGGGGAAGGAGCAGTCGGTAAGTGCTTTAACCATGTAAACTTTTATTCTTAATATAACAGGAATCTGAAGTATGTGAAAAGGAGGTCTCTCTATATATGGGGATAGAACAGAAATCCTCCTGGGAGATCTCCACGAAGCTCTCCTGGAGGTAATCGAAAAGCCTCCGCAGGAGGTTCCTGGGGAGAGCTGCCTTATTGGGTGCTCCGTGGTAGCACACTTTTCCGCGCAAGGCTTTCATGAGGTACTCAGGGAGCATTGCCTCCCCGAGCACGGCTGCATAGGCCCTGGTTTGTGCTGGCTTTCACACAGCATGCGCTCTCTATCTCCTTCAGTGACCGTCCTCAGGGTGATCTCGCTCGGAGACTCCTGCATCTAATTAGGGGAATTACTGTAATGTTACGCCTGGTCCAAAGTATTTTTAAAAATTCTCCGGACAGACGGCATAGCAGAGACTCAGCACACTGCTGCGTGACGAGCGTAACGGAAACCCAAAGAATCAAATGGATGCTCATGAAGGGAGGGGGGACTAAGGACGCAAGGTATCCCACAGTTCCTGCTGTCTCCGAAAAGGATTTGCATTCTTGGCTGAGCTCCAAATGCTTCTAGGGTCAAAAACAGTGTCTGCGGTGGGTCAGGGCATAGCTCGGCAATTTACGCAGCCCCCCACCCACCCCCAGAAGTGAAATGGAAAACAATCCTCTCTTGACTCTTTTACATGTCACCCTATCTTTACTGAATGCTGCAGATAGACGCGATGGTGCAGCACTCAACACCAACATCCTTGCTCCCCCCACGCTATGGATGGCTGATGGTACAATAAGACTGATATCCATCGTCATCATCAGCCTATTGGCACATGGGGCAGTGCAAAAGGACTGGTAACCATGCAGACTACCATCCGTTAGGTCGATCAAGGGCGCCTGGCCCTAATTTTTCCTGGTAGATGGTACAGTATGGCTGATAACCATCGTCATCATAGCAACAGGGGGCTGAGCTTCATCAGCCCCCACCCTTCATGTGTAAAGAAAAGATTCAATTGCCCCTGGACTAGCAGCAGGATGCTGGGCTCCTCTCCTCCACACTCCTTAATGTCCTATCTGGACTATCATAGCAACTGGAGGCTGCCTTCCACTCATTTCTCACTAACAAGTCACTGTGTCTTATTCCTGCATTCTTTATTACTTCATCACACAAGTGGGGGGACAATGCTATGGTAGCCCAGGAAGGCTGGGGAAGAATGGAATGAACAGGTGGGGTTGTTGCAGGAGCACCCCCTGTGAATAGCATACAGCTCATAATCTATGCAGGATCTGACACAGAGCAGCTGTGCTCTCTGGTTCTCTGATACAGTGGTTCTCTAGTACACTTGCCCATATTCTAGGCAGGACTGATTCTATTTTTAGATACCAAAAAGGAGGGATTGACTCAGGGAGTCATTCCCAATTTTGGCTTTTGCGCCCCTGGCTAAGAGCAGCCAGGGGCACTTATGACAGCAGCAAATGGTGCAGTGCAAAAGGACTGGTAACCATGCCCATCTTATTACCAATTTATGGTATGGTAGATGGTACAGTATGGCTGGTAACCATCTCTGCTGTCATGCAAAAGCAAAAGCATGCTGCTGTGTAGCGCTGCTGGACCGCCTCTGTCAGCAGCATCTAGTACACATATGGTGACAGGCAAAAAAGGCAAAACAGGCTCCATGGTTTCCACGCTGTGGCGTCTGCCAGGGCAATCCAGGGAAAATGGGCTTGAAATGATTGTCTGCTGTAGCTTTCCCGGAGGAAGGGATGACTGACGACATTTACCCAGAACCACCCGTGAAAATGGTTTTTGCCCCATCAGGCACTGGGATCTCAACCCAGAATTCACAGAGACAGACTACACTGTGTTCATTCTTCGCAAAAATTTATCTTTGCAAGGAATTCACTCCCTTTTTCCCATCACACAGCTTCGACTGTCTCCAGACCTGCCACAGCATCCCCCTCACAGAGGCTGGCAAAATTAGGCGGCGTAAGAAAAAGACACGGGACGAGATGTTCGCTGAACTTATGGGGTGCTCCCGAGACGAGGCAGACCAGCAGAGCCAGTGGAGGGAGACCCTCTCTCTGTACCAGCGCTCACACAGCGAACGGGAGGAGAGGTGGCGTGAGGAAGACAAGCAGGCGACTCAAACGCTGTTTGGACTAATGAGGGAGCAAACGGACATGCTCCTGCACCTTGTGCATGTTATGCAGGACCTCACACTGCAGGGGGGCTCTGTCCTCCTGCCTATCTGCAACCGCCCTCCCCCGCCACAAAGTCCCATACCCCCCTCACCCAAAATAACCAGAAGGAGGGGTGCCAGAGGCCGTGTAAACTGTCACTGCACCCCAGCAGAGTGCTCAAGTACCCAAAAGCTCTCATACCCTAAATTTTGAGAAGTCCTTCCCTTCCCGCCTCACCCAAGCCCCCATCCCAGTTTCATCCCCTAACTGTCTAGTTGATAATAAAAAATACTTTTCTGTTAATTACTGTTTCCGTCATGTTCTTTTAGAGGAGACTGTGTTTGAAGGGGGGGAAGGGGGTTGGTAATTTGACAGGACAATCACCTTTACCAGGGTACAGACATGGGGGCAGGATCAGCAGCAGGTCACACACACACTGCTGTCAGTACGCACCCTGGTCGGTATGGGAGGTGGTTTGCAGGTTCTGTGTGGGTGGGGGGGTACGTGACTTTGTAGCGGGGGGGGGACTTTGTTACAGATCTCATGCAACGGTCCCTGTCCTGGACCACAGAGCCACGCAGCAGAGGAATCTGTATCCATCCTCCCCCGCCAAAAGGCCACATAGCCCCCGCACACAGAGTCCCAAAAAGGAGGGATGGCAGGCTCCGTTGAAACATCCAGTCTGGCACTGCAGACCGCTCTGGGAGCAGGAGCCTGTCATTCCTCGAGTTTACAGGCGGTCTTTACATCACTGCACACCCTACCCAGCACAGTCCGTGTCCCAGTTTCAACCCTGTAACGCAAAGTCATCAATAAAGAAACCTTTGTAAAGTTACAGTGGAACATGCATTTTATTTTTAAACGTGTGTTGGAAGTTGGGGAAGCGGGGTGGGAGGGGTATGTAACTGCAGATGCTAGTCAACAGTCACTTGGTAAAGAAACAGGGGCAGGTTCAGCTTCTCTGTAAAGAAACTGAACAGTCACAGGTCACGCTGCTCACTGCTCGCTGGTACTTGAAGAGTTCCTTGTCGCTGTGCAAGGCGCCTGCACAGAGCTTCATGAGCCAGGGCATTAGCGGGTAGGCTGGGTCCCCGACGATCACTATAGGCATCTGCACATCCCCAAGACTTATTTTGTGGTCCGGGAAGAAACTACCTTCCTGCAGGTGTCTAAACAGACCACAGTTCCTGAAAACACGCACGTCATGAACTTTGCTTGGCCACCCGACGTTGATGTTGGTAAAACGTCCCCCATGGTCCACCAGTGCTCGCAGCACCATTGAAAAGTAGCCCTATTTCTCAGCAGCTGACTGTGGAAGAGGTGGACGATAAGGTGCGAGGAGTTGACAACGGCCATAACTGCAGCGGGATCCGTGCTCAAAGTGCTGTGGCGCCCGCGCTGTCACTGAGCAGAAAAGTGCACGAACAGATTGCCCGCAGGCGCTTTCAGGGAGGGAGGGAGGGAGGGAGGGAGGGCGTGATTGACGGTTCAATGATGACAGTTACCCAAAACCACCCTCGACACATTTTTCCCCCCAGCATGCATTGGGGGGAAATCCCAGAATTCCAATGGGCAGCGGGGAGTGCGGGAACTGTGGGATAGCTTCCCACAGTGCACCGCTTCCAAAGTCGACGCTGGCCCCGTTACTGTGGACTCACACAGTCGAACTAGTGTATTTAGTGTGGATACACAACTTCGACTTCATAAGGTCGATTCCACAAATTCGAATTAAGTTGATTCGAAATAGTCTTGTAGTGTAGACATACCCTTAGTTAACTCTCTAAAAATCAATTTTTTAAAATTTTTCACTGAGAGTTTACAGAAAAAAATGATATCATTCTGTAAATATTTACCTAAAGTAACAGCAAAGCTTGTCATTTTTTTCAGAGAAGAATTCTACACTAGGTTATTTTGTTTGGCTGTTTTTTGTTTTTAGCCCTGAAAAACAAAACCATATACTAGCTTTGAAATGCTAGAACTTACCACATTTGCAAATTCTCACAAAAATCTAAGTTTTCACATAGCAAAAAATGCTTTATTGCATCAGATTTTGTTTTCTGTTCAGAAACTCATTTTAATGAGAAAGATGATCAAAACTCAGTTATTTCTTCAAAAGTTTTATTCAGCCATGCCAAATTTTCAGTGAACTTATTCGTGCTGATTCTAATAAGCTGAACAACTTGTTTTGGCTAGAGGTATCTTTTCTCCATATGGAAATGCTTGTACTAGCTTTTTTGCCAATTATGCGGTTGAGAGGAGGATGTGGAGAGAAGTCCCGTGTTGTTTTTTTGTGGCGTAAATTCACTTTGGAGGCTGAAACATGCTGCATAAATTGCTTTGAGAGAGCTTGAATCTCTGTGATGTGTATTGACATTGTGACATCCAAATCTTTGTATTGATAATCAATTTATACAATTAAAGTTTTTAACAGATTTAAGGATGCACCAAAATATTAGACTAAGATCTTGGCAGGAAAATATAAAATTAAAAGCACCAATAATGAGACGGAATGAAAAGGAGCAGAAAAGAACAAGACAAGAAAAGACAAGACATAAGAACAGCCATACTGGGTCAAACCAGTATTCCATCTAGCCCAGTATCCTGTCTTCCAACAGTGGCCAATGCTAGGTGCTACAGAGGGAATGAACAGAACAGGTAATCATCAAGTAATCCATCCCCTGTTGCTCATTCTCAGCTTCTGGCAAACAAGGGTAGAGACACTGTAGAGCATGGTTTCACATCCCTGCTCATCCTGGCTAATAGCCATTGTGACCTATCCTCCATGAACTTATCTAGTTCTTTTTTGAACCCTGTTGTAGTCTTGGCCTTCACAACATCCTCTGGCAAAGAGTTCCACAGGTTGACTGTGCGTTGTGTGAAGATACACTTCTTTTTGTTTGTTTTAAACTTGCTGCCTATTAATTTCATTTGGTGACCCCTAGTTCTTGTGTTATGAGAAGGAGTAAATAACACTTCCTTATATACTTTCCCCACGCCAGTAATGATTTTATAGACTTCTATCACATCCCTCCTTAGCTAGATCTTTTCCAAGCTGAAAAGTCCCAGCCTTATTAATCTCTCCTCATATGGAAGACGTTCATTTTTGTTGCCCTTTTCAGTGCATTTTCCAATTCCAATATATCTTTTTTGAAATGGCGTGACCAGATCTGCACACAGTATTCAAGATGTGGGCATAGCATGGATTTATATAGAGGCAATATGATATTTTCTGTCTTATTATCTATCCATTTCTTAATGATTCCCAACATTCTGTTAGCTTTTTTGACTGCCGCTACACATTGAGTGGATGTTTTCAGAGAACTATCCACAATGACTCCAAGATCTCTCTTAAGTAGCAGCTAATTTAGACCCATCATTTTATATGTATATTTGGGATTATGTTTTCCAATGTGCATTACTTTGCATTTTTCAACATTGAATTTCATCTGCCATTTTGCTGCCCATTCATCCCGTTTTGTGAGATCCTTTTGTAAGTCTTCGCAGTCTGCTTTGGACTTTATCTTGATTAGTTTTGTATCATCTGCAAATTTTGCAACCTCACTGTTTACTGCTTTCCCCAGATCATTTATGAATATTTTGAACAGTACTGGTCCCAGTACAGATCCCAAGAATACACTACTATTTGCCGCTCTTCCTGAAAACTGACATTTATTCCTACCCTTTTTTTCTATCTTATAACCAGTTACTGATCCATGAGAGGGCCTTCCCTCTTATCCCATGACAGCTTACTTTGCTTAAGAGCCTTTGATGAGGGACCTTGTCAAAGGCTTTCTGAACATCTAAATACACTATATTCACTAGATCACTCTTGTCCACCTGGATGTTGACCCTCTTAAAGAATTCTAATAGACTGGAGAGACATGATTTCTCTTTACAAAAAACATGTTGACTCTTCCCCAACAAATTGTGTTCATCTATGTGTCAGATAATTCTGTTTTTTATTATAGTTTCAACGAATTTGGCTGGTGGTGAGGTTAGGTTTACTGGCCTGTAATTGCTGGGATTGTCTCTGGAACCTTTGTTAAACATTGGTGTCACATTAGCTATCCTCCAGTCATTTGGTACAGAAGCTGATTTAAATGATAGTTTATATGCCCCAGTTAGTAGTTCTGCAATTTCACATTTGAGTTCCTTCAGAACTCTTGGGTGAATACCATCTGGTCCTGGTGACTTATAACTGTTTAATTTATCAATTGTTCCAAAACCTCCTCTAATGATACCTCAATCTGAGACAGTTCCTCAGATTTGTCATCTAAAAAGAATGGCTGAGTTTTGGGAATCCCCCATTCTCAGCCATAAAGACCGATGCAAAGGATTCTTTAGTTTCTCTGCAATTGCCTTATCTTCCTTGAGTGCTCCTTTAGCACCTTAATCATCCAGTAGCCCCACTGGTTGTTTAGCAGGCTTCCTGCTTCTGATGTACTTAAAAAAAATTAACAATTTTTCAAGATACAGTGGTTCCTCTTTGCATTAGTCAGCTTAGGAGACAGTAAAAATGTGTGCTAACGTTGAAGTTTTTTTAAAAGGCTGATTTCTGTGAACTGGGGAAAATATCAGTTGATGATGGCACAATATAAATAAACTTTACTTTTGAATGGTGGCAAATGATGAGAGTAAATGAAGAAAATACTGGCTGCTTCTACCCAGACAAAGTAAGAAAGCTTTGAAAGAAAAATGCACACTTAGAAAAGTAAGCAACAATCTAAGGATAAAATGAATATGGGTTCAATGCCCAAGATAAGAATCATAGGCCTGTTCCAGGTTATTTTAGACTCACCACAGATAGGTAGGCAGACTTTGCTCTAGAACTGGGATTGGACATGTATAGGGAAATTTTACACCATCTCTTCCAGTTTGAGGTCATGGCTCATTTGGGTGGCAGACCCTTTTAATTGTTCTGCCCTTGACAATTAATGAACTGAGTCAACTTCAAACATCTCTAAGAGAGAGTATTGCAGAGCTGGTGGGCCACTCAGCTGATGTCCTACTGGGGCATTGTGATGATTTGTTGTCCCTGATCATCAATACAGTACACCAATCCTCTTTTCATACATCATTCTCATATATCTCCTTGGTATAAACATGGTGCAGAGGTCAGGACAGTCATTGTGCTACAAAAAAATATTTATTGATGCACAAATAATGTTTAAGGTCTATGCCACAGCTGTTGCACAGCCAATCAGGAGAAATTGAGTTTGAAGTCACTTTTTAATCTGGCAAAGATAGATGAGGAAGAATGTGTTTTGGTGTGGCACTTCCTCCTTCACTTTGGATTTCAACAGAACATCTTTCAGGCTGCATGGAGCAAAATCATGGTTAGTAGGTGAGGAGGAGAAGAACCATCTCAATAAGGTGTCCTGGAAAGGGAGGGTGAGATACAGCATGACCGAATGGAAAAACCCTTTCAGTAACAGCCCTTAGATGGATGAGCATATGATAGCTGATGCTACGTGAGGCACAGGCTTTAGACACAAAACAGTGAGGTATGTGTGGTGACATGGAGGTAAGATGCCTTGCCTTCCAAGGCAAAGAAGGAATCCAAGAAGGTGATCTGGGTGATTTCAGAAGACATAGGAACATGAAGATCACATGTGTAAATATGATTTTAAAAGTGAAGTACACTCAAAATGATTTCCAGGAATAGACATTTTAAAAATTTATATATAATCAGAACATAAAAGAAATGCAGGAAAGCTCTTTTAAAATCAATAGCTAACAAAGAAGTCAATCTGCTGAAGGAATACATTTCTTTCAAAGAGTAAAAGGCAAAAATAATACACAATAAAAAGTAGTTGCAACAAAACAAACGGTATTTAATAAAATGGCAAAGCCCTGGTAAATAAGTGTTTATTGAAGGAATAGACTTGCAGCTCATGATGAGAGAAGTTTAAAGGATTCAAAGATTAGCACTTTCCCCAACAGTTGGGTGGCTTAGACAAAACTTGTCTGAACTATCTAAATCTTCTGGGTCTATAAAACTGGACCGAGAATGAGATTTCCAATACTTCCTACTTCTTGTAGGGCAGAAGATACTGGGTGGGTTTTTAAATGAGAACAGTGGTGGCATAACTGACCCACAGAAGCCAATAGTGAAACTCCTATTGACTTAAATTGGAGAAGAATTAGGCCAGAGCTGAGTGTTTTGGAAAACCGTATCCACTGTGGGAATGTTAAGGTACTTTAGCACTTTTTACAGTGCTTTCACTCCTCTTCAGGTTCCAATAACGTGTCAGGCATAGGTGTTGAAGGGGCAGAATAGTTCTTATTTGATCTAAAATTATTTTCCCCATTCTGACATGTAAGAGGGTTATCCAGTAAACAAGCATTGTACTTTAGTTCTAAATGATCTACATGGTGACCATGTCTATAACTCTATCCCAGGAAATTAGGAATATATTCACAGGGTTTTTTGAATAATAATTTTTTACATTTATTCTTAATGATATAGGGCAGTTAAACATTAAAACTGGGACTAACTAAGAATACTGGTTAAAGTTAACTGGCTTGCAGACTATATAGTACCTGAAGTAAGTGTTGCAGCTGTTTGGGATTAGTACTTACTTATCTCCCCTAATTATGTCTGTGACTCGTTTTTTTTGCCCTGCTTATTTCCTTACAATTGAGACACAGTAGACAGGGAAAAGGTCAAAGTTTATAGCAATGTCTCAGGTATGGATACTTGTGGAAAGATTCTTTATTGCTGTCCTGTGTAAATGCCAGGAAAGCTATTACCTCACCCACATTGTCTCTCTAGGAAAGCTAGAATTAGCTGCCTACTATTCAAAGGTAAAGAGAATCTCCAGATGGAAGCACTTTGACCATTGGCTAGTGTCATTCAAAAATCACTGGCATATTTGAACAAAGACCCTCACAGATGCCTCATGGGATTGAGCTTAGGTCAAGTCCAAATTTGAACATCTGGAGAAAATGAATCTACAGTGCTGAGTGAGGATGGGAGGAGGAGAAAGATGCTGACAATAATTTCTAAGTTAATTGAGAAAAGTCATTATAAAATAGAAAGTGCTGAAAGTTTCTTAAATTACTTAATACTAACAGATCCCAAAACTAATCACAGGTTCTATATGTTACTATTCTTTGGCTAAAGATAAGAGAAATCAAATATAAAAACATCAGAAATACTTCTCTCTGATTAGTACTCTAAATACGTTTGTTAATATATAGCAGAAAGCAAATTAGTGCATGTTATTAGAACCCATAAGTAAATTAATTATTTAAGTACAAAATAACCAATCATAAAGTTTCATGACTTATTATAATGAAAGCTGAATCCATGTATCTGTGTAAGGGAACTTTTCTTTCAAAAGCAGTCAGTGACTCAAGAACAGAGGTGTCAGGTTCCACCATAGGCAGCTCTTCAAGTAATAAGTGTCATGCACCATCAACCTAGGCCATAAAATGCACTTGCTTTCTTCAAGCAGACCATCAGATGTAGAGTAGGTTGAATACTCCATGCTCTCTGCAAACACTGCAGGTAAGCAGATGCCAGCAGAACTGACACACTTGAATCAGGACCTAGGATCAGTTCAGTGGGGTGTGACTGCAGTTATCTACACCAGTGATTTGTCACATTGTGGTCCATGGACCACAGAGTACTTAAAAGTGGTTTACCATAGTAAAACAAAGATGTGTTTTAGCTAAGCACAAGTTTTCAGGCCCCATACAACAGGCATAACTGGGAGAAATTAAACAGCCTGTGATATATAGGAGGTCAGACTAGATCTGATGTTCCTTTGTGGATCTGATGTTCCTTTCCTTAAACTCTATGAATCTGATACTCTTTAAGTAGTGACACTCCTGTTGGTTTTCCCAGTCCAATTCACTTTGGGCTCAGGTGTGTCAGTTCAACATAGGCCAGAGTATTGGTGGTGTGTAGCTGTCCCCACCCCATCCAGCAGGGTGCTCCAGGAAGCATTCTTCCTCAAAATTCTCAGCATGAGAAAGAAGGCACTCACAGCCACATCCTTTTATAGGGTGTAGTTTACAAGCCTCTTTGGAACACTGTGCACCTCAAGGGGGGTAAGGAGGAAGCAGTTTCAGCAATTCTTTGAACACAAGGATGGCAGTTACACTTGGTCTTTACTGGGGCCATGCAAAAAGAGGAAGAGGCTTTTTATGGTCCTCCATCACCTCTAATCCATCACCAGATTAGAAAATCTGGCCCCTTGGAAACTATATGGTGTTTAGAACAACTAAATGCTAGTGCCAAGCATTTTTCTGCACTCAGTGCTACTGCTTCATGTGTTATTGGTTTTGTTTTGTTAGGAATTTCTTTAGTGATCAAATTTGCAGACATCATCAAAGTTGGAGCGGTTGCAAACACAGAACAAAACCATCCCATGAAATGACCTGGAGAAATCAGACCAGTGGGTGCGGTAGACAATAAAAGGAGTTATGGTCCTAATGAATGTAAAGTCCTGAATTCAGAGAAATGAAGGCAGCAGCACAGATACAAAATGAGGGGAGTAACCAAGCAGCTGTACCCACAGTATTAAAATGACTTCACTTCCATCTGGTCCCCTTAATACTGTCCTGATATTGCTTGTCTATATAAGGAAACTATGCATATTGTCTCATCCCACAGCTTCCCTGAGAATCAGGAGGCTGCAAGAGGAGTTCAGTCTTAAAGAGCTATTCACAATATGTAAACATTTTTTGAGAATCACAAATCTACAATCAGGGAGAGAATTGTATAGGAAATGCAGACACCAGTCCTATCTATGCTGATTCTAGTTCAGGACTTAGGAGGTCTCTCTGTGATGACATTAGGCAGCAAAGGTTGTGGGCTAGATCCACAAAAGTGACAGACTCCGCACTGACAATCCAGGAAGTATTTGGAGAATGTTGGGGACAACTTCCTGGTGCAAGTGCTGGAGGAACCAAACTAGGGGCCATGCTCCTCTTGACCTGCTGCTCACAAACAGGGAAGAATTGGTCGGGGAAGTAGAAGTGGGTGGCAACCTGGGCAGCATGAGATAGTTGACTTCAGAATCCTGACAAAAGGAAGAAAGGAGAGCAGCAGAATACGGACCCTGGACTTCAGAAAAGCAGACTTTGACTTCCTTAGCGAACTGATGGGCAGGTCCCCTGGGAGGCTAATATGAGGGGGAAAGGAGTACAGGAGAGCTGGCTGTATTTTAACAAACAAACAATCTTGATGTGCCGACAGAATAGCAAATATGGTGGGCAACCAGGTTGGTTTAACAGAGAAATCTTTGGTGAGCTTAAACACAAAAAGAAAGCTTACAGGAAGTGGAAACTTAGCCAGATGATTAGAAAGGAGTATAAAAATATTGCTCAAGCATGCAGAGATGTAATCAGGAAGGCCAAAGCACAACTGGAGTTGCAGCTAGCAAGGGAGGGTTTCTACAGGTATGTTAGCAACAAGAAGTTCAGGGAAAGTTTGGGACCCTTACTGAATAGGGGAGGCAACCTAGTGACAGATGATGTGGAAAAAACTGAAGTACTCAATGCTTTTTTTGCCTGGGTCTTCACAGATGAGGTCAGCTCCTAGACTGCTGCACTGGGCAGCACAGTATGGGGAGGAGGTGTGCAGCCCTCAGTGGTGAAAGAACAGGTTAAGGACTATTTAGAAAAGCTAGACAGGCACAAGTCCATGGGGATTGATGCAATGCATCTGAGCGTGCTGAGGGAGTTGGCTGATGTGATTGCAGAGCCATTGGCTATTATCTTTGAAAACTCGTGGCGATCAGGGGAGGTCCCGGATGATTGGGAAAAGGCAAATATAGTGCCCATATAGGGAAGAAGGAGAATATGGTGAACTACAGACTGGTCAGCCTCACCTTTGTCCCTGGAAAAATCATGGAGCAGGTGCTCAAGGAATCCATTTTGAAGCACTTGGAGGAGAGGAAGGTCATCAGGAATAGTCAACATGGATTCACCAAGTGCAAGTCATGCCTGACCAACCTGATTGCCTTCTATGATGAGATAACTGGCTCTGTGGATATGGAGAAAGCAATGGACATGATATATCTTGACTTTAGCAAAGCTTTTGATACAGTCTTCCATAGTATTCTTGCCAGAAAGTTAAAGAAGTATGGATAGATGAATGGACTATAAAGTGGATAGAAAGCTGTCTAGATCATTGGGCTCAATGTGTAGTGATCAACAGCTCGATGTCTACTAGGCAGCTCGTATCAAGCAGCATGTCCCAGGGGTCACTCCTGGGACTGGTTTTGTTCAATGTCTTCATTAATGATCTGGATGATGGGATGGATTCCACGCTCAGCAAGTTCATGGATGACATTAAGCTGCGGGGAGAGGTAGATATGCTGCAGGGTAGGGATAGGGTCCAGAATGACCTAGACAAATTGGAGGATTGTGCCAAAATAAATCTGATGAGGTTCAACAAGGACAAGTGTAGAGTCCTGCACTTAGGATGGAAGAATCCCATGCACTGCTACAGGCTGGGAACCGACTGGCCAAAAGGCAGTTCTGCAGAAAAGGATTTGAGGATTACAGTGGATGAGAAGCTGGATATGAGTCAACAGTGTGCCTTTGTTGCCAAGAAGGCCAATGGCATATTGGGCTGCATTAGTAGGAGCATTGCCAGCAGATCGAAGGAAGGGATTATTCCCCTCTATTTGGCACTGGTGAGGCCACATCTGGAGTACTGCATCCAGTTTGCCCCCCCTCAACAGAAAGGATGTGGACAAATTGGAGAGAGTCCAGCGGAGGGCAACAAAAAGGATTAGGGGGCTGGGGCACATGACTTATGAGGAGAGGCTGAGGGAACTGGGCTTATTAGTCTGCAGAAGAGAAGAGTGAGGGAGAATTTGATAGCAGCCTTCAACTACCTGAAGGGGGGTTCCGAAGAGAATGGAGCTAGGCTGTTCTCAGTGGTGGCGGATGACAGAACAAGGAGCAATGATCTTAAGTTGCAGTGTGGGAAGTCTAAGTTGGATATTAGGAAAAACTATTTTACTAGGAAAGTGATGACGCACTGGAATAAGTTACCTAGGGAGGTGGTGGAATCTCCATCCTTAGAGGTTTTTAAGACCCGGCTTGACAAAGCCCTGGCTGGGATGATTTAGTTGGAGTTGGTCCTGCTTTGAGCAGGGGGTTGGACTAGATGACCTCCTGAGGGTTTTTCCAACCCTAATCTTCTATGAGTCTATGATAGCAATGCATAACTTTAGGTGTCCAGCTACCTAATTGAATCCATAACCCTAAATCAGGCACCAGGGCTCCTTATACAATGCATCGGAACAGTTAGGCCCATAAGAATGGCATCCACAAAAGCAAGTGAATTAAGCCAACAGGAAATGCGAAGGAGAGGGATATGGCTTAAACTTAATTTGCAAAGGAACTTAGGTGCCTAATTCTAAGTTGGAGGGAGGTGCCTCTCTCTGCTCAGGAAGATTCAGACATGAACTCTTTCCTGGAGTTAGGCATCTAATCCCTTTCTCACAAAAAGCGGAAGTAACAGTGCCACCCAAGATATGGAATAACCATCTTCAAATCCCTTCTCCATCTGATGTGGAGCAGGGATTTGAACCCACATCTCCCAAGGGTGTGCCTGAACCACTGTCCTTTGGGATATTCTGGTGTAGGCCTGTCTGACTCTCCTGGTGACACTGTTCCATTTTATATAGAGAATCATCAGAACAAGGACTTGAGTCTCCTATATCTCTGGTGAGTGCCCTAATCGCTGGATGACAGAGTTATTCTGACTTTTTCTCTGACCCAATGACTAATTATTTATACAGAACAGAACAGCTTCTGTGGGAGAGACTTATAAACCCACCCCAGAATATCCCATAGGCCAATGGCTAGGGCCTCTCCTGAGAGGCATGAGATGTGGGTTCAAACCTCTACTCCATATCAGGCAGGGGGAATTTAAATCTGGGTCTCCCACATCTTGGATGAGTGCTCTAACCCTTGGGCTACAGGAGTGCGGCAGCATGGGCATTTTTTGTAGGATGATCTGTTTGGTGGCCTCTGTATGCCTACCAGATTGGGACCCACAGCCGATATAGATGAGGGAATGCGTATTTTGAGGATCCTCCTGGGGGGTTGGTGTGAAATAGGAACTGACTATCAGGACTTAGGCAGGTGTATGGATACCATGACACAGATTCTTAGGCACTTAGGGGACTTTATTGGTGGAAATTCAGGTGTCTGCAGGGGTAGAGGGCAGCTAAACAGGATTTTTGAGGCTCTAAATTTAAGACTTAAGTGGCTAAAATGGCATTTAGGTGTCTAAAACCCTTTGTGGATCTAGCCATTTGTGTTTAGTTAGTATGAGAGAACTGGAGAGGATTAAGTGGTCTGTTCAAGAGCTTCAATAAAAAATCCCTTTTATAGTTTGTGTATCAGAGTCCCGTCTCTTCTGTACCAAGAGGATTCAAGAACAGGCAGAGAGGAGGAATGGCTAAAGGGGAGTGAATTAGGGGAGTTGAGAAAGACACTAAGAGGGAGAGGGGTGAAGAGAGAAAGAAAAAAATAGGGAATGAGAGATGCAAAAACAAGGGAGATAGAATGAGTTGATGTTTATTTTATTGAAGGCCTCCTGCCATAATCAGGGGGTAGCTGTGTTAGTCTGTATCCACAAAAACAACAAGGAGTCTGATGGCACCTTAAAGACTAACAGATTTATTTTTTACCCACGAAAGTTTATGCCCAAGTAAATCTGTTAGTCTTCAAGATGCCACTGGACTCCTTGTTGTTTTTTGTTTTCCTGCCATAATATTATCCTGGACTATTTACTTAAATACCTGCATTTAAGTAATTATATGTAACATCTACAACTGCACAATATCCAAACACAGTTAGATTATTTTTTATCTGTGGTGAACACAAGACGGATTCAAGCAATGCACTTTATTATTTCCTCTTCATGTTTATCTCAACCTCTGAACTTTTTGAGGTTCTGCCATCTCTAAAAATTTGTCTGCATATTCTGAAGTGCCACACACATCTTGGTTATTTCAATATTTTTCTAGGTTGCTAATGAGCTGTTAGGTCTGTTAGGTCTTCTGTGTATTTCTCCATTCAGTCTTGGTCTTGGTCTTGGTCTTCTCCTTCATGAGTCACTCCATGTGTTACTAAATCCAAATGCCAGTCAGGAAAAGGTACTAGTCCCAAATGCTGATATAGTATAAATTTCCTGAATTAGTCTTTGTTAGAAACATTCCAGGGTGCAGTGTCCATGGCTTCTGAATTATCTAGAAATACACACTAGGTTTCACAATCTTCCTGTTGCTCAATACAATCCAGCAAATTTTATGTTATTGCCAAAACCAGGTTCCTTGGAAGATAAATTTCCTAGTCTGTAGACATTCCTATCTGTTAAGGTCAGAAATAGAAAAATTCCCCTTCATACCATAAGGCTGAACCTGCAGATGCAGCAGGTAAACAAACCAGCCCAGCCTGCCAGGGGGCTTACCCAGGTGGGCAGTGTGCCAAAGGTTGCTGATCACTGGGTTAGACATTAGGAAAAGCTTCCTAACTTTAAGGGTAGTTAAGTATTGGAAAAAATTACCTAGGGAGGTTGTGGAATCTGCATCATTGGAGGTATTTAAGAACAGTTTAGACAAACAACTGTCAGGTCTGGTCTAGATAAACTTAGTCCTGTCTCAGTACTGAGGACTGAACTAGATGACCTATCAAGGACCCTTGCGGTCCTAGATTTCTATGATTGTTGATGCAATATTTAAAAACATGGAAAAATTATTGTAAAAAAATTCTGTTTCTATGGCAAACATGTTTTCAGGTACATGCAATGTCAGCTACAATTGCATCTAATTACACACAGTAGTATGGTACACAACTTAACTGGGTGAAAGAGGACTCTATTTTCCAAAGGCTTAAACAGAATTCACATAGTTGTACAAGCTATTGAGACATTATTCTATACCAGCACAGATGTATATTCTAATGTGGAATAAAGGCAACTTATATTTGCAGAATAAGAAATATAGAATAAGCAGTCCCCTTTAAGGTATCTCAAGTTGGGCATCCAAAAACTAAACCACTATTCAATCACTTCTGAAGACCTGGTCATTAAGGTATGTGCCTCAGTCTCCATCAGTAAACTATGGATACTACTACTCGCCCCCCCCCCCCCACACACTATTTGCCTGTCTTGTTGATTTAGATTGCGAGCTCTTTTGGATAAGGAATCTCTCTTAATACCTGTTTGTAAAGCTTCTACCACAATGGGGACCTGGTCTGATTAGGACCCCTAGGTGATACAGTACGATAAGTAAAGATTTATGATGCCTAACACATCATTCAAGGAAAAAAGACATTTTCACTTGAATTTGTAATATGGGAATGAACCAATTAATAATAATCAGTAAGAAAGCCTTCTCTTGGGGAAAAAGAAATTGACACCACATATAACCAGGTTAGATACCAGTATAGACAAATGAAAATCAGACCACTTATTCTGGTGTGTAACCTTGGATTAAGGCAACTGTGAAATTTGAAGAACCAATATAAACTTCTGATTTCTGGCTGATGCTTGAAGTTTTTCTTATGAAATTGCTGTATTTTTGAATACCTCTAAGCATAAGTGAATTCCATCCTTGCTAACAAGAACAGAGTCCCATCCCACCCAGACCAGGTACAATGGGTACAGCCACCTATTCAGAAGAAAGCACATAGGGGCAATGGCTTAGCATAAGCCTAGAAGAATCAGGTTTTTTTCAACCTCTCTGCAAGCAGGGGGAGATGGTTGTGTATTTGGGGATTTTTCCACTAGGACACCACAGTGTCTAGTCTTTAGAAACCACAGAGGCTAGGTGTGTCGGGGGAGGATTCACAGGGACATTCAGGAAGTTTTGGTCAGGAGAAGGGAAGAGATTGGCATGCTTTTATAGTGGGGTATGGAGACAGTTTAGCTGCAGGGCCAGTCAAGGTCAAAGCAGGCTGACCTGGGGAGAGACAGAGAGAGCTCCATGGCTGAGAAACAAGCCACATGCTGTAGGAGAAAGACCCTGAATACCTCAGAGGACTCTAACACCAACCCAAAGAATGCTCTGGAATGGTGAGGAAACTGAGGCAGGGAAATGTGTAAGGGTTATTATTTTTGTATAGAGCTATGTAATTTTCATGTTATTAAATAAAGAGCAATGATGTTTTAGAATCTGTGCAAAGTCTGTGTGTGTTGTGTTACACCTATCATGTGCCCTAAAAGAGTTCATCTGTGACCCCAGAGCATGCACACAGCTGGATTTCCGGGAGATAGGGTATTTAGATTATGGGGTCATTAGTAGTCCTAGTGGCTAGGCTGTTGGCCCATGGGGTCTAAATTCTCAAGAAAGAATGCTAGATAGAGGATGGGATGCTGGGAGACCAGATGCCAGCTCATGTTAGAGCCCCAAGCCAATTCACTTTTGTATTAGTATATATCAAAGCGATTGCTAAATGTATAAGAGTGTATTGGGTGTTTAAACTTCATGAAAAACACTGGGATGTTAGTGGCATTGGTTTCACTTATCTGTATCCTGTTATAATGTAACAGCAAACATTTGCTTTGTGTATACCTGTAGCGGGCTGGCTACCCACTCCTGCCCTTTGGGGCTTTAAAACAGCCCTGGGAAGGGGCTTTTGGCTGGGCTGATTGGGGAAATGGCGGCAGCTGAGGGCCACGCCCCAAACTGAGCCCAGGGCCTTATAAAAGGTCAGAGCAGCCAGGAGGCCAGAGAGTCTCTCTCTGTGGTTAGAGAGAGATGGGTTTGGCTGCTTAGACGTTAAGATAAGTACCTAGGGTGAAGCAGGACGGGGAAAAGGCTGAGGGGCTGGGGAAGCTCCAGCCTAGGAAAGCCCCAGGCCTGCGGCCTAGCACGGGGCTAAGAGGTACTAAGGTTTGCAGGGGGCAACCTAAGGATAGGCAAAGCAGCAGGTCCGAACCCCGTTGCCGGTGATGAGAAGGCTGACACTGCAGTCTGTCCCAGGATATGGGGCTCGATAGTGACTGAGCAGTAGCCATTCTGAGGCAAGCGGGGATAGCGTGGTAGGGTGGGGGTTCCCCTGAGAGGAGGAGACCCCGTTATAGTTAAAAGGGCACCGGGTCCAGGGAGGGACACGGGGCTGAGAGTAAAGCAGGTGGATCACCAGCCTGCAGAGGGCGCTCCGGACTGGAAAAAGAGCTAAGTTGCGGAGTAACCAGTAGGAGGCGCCGCAGGGGTGAGTCCCGACCCGTTTACAATACCCCTATAACTAAATAACCCATCAAACAGAGGGAGGCCTTATGGAATGCAAATGAAGAACTTTGACAGAAAAGTGCTAATTTCAAAGCAAGTGGTCACTGTGTGTGACAATTGGAGGTTAAAGACTCTAAATTCACTCCACTCCCTCTGTCATCAATGGAAAAGTCCATATGGGTAGTGTTCCTGTCAGCTTATTTTGAGTGAGAAGAAGCTATAAATATGAATTCAAGGAAAAATCCTTCAACTCTGAACTGTTTTGGATTCTAACAGCGCAGAATAACTGAACGAAAAGACAGATCCCCAGAGTTATTCTGGGTAACTCAGAGAATTTTGGGAAACTGGCAGATTACTCTGCTAACATTTGGAATATGACTCATCTGTATGTATATTTTACCTGCTTTAACCTCTCAATAAACTGTCATTTCCTTTTCTTAGCTAATAAACCTTTAGTTAACTATAGAATTGGCTATTAGCATTGTCTTTGGTATAAAATCTGGAGTACCATCTGATCTGGGGTAAATTACTGGTCTCTTGGAACTGGGAGCAACCTGCTGGGGTGTGATTTTTGGTTTAAGTGACCTTTTATCAAAGTCCAGTTTGTCTGAGTGACAAGATAGTCCCCTCAGACTCTCCAGTCTATCTGTGACTCTATGGTAAGACTGGTATACAGACCCAGGAGTTCACATTTGTTACTGGCTTGGTGAAATCTAATTACAGAACATACCACCACTTTGTTTGTTTTCCCTGTTTTCTGACAGTCTGCCCTGAGGTTAGTTGTGAGTCACTCCAGACAGCCTGACAGAGGATTTGCACTCCAAGCCTGTGCCTAGGCACTCCAAGGACTTTGTTCAGACTCTAGAGACTTAAAACACATGGGGATTCAGCATTTGGATCACCTCACAGCAGTCCACTGAGAGCATAAGATGGGGCATTTGAGTAGATCATAAAATTAATGTCGCTCTGTGTGCTCAAAGTAATACAAGTCCTGAATTCTTTAAAAATAGTCTTTCAAATATCCATTCAATAATCAATCAAGTAAATGGAGCTGTGCTATTTCATCAACGGGATAGTCATCAATAGTCCTATGTTGTGACTGAGAAGATAATCCATACAAACCCCAATGAAATCCAAAGTACTATGTAAAAATAACTTTGCTGTCATGCTCTCTCTCTGTCACTTGCCAAGAATAGTGTTTTTGAATATCTTAGAGGGCAATTTTTTCAAAGAACTTCTTAATCTAGGACACAAGTATAAAAATATTGTCAGGACAAATCAGATAGTTTGTTGACCAATCCCATGTATGCAGTACATATAGTCTTTAAGGGCCTAATCCTGCACCATTTAAGCCAAAGGGAGTTTTCCCACTGACTTCAATGAGAGCACAATTGGATCCTAAAGTATTTAATAACTCACTAGTCTAGAGATGAATTTAACTAAAAAAAAATTTAGAAGCCTTTGACCATGTGAAAAAAAATCTATAAATATCTTCAATTTTACTTTGTGTACCAGGCATCCAACATAGTTTGGTTATATGCATGAAATATGCATAGGCTTATAAAATCATTCTCAAGAAAGAATCTCATTCTCCAAAGCTGTTCCTTTTTAAAATGCCAACCATAAGCAACTTTGAAAAGCCTCTGTACCTCTTCCAGCTATCATTATCACAAATAATGACGCTTTTAAAAAAATCAAATCTTCCTGAGGATTTCACAAGATTTACTTGGAGAGTGCATATGGTTAGGAGGAACAATAGCATGCTTTTCTTATACCAGATACCACAAAACACAAGATCAAAATGCTGTTTAAAATACCCTGCAACCAGGATTTCTGAAGCATAGCTCTTCTATAAGTAACCTCTGATACAAGACTACCACTGCACTCCATTGTAGTCCCTTATCATCATCCTTTTACAACATTCATCTCTGCATTATGCACTAAATCCTTGCCTCTCAAGCATCGTCTTCTGCAGAGGGTTTCCTGAGATAGCTCATCAAAAACAAGGGAGAAAGAACTAAATGTAGATGTATGTTATGGCTTGTCTGTATGATTCCAGCTCAAATAAAATGTCACTGTAGATTGTACAAATCACTGTGAACAAATACAGTCTTCAAGCCTGGTGTAAAACATCCCCAGATAAGACTCTAAGACTATCAAATGCAGCTTTGGGACATGCTTTTGTCCCCTTCATCTTTAAGCTCATAGCTCAATCCAATTATCCACAATTTAGCCTCTGCCAATGATTTGTGTACACTTGTGTTTCAGAGGCGGATTTTTTGTCTGATTCAAGTCTAAAACTTTACAAGCTGAAAAAGTCCATGAAATAATATAGTAAAAGGATGAGGAATTACTCTATAAAACAGACTAAAAAGAGTTTCTAATCACTTATATTATCTATCCCCTTACTTAAGAGGTCTAATATGTACAGTTTAGCTATTTTTCTCACCAGCACAAACCATTAAGTGTAAAGCTTTTCCACCCAAATAAAATTATTTTAACTTTCCAGAATTACTTATTGTAGAACCTTGCATCTGTAAGCTAACTTTTAAAACCATACATGCTAGATCCTTTCCATGATTTATATTTAAAATGCCTATTCTAGGCTCCAAACTACGTAGTCAAGCACAACCATTGGATTCTGATGGTAAGCAAAATTATTCCTTTGGGAGGATTTATTCTCAGAAAATTTACCTATATATTAAATAAATCAGACACCATTTTCTCAAGCAGATTTCCATAACAGATAATTCAATACAACTTTAAGACTCAATCCTGCAAACACTTAAGCACATGCGTAACTTTACTCATGAGTAATCTCATTAAAGTCAAGAGACAACTCGTGCTTTGCAAGTTTTGGTCCTAATTTTGTCAGACAAATTGTATCTCAAAACACTTTCAATAATAAAATTATGTAATTATAGAATTAAATAATAGCATAGGGAAAGAAAGTGTAATATAGACAGACCAGGGGAAAATATATGTATATTTTAGCTGACATTCAAAATGAGGTAAATAGGGTGCAGAAGAAAAGGAAAGTTTGAAAATGATAGCTGCTGTAAAGGAGAAGACTCTTCCACTAGCAGTAGTAAGATTGTGTGAATGGAGTTAGAGAATGTCAGTGCTAGAAGTTGGAAGAAGGGGAACAGGAGATGGAAAGACAGATCACAGGGCAAATTTACTGCTAAAATACAGCAGGCTTCAGAATTCCATTGATTTCATTGGACTTGAACTTAATTGTAAATTTGAAGTTCAACAATGAAGTTCAATGGAGTTGTGCCATTTTATGCCAGTAGTAAATGTGACCCAATGTCTGAGAGATAGATTGGGCAGGTTGTTAGAAACGTGAGGGTCAATTTTGAACTTAATCCTGAAATAGGTGATGAACCAGTGGAATTGTTTGATGATAGAATGATGTGGACATCTTGTTTGTCTAGCATTCTGGAGATTGTGGGCAGCAAAATCCTGCATAAGATGGTGTTCGGAGAGCTAGAACTTAGAGGTTTCAAAGAAGAGAGTTAAATGTCAAAATGAGAGGAGGTGAAGACATGGAGGAGGATTTGAACAGAGGAGGAATCATGGAAGTAGCTAATGTTGTGGAGGTGGTGGTAGATAGATGTAGGAGATGTGTAAGGGGAAATGAGGGGTTAGGTTTATGTAAAGTAGACAAAGTATTTGATTCAAAATCAGTAACTTTAAAAATTTCTTAAAATTAGTCAATACCTTTTTCAGAACAGTTTTTAGTATAATATTTTGTTAAATGTTATTTTCAGACATTAGTTTCATATCCATCTTCACTTCCATCAATGTTGGAGGCACAAGCCCAGATCTTTGGGTCTTGTCAAGCTAATCCAAGTAAAGCACTGGCTTTTGGGAGAAGCCAGTTTAATCAAGGAAACTAATCTAGTCCTCAGCATATCAACAGCTTCATCTTATACATTTATAGATTTAAGGACAGAGGGGACTACTGTGATAGTCAAGTTTGACCTACTGTATAACACCGGCCATAGGACTTCCCTGATTTATGTTCTGCTTGGTGCTGAAATTTCTCAGGTTCAATCACGAGAGAGGTTTCTAAATTTAAGTCATTCCATGGGAGCCTACTGAATCAGTGCATGCATTTCTCTGGCATTGTCCAGATATTCTGCCAAGAAGAACATTATTGCCAAAGCTCTCCTGAGTATAGTCATCAGTTTGCAAGGGATTATGCCAAGAAATGTCTTTTTCCTGTTTAAATACCCACAACTCCTTTTGGGAAAACATACAGAAGGGAGAATCTGGTGCTGGAATCCTCAAGTTAAAGAAACCTTTTGGGTGGGGGTCAAAGGTAACATTTAATAACTGGCAGGCCAGTGGCTTGACCAGTGATAAGATGGAATACATGGAGACAAAAAAGGAGGCCAAAGAAGTGTTGCTACAGCTAAAAATATGGTCTATGATGAGCTTTATAACCAACTAGGAGGACATCAGAGACAGAAGACTATCTATAGACTTGTCAAAGCAAGAGAAAATCATGAGGGATGTGAATGAGTTTGGTTAGATTAGACAGGAATATGGAATATGGCAAACAAATGGTGAATCAATTAGCAAAAAGTTTGGAGTGATTATTTTGAAAGATTGATGAATGTGGATTCATCTCAAGGGAGGATTAACAATCTGTAAGCTGAACTGGAGCATGATAGACTGAATACACGAGGAAGAGGTTGCAGATGCATTTAGGAAAATGAAAAAAGAAAAAGCTTCTGGGCTAGATGAAGTACCAGTGGATGTTCTGATGTCATTAGGAAGGGAATCCATCAAGTATCACCATATTTGGAGTCGGGAAGGAATTTTCACCCTGGTCAGATTAGAAGAGACCCTGGGGTTTTTCACCTTCCTTTGTAGTATGGGGCACAGGTCACTTGAAGGTTTAAACTCTGTAACGTAAAGTTTTTGAATCATGATTTGAAGACTTTAGTAACTCAGCCAGAGGTTATGGGTCTATTACAGGAGTGGATGGGAGAGGTTCTGTGGCCTGCAATGTGCATGAGGTCACGATGGTCTCTTCTGTTCTTAAAGTTTGAGAGTCTATTTTACAAGTTTGTTCAATGATATTTTTAAGAAAGGGAATATGCTGGATGAATGGTATAAAAAACTTTGGTACCAATTGTTAAACAAAGGAAATATTATACCATCCCCTAATTATTGCCCAATTAAGTTGATGTCAAATGCTATGAAAGTATGGAAGAAGATTATTGAAAACCATCTGCATGGAATAGTTGAAATATGGAAGGATTACTGTAGCTTAATCCCAGGAAAGAACACAATTGATGGCATATTTGTGCTACAAATCCTCAATGAGAAATTCAGAGAAAAGAGATGGCAATTGTGGACCTAGAAAAAGTGTCCGACAGTGTACCAAGAAAACAAGTTTGGTGGAGTTTATGATGGAGAGGTGTGCCAGAAGGCTATATCTATCTTATCCAGAAGATGTACAATGGAGTGATTACTGTAATCAAAACCAAATGGGGCTACAGCAAAGAATTTCCAGTAAACATTGGCCTCCACCATGGTCAGTGTTGAGACCCTTTTTTGTTTGAGGTTGTCATGGATGGGGTAAGTAACAATATATGAAGGGAGCCACCTTTGAATATTCTGTTCACTGATGAACTAGTGATATGTATGGAAGACTGTGAGACTTTGCAAGCCAAGTATGAACAGTGGCAACATAGTTTTCAGCAGGTTGGACTTAGACTGAACATTGGTAAGACCAAGGATATGGCAACTGAGGGAGGAAGACTCATCAGAAAGGATATCACAGGCAGAGAGCTTAGAAGACTGAGAATTTAAATACCTAGAATCAATGGTTGCAGTTGGTGGTGCCCTCCTAAGTGATGCCCAGCATCATACTAAAGCTTCACGGTTCAAATGGTGGGAACTGACCCCAGTTCTCTGTAGCAAAAAGCTGCGAATAATGTTAAAATGTAGTGTGCATAAAACTGTAATTTTACCCATCTTAATGTACCAAACAGACGTGGCCAGCCACAAGAAAGGACATCAGTATGATCTTCACCATGGAAATGAAGATACTGAGATGTTCAAATGGTTGGATACTCTGTGATAAAAAAACAAAATGAGGTTGTAAGGGGCCTAATGTGGGTTGCTCCAATTGAAGACAAATTGAGGGATGCTAAACTACATTGGTATGGGCATATCCAGCAAAAATTGGAGAGCTATATTGGTAGAATGGCTCTTACAATGACTGTGGATGCAAGAGGAGCAAGAGGGAGACCAAAGACACAGTATAGGGATTGGATATTAGTATACCTCAAAGAAACCAATCCGCATGACGGTCTGGTATACTATCATGAGTTTTGGAAGAGGGCTATTAAAGTCACCGACTTTGAATAGGGAAATGGGAAGAAAGAAGAGTATAAGGATATTTGAATTTATGCTGCCTTTTATGTTGAATGTGAGGTTTTAGAGCAAAAGCAAGGGTTTGATCAGCCACTACCCATGTTTAATTATTTTGAGTAAAAGGTAATTCTGTTTTTATATGATGTCTAGTGATACGATAACCTGAATCCATCAATGTAATTACTTTTAGGTCTCATTCCAGAATTCTTGGATTCCTGGGACTAAATTCAGCTCAAGAAGCAGGTATAAATGAATATATCTGCCACAGACTTCAGCCCATCTAGGCCAAGACAAAATGTGGTACCTAGTTATCCATGCCAAATATTCAGACATTGTTCTCCCAGCTGAGTCTCTCCCATCTGCTCAATATATTTTTACTATCTCTGTATTATACATCATGAAACGATTTCATGGGTTACCAAATTGAGCCTGGGTATGTATGTTTGCCAACTTTCAGATATGGCATAAAGATGGTAATTATGACAGTTCTAAATCATATATCTCCCCCAATGCTTTGATTTCAATGTGTTAAGCTTAAACTGCAAGGCAGGTTTAAAGATTAACAATTTGCTTGGATAAAGAAAAACAGAAAAATATAATTAATTATTTGCCTGTCCCCAACCCTAGTTTACAAAACCATGGTGCAACATTATTGAGCTCAAAATTGAAGGGTGACAAGGTTAATATGTAGCTTTAGACCTCATGGTTTCATTAACAAACACATTACAGGCTGTAAAGCTGAACTGACAGTAATGCTAGGCCCAAACAAAGTAAATAATTACTGGCTTGGCAAATGAGGAAGCACTTGCAGAGTTTGTTTACATTTGGTTTTTGGAAATTTCATGTTGGCAACAAGTCAAATATAGTTTGACTAGTAATTGTGACAATTGCTCACAGATGCTGCTGGAAGAACAACAAAAGAATGGATTTATGGTTTTTCTCCCCTGCATTTTTCCCCTTTGTTGTTCCCCCCACCACCACCACCACCCCATCCACCCCCGTCTTTCTTTCTTACCACTTTGGATCAATAACAAACTTGCAGCCACAAAGATAAGTGGGTTACATGGCAGATGGGCCTTGGAATGTTTAAAAATCTCATGTTGCATTTTCTCTTTTGGCCACAGATTGGAAAAGACACAGCTGTGTTCAAGCTGCAGTCATAAAATCCTAGCTCCTTGACAATGCCTCTGGGTCCCCACAGTTGAACATAGGCCTGCATGGGATTTTCACAAGAAATGCATCAGTTCCATACTGGTGCACTGTTAATAAACTTTATCAGATGCCAGGGATACATAATTGTGGTTAAGCTCCATTCCTTTTGTACAATTCATTGTTTGGCTACATAGGAGAACTTTGAACATATTGTCCAGGATTCAAGTAATGAGACAACCCAAACTGGAAAATAGTTCTACATCATGTGGTAGATTCAGACAAATCAAGAAACCTCAGCTCCCTTTCCAATTTCTTAAGTTCACCTACACACTAGGTAACACTCTGTTCCCACAATCCAATAATTATGAACCCCTTGAATTTGACTTTGAGTGATAGTAGAAACAGATTTAGAAAAATTATCCTGAATCTGTTATTAGAGGGAACATTCTAGTTTTCACATGTTAAATAACTTATTTACAATAAACCTGAGACCACCAATATTGTTATACTTAAATTCCACTCCAGGATACTTTGGTCCCAGGATAGAAAAGCCATGTATTAATTAATTGTTCCACCAAAGATGAGTTCCTTCTGCTTCTCCAATGTACAGATTAAAATCCACTAGAAAAGAGGAAGAGACTAGAGAAATTCTGTGGAATTCAATAATGCAAATCTACATTGTTTCCTATGGTTTAGTGAACTAAGACTACAGAACTGGGCCTGATTCACCAATGTATTACTAGAGTTGTATATTAGTGTAAGACTGACTCAGTGGTGTTACATTGGAATTAAATAAGAGTAATTTAGTGGAGAATCAGGACATAGATAGAAAATGCTGCAGAGTTCAGTAATCACCTATGCATCTTTGCTTCTTTTGCATTGTTAGTAGCAACAGTTTAGCCTTGTCACAAAGCCTGCATATCATTTAATTCTAACTTGAAAATATGGCATGGGTTATGTTTCTCCATTCTCCCAGAGCAACTCTACAGTGTATTTTATAATATAGAATGTTATTTGTTCATGTTTGTCTTAGAAAACACAAAATGCAAAAGAACATCCATCCCCTCTTGGAGGCCACACCAGAGAGATTCTGCACATGTGCTCTCCTTCCAGGCTATGGGTAGAAGACTAGGGTACATAGCTGGCTGACATCCAACTGACTGAGGACCATAAAGGAGGTACCACTTGCACTGTACTTCAAACTGACAGTTACGGTCAGTTAAGAGAGAGACAGATCCTGCCAGGATCAAAAGCATCTCCGCACAAAGCAAATTAGGGATGCAATGACAAATATCCCCCTACCCCCGCGCGCAACTCCTTGCTACACCCCAGCATCTAGCAAGAGAGTTTTCAGGAGCACAGAGCCTAGTTGTGGGTCCAAGCTCCTACTTTTCCTTCAGTTGCTCCACTGCTGTTTGTGCAGAGCACAGTGATGGGTAGGAGTGCGCAGAAAGAGCCCGGGGGAAGGGAGGTTTCACATAAGTGCTTATCTCCTTTACTGAGTGGTTCTGCACCTCTCACCTGTGGAATGGCTGTAGAGCTACTCCACAACACCTTTCTATACTGGGCCCAACTCTGTTGGGCTGCTATAAAAATAGGTCAACACAGCAGTAAGGGGGTGTTGACCTAACTCTGGGGCTGGATGTAGGCCTGGATTTAGCACAGTACTTTAGTACATGCTTAACTATAAGCATTTAAGTCAATAGCCCCATTTATTTCAACAACACTATTCATTTGCTTAAAGTTAGGCATCTGCTTAAGTACCTTAGCCACTGCAGGATTATCGGTCCAGCACTGCTCGACAGCACTAAATTCACAAAAAGAAGTGTTTAATGAAAGAGAGGGGGATTTAAATTCTGAGTAAATAAAGAAAGAAGAAAGCAAACTTGTCGATAAGAGCTGAAACAACGTAAAGGAAAAAACTGAGCAAGAAAGAGTGAAAAAGTTGGGGGGAAGTACTTCCAAATTTTTTATGAATAGTGTGCAACATGTCATATTCTAATCAATAAGTGAATGCTTTAATGCTTTACCCACAGTAGCTTTGATACGCCTTAGAGTCAACCTTTGAGCTGAATTAAATAAGGTTCTCTTAAGTTCCAACCACAAGCAAAGAGGTGACACAGCTTAGTTATTGTGAGGAATCAGATCCCCTGACCGAATGTCGGAAATGTTAAGTATCAAGAAGCTAAGCAGAAGAGGCAGAAATGTGTTGATTTGTTTTATCTTTAATATAGGCAAACAATCATGAGCTAAACATTTTATATTATTTTTAAATATGGCAATCATCACCACAATATTCGGATGAAATTAATACTCTTATAAGTGAGCAGTACCTAGTAAAAGTTCAGTGAAATTACCTATGCTAACCTAAGTCACTCATGAATTCGCAAAGGTGATCCATACAGAAATTTCAACATTTTCCTATGAACTCAGCTTTTCATGGAGAAATTCCTCACCTTTGGTGCAAATTACATGTGCCTCAGTGAAACATGATTTCAATGAGCCTACACAGAATTTAAGTGCCCAGAGAATTTGCTTTATTATCTCTACTGAAAAAATAGCCACCATGAGTCCGATCGTCCAACACCACCATGCACAGAATTCCTTTTGATAATGTGCACAGACCTCCCACAGTGACTTTAGGATCTTTCCCTATCTCAGTGAATGACAATTTCTGAAACTTTAGGTTTCCCCCACCCCCTTACCTGAGCAAGAAAATCAACATAAAGCAAGTACTTCAGTCTGCTAAGTTCTCAAATCCACATCAGTCATGAGCCATTTTACCTTTGATTTTCTGCAGGACTTTCTCTTCAGGTTTGAGGGGCATCTAAGAATTTGGCAAAGCGGGGGGGTGTCAGTTTTCACAATCAGAATCAGTTCCACTTCATGGATTTGCAGGCATACTCTCTGCAGACTGAAAACTGTTTGATCTCAGTTTTTAGCATCTGCAATTTCATAACTAAGGCAGCTAAATCTTTTCCCAAATTCCAATAACCACCATCTTAATTAACATGGAGCTCGTTTGTCACGTTGCAAGTGATATTTTAGTCTTTTCTGAAATGAAGTTCTCTTCTATTTTTTAAAAAAGAATTAGCTGCATGTAACCACTTTACTGGGTTGTAACTCTTCCTGTAACACTGATTTTCTGGTAGGAAAGTGAATATTAAACAAATGTTGGCAGGAGGAAGTTAAAGTGAGGGGCTTTATATGTGCTAGATAGAAACTTGCCACAGTATTTAAAATGGTAATCAACACAACCGCAGGATGCTGCTATAGGGCCTAGCTTTGAGTATGCACTACTCAACAGAAGTCAATCACAATTGCAGGTGCTCACAGTATCATGCATATATATAAATACATCTTCACAAGGGGCTATACATAAAAATAAATATATCTGGTAGAAGTCCAAGATTGCCTTAACAACATGCAATGTTTTCCACTAATCCTCTCCAAGGATAAATCCCAGTTAACAGTAGTAAACATTTTGAAGCAATCTTAAATTTTTGAGATGCATTGCACCTAGTTTCAAAGTCAACAAAACCCCCCTTTTATGGTTATTTTAGCCTTTTATTCCCCAAAATTGAAAAATGTTATCTAAAGTGTTTTGGAGTGAATTTGCTGACTTATTTTAATGTTCATAAGCAATTGCTATCTGTTCTAGTGAGAGGAGTAGGTTTTGAATAATTTTGTATACCTACTTTGAGAATCATAGCACATATATATATATATATATATATATATATATATATATATATAATTACACCCCCCACCCACACCCTATGTTAAAAGAACATAAAGGTTGAAAATTCAAACACTCAAAAGTGAGGAAATGCCAGAATTAAGGTTGCCTGAGGAACCTGGTAGCCATCTTCACTAATATTATACAACAGAAAAACTGGCTGTTTTTGCAGAAGACCTAAGATGCCCAGAAGAATGTCCTGAGCCTACCAATATACAGTTTTGAGACATGAGCTCATCAGAGCACGTACTAAAACAGAATGAGGAATTAGCTTGGGATGGTCAGAGGGATGCAAAAACTAGCCTGCCTCTAATCTAATATGAGGAAAACACAGAGTGAAGATGCTTTCAGGCCCACTCTGTTTAAGGAACTCTGGGGTTGGGGGGTGTTTGGAGTTTTGGGATTTGGACACTAGCCATCTGTAGAGAGTCAGTGAACTCAAAGGAAAGCTAGGAGAGGAGTTTGTTTACTTTGGATTTTGTTCCTTTTGCTACAAGACCTTGGAGAGGCAAAGGTAGAGAATGAACAGACCAGTCTACTCTAGTGTACAACTGTACTGTGATATGATACCCTGAGGAGAGGTGGTTCCGTTTGGCTGGAAAGCCAGAAACAGGCAAGCCACAAAGATTGAGTAAAGCCCTTTGGGCTAAGAGGGAAGCAGTGGAACTTAAGGCCTGGGAACAAAGGAGAGAGAGGCTACTAATTAGACCAGATGCCTGCTTCCTTTTTGGTGGCCTCAAGCCAGAGTTTCCAGTAGAGGGTGGGTAAGGTAAGGAAAGAATACTTACCCACCCTTCCTCTCCTGTAGATCACCGGAATGTGAGGATGCCAGTCTGTTTGGGAGGAGAGGTGCAGTTTGGAGTAGATACCAAGAAATGAATGTCAGAGGCCTAATATAATTTAGTATAAAATAACTTTTAAAAGCAACATGCAAAGGTTAGATGAAAAAAATCTTACTGTTTTTATAATATATACCTAAGCCAAAGTCTGAAAAAATTAGATTCTGATCTAAATTTTATAAAATGACCCTTTGTCTTTGTAGCAGGCTGAAACAAGATTCTGTATTAAAATCTCTCTGAACTTGATGTTGAAATTCATACAGCCTGGCTCAATTTGCTAAATTCAAAATCTCTATATGTAATGTTTTTATCAACTGGCAATAAGAGCTGAGTGTGAATTACATTATACTTAAAATAGAGGTAGAAGCACAATAAAAGCTGAAGAGTGTGCCTATTACATCATTTTATTTGTATTTAAAACTCTGTTACAGTGATGCTTTATATATGTACTTTCAAACTATTGCAAAAAATGTTTAAGACTGCTGTGCACATTCAGACTCAGTTCTGAATAATTAAACACTAGCACGTGCAAAATAAACCTGAAAACAGGTGAGTTAAACTTTCAATTATATTACACAAAGTCTAGAACATAAGGACTTCCATCTTGCCACCTCTCTCCTTTCATAGCAAGAAAGAGAACAGATTGTAGATATTTGATCATCTTCTGTCTAACAAAAATGCATGAAAAAATACCCTGCAATGGAGAGACGAATCTGGATTCATTACTCTTCATTAAGATTCACTTCTGCTGTGACACTCACAAGAAGTGCATCAACCAAGATTTACTTTTAATGTTTTCCCCTCAACCATGTTATGCACAAGCCTTCCCTAAGTAACTAAATAATCTTACTGTGACTCCTGTTTTCTCTCTCCTGCTGCCCCCTCTTCTTACTAGTCTGTTGCTCCTCCATTGGTCAGCCTGGTTCCAGGTAAAAGAGGGCTTTTCCTGCAGTGGCATGGACCTCTCTCTCTTCTGGTCACCTGGGTGCAATGGTCAGCAGCTGATCACCTGGGTGCTGACCTGCTCAGCAGCTGCAGCAAAGGTCACTCCTTGATTCTCTAGCCCTTAAAGGGGCACACGTCTTTTCCACGAAGCCATCCAAAGTCCCCGACCACTTAGTGTGTGGTGAGGTCATTTTGCCAGATGTGAAATTTGACTGTAAGTGCTTTGAGGCAGGGACCTTGTGGAATTTCTAAGTACAGCAAGCTGCCTATCACAATTTTGGGAGGTATAAAACAATTTCCCCTACACTTTCCAGACAGCACTCAGCCTCTCTCACCTCCTGAATCTTTGCACTGCTATTCAGGTGTACTCTTTCTTCTCTAAAAATCTGTCTATTATATAGTACTTTGGGAAATTAGAAAGTAATACAGTTCATATCAATTCTGATGTTGATAAGGAACAAACAACAGGACACTAGGGAAAAACTGAATAAATACAAATCACCCGGTTTGGATAACATTACCATACTTTAAGATTCTACGATAGATATTAAACTACTGAATGAATCAACTGAGCCATCGAAAATTTTAGCAAATTCACAAAAAGACAATGCAGATACATGAGGAATGGTGAAGGAAGTGTGGTGGTAATCTTTTAGAAAGGGGCAAGGGTATAAAGTGAAATCTGGGCAATTACCATCTTCAAAATCCAATTTAATTCTTAGTAAAATTTAAATTAGCATGTAAAACCTCAATATCCACTGATATCCATGGAAAGACTCAGGCTGTGGCTACACTTAGCGCTTCAAAGCGCTGCCACGGTAGCGCTGCCGCGGCAGTGCTTTGACGCGCTAAGTGTAGTCAAAGCGCCGGTGCTCGGAGAGAGCTCTCCCAGCGCTGTCCGTACTCCACCTCCCTGTGGGGAATAACGGACAGCGCTGGGAGCCGCGCTCCCAGCGCTGGGGCTTTGACCACACTGGCGCTTTGCAGCGCCACAATTTGCAGCGCTGGAGAGGGTGTGTTTTCACACCCTGCTGCAGTGCTGCAAATTTGTAAGTGTAGCCAAGCCCTCAGACTTTCACTAGTGTTGGATCAGGGCTAAAACCGTGACCAACAACCAACATGAGTAAAGGGACATATACCAGATGAAATGGATTGCTGTGATATTTATTGAATTATGTCATTTAACACCGAATAGCTAACAAAAAAAAGCATATGCTAAATAGCACAATACAGACCTGAAACAACCAGAAATTGCGTGTGTAAAAGTGGTAATCCAGCAAGACAGTATCTTCAGAGAACAGTTATTATAAATGATTTCCTTTTCTCTAAGGATGCCATGCTGTAAATTTTCCCTTATGTAACCAAAAGTTTCTGTTAAACAGTCAGATTAAGTGCACTTAATCTCCTCAGCATTTTGTGAGTATCTGAGAGTGAGTGAGAATGCCTGTGCTTCTTTGTGCCCCTAACCCTCTTTCATTCTTGCCCCTTATATTTTCTGCTAGCCTCCGCTGTCTCTGGAGAAGATAATGTCAGCTAATCATGATGCAGACGAGTGATGTTCACAGTAAGCTCTGAAGTTCCCACATAAATGCTCATTCCCTCTCAGTCTCCAAACACCTCCCTCTCATTTTGTGCACAGTAATAATCTGTAGTCTGCAGTGCTCTTTGCAATCACTGTGTAAGAAGGGTCTGCAGATGTGCTGTAATTCTGTGACCCAATGAGCAAGAGTGTTACTTTATGTCCACTGAGTTAGTCATTACACAAAGACAACTAGAGCAGCACCTGTTTGGTTTCCTGAGAGTCCTGTTAAGGCTTCTGAAAATGTCAGACAGGCAGCCAGTGTGGTAGACACGAAGAAGAGCTCTCTGTGACTCAAAAGCTTGTCTCTCTCACCAACAGAAGTTGGTCCAATAAAAGATGTTACCACACCTACCTTGTCTCTCAAACAGGCAGCCATCCCTACCCCTCTTCCCCATTCTCATTAGTACACTCAGCGCTCTTTGGAGTGATGACAGAACCCCACACACCTTTTTACTGAATGTTTTGAATGACCAAAGGAGCCCCTTCCCCCAAACAACCCAAAACCAAACCAAACAGAAAACAAAGATAAATTGTTCACTGAAGAGTTCACTGAGCTCTAGTCAGGCCACATTAATACAATTTTAATGTTAAGGATGCTTCAAATAGGCAAATTAAAACTATTTCATTTTTTTATATCAGTGCATACCTACAGTAGTTTCGTAATCTGAGGACTGTATAGTACTTGAGCTTTGAATTAATCTCTCTTGTAGGTACCAGATGCCTTAGTGTTCAGGACACTTCAGAGTTAAAGGAGAGGAAGGAAGCACATCTACTGGATAAAACACAGGCTCTGAAGAGGCCTTCCTGTGTGACCTTGAGCAAGTCACTTAACTTTTCTGTGCCTCAATAATATATAAAGCTGCTTGGAAAATGGAATTTCTCCCTGTAGTGAGTTGGTGTGGCTCCCCTCCTGCCCTGAGGAGGGAGCTCCCTTACAGACACCCAAGTGGGCGGAGCCACCACCACCACCAGTCCCCGCCCCCCGGAAGTCAAGGGGCGGGACAGGAAGTAGAAAAGCCGGCCGGCAGAGCTCAGTCAGAGCCCAGCCACTCCCGGGAGCAGACGTGCCGGCGGGAGCTCCTGACTGGGACCCTCCAGGACCCGAGGCAGCTGTACTGACTGGCCGGAGCTTCCCCGCGCCCACTACGATGAGGAGCCACCGGAGCTTCCCCACCCCTGCTGTTACCCGGAGGAGCTGCCTGAGCAGGCCTGGCCAGACTTCCCCGAGGAGCTGCCAGACCTGCCACCAAGCCCTGGTCCCGAGGAGCCTATGCTTATTGACTGGCCTGGACCCAGTGCAACTGACGAGGTAGGCCCTGAGGGGGAAATAGAAAGTAGCCTGGGGGTAGCCAACCCTTGTCAGGCTGCAGGCACCGAAGTGCCGATGTCAGTGTGTTGCGGTCAGGACCCCACTGACCAGCAGCGGTGATAGCCGCTGCTAGGGCCCTGGGCTGGGACACAGTGGAGTGGGTGGGCCTGTGTCCCCCCTGCCACCCCACTTGTGGGTGGCAGTCTTCCCCCTCAAGCCACTGCTCCGGTCTAGAGACCTGAGCTTTCTGTACGGTTTGCTGCTCAGACTCTGCAACCAAGGGCCTGAGCCTCCTGTACTATTTACTGCTCAGCCCCTGTCACAAAGGGCCTGAGCTTCCTGACTTTGTTGCTGCTCAGCCCCTGCAACCAAGGGTCTGAGCTTCCTGACTTTGTTTGCTGCTCAGCCCCTGCAACCAAGGGCCTGGGCTCCTTATATACTGTTTGCTGCTCAGCCCCTGCACCAAAGGGCCTGAGCTTAGTGTACTGCATTGCCGCTCAGCCCTGCACCAGAGGGTCTGAGCTTCCTAACCCTGTTGACTATTGTTCAGCCGGTTCCACAGAAGACGTGGAGTGAGTCGGTGTGGCGCCCCTCCTGCCCTCAAGAGGGTCGAGCCCCAGCGCGATCGATTACACTCCCCCTTGGGAAACTCAGAACATTCTGAAATGTGTTTTTGTTCCAAACTGGAAAAGTCAAAATTTCACATAGAATGGAAATTCCAAAAAAATTTCAAACAAACATCAAATTGTTCATTTAGTAATGTCAACATATTATATCCTTTGATATTCAATATTTTACATTATATATGAATATATAAATATATTATATCATATGAAAGACAAAACTGGATTTTTCCCCTCTCAAAACTGTTCTGTTTTTCAGCCTGCTCTAGTAAAATAGGGTTCTTACCACTGCAGTTAGCTATCAACCTTAACTTTGTATTTCTTGATTTCAAACCAACGGTTTGATTTCTCAACTTTAAAGTTGCAGTAACACACACAATTTTGCATGAGTTAGGTAGACCCAGATAATTTATATGGTTTACGGTGTGAATTTTCATATCACATTACTTGAATGGATAATAAAAGATTTCATTTGTGTGATCATGGGTGAACTTTTGCCAGTCAGTAGACTGTCACAGCCCGAAGAATGGCAGCATGATACAAGCCAGATAGGGTGACCAGATGTCCCGATTTTATAGAGACAGTCCTGATTTGGGTTTTTTTTCTTAAATAAGCTCCTATTACCCCCCCCACTCCCATCCCAATTTTTTACATTTGCTATCTGGTCACCCTAAAGCCAGAATGTTGTCAAATCATCCTAATGCAAACATTATTATTTTCAAGAGTATTGGTATTAGTTATGTTTTCAAGGTTCAACAAAATGGAAATTGGGAACTAATATCTCAACCTTCCTAAGGACTAACTCTGGACCATGACAATCAGAGTCTGCTATGAAAAAAGGATTGTTCTTTTAAATTAAGGAACAAAAGACCACATAATTGTCGCAATCCGATATGAAGTTATGGCTTTGAATGGCCAATTGTCGGTCCACGGCCATCTTGTCCTGTTAAAAGGACAGGACTGCCTCCATCTTGGACTAGGTTCTTGTATATAGGAGAGGGCAGAGACTCAATCCTGCCCAGCAACACTGGCTGTGTATGTTCTCCTGTTTTTTCTCTCCTGCTGGGCCATCTAAAGGTCAGGCTAGTTCTGTGTGTGAAGGCCTGATTCTGCCCGGCAACCTGTTTTTTTTGGCCCGGTCGTCTGGAGGTCAGGTTAATCCTGCCCAGCGACTCACTTTCCCGCTCTTTTTGGACCCAGTCATCTAAGGGTCAAGCTTGTTTACTTGTCAACTCCAGTGTGCCGTGTGCAAATCCTGCTAACGTGGGGTGGCAACAGCTCGAAACCTGGAGGGAGGAGGGACCAGGGAGCCAATCAGATACCGACACGAGGGAGTGAGACCTCTTAATAAAACTAGGTTTCCCCCCAAAATTTGTGTGGAGCATCCGCATGTTAGCTGAAGGACCTGATCAACCTTTCGGCCAGGGTCTCCTCCTGGTAAAGCGCGCTCGTGTCGTATCGTTTGGATCCGTTGTCATTTGGACCCGATCCCTGTCAGCTCGTCATGCTTCTGGTGTCTGTACTGCTTGTCAGCTGCGCCTGGAGTGCGGTATTTGCTTTTTGATATCTGACAGTTAGCTCATCTAGCCTTTTATTTTTCCCCTCCCTAACTCGGTACCAAGTATCTACTCAGGATATCAGGATTGTATTAATGAGCTCAGAATTGCACAATTGCTTAGCTAGCTTGTATAGTTGTTCTAGTTGTTAGTGAATTGTTAATTGCAAACTGTTTTATGCATGTGAATCACTGCTCTGTCTTTGTCAGGAGTGCATGAATCTGGGAGCTGTCTCCACCTGGAGATTAGCAGACCAAGGGGTTCCCGTCCCCGCGGTCTGAGTGAGTGGAATCTGCCCAGCTGCAGCCGCACCACACTCTGGGTTTACCCTTAGTGTGAAAGCAAGGGTGGCTGAGGCAGTGGCCCGTGGGTCTCTGTTCTGTGTTGCACCAGGCACCGCCCTGACGAACCCGATTCCTATCTTATAAGATTGGTGTGTCTGCCTATTTGGTGTGGTGAGCAGTATAAAGTATATTATTACTGTGTTTTGGGGTGTGCTTGTACTTTTGATACCATCCCAACCAAAGTTGCCTACTCCCCCGGCCCAAGTTGTAATTATCCCCCAAATAAACGCAGCCACTTGGCTTTGCACCTTATTCTGGTCCTGCCTGTTTTTCCTCACTCAATACCAAGCTTTAACGGACCGCAATCTATTTCGGACAATAATGACCTGCAAGACCATTGGTAATAGTTGGCCCAAAGTTACCAGGCATGTGTCTGGGAACAGATGGGGAAGATAAGGTCAGCTAATCATGATGCAGACAAGTGATGTTCACAGTAAGCTCATTTCTATGGAAGAGGACAAGGCACCACTATAGGCACTGATTGGTTAAGATGCTTGACTGTGGACACTTGATCATATACGATCAATACACAACTTGGCTTCTGATAGCACAATGCAGCCTTTTACAGAGAAGAGCACACTGATACTATTTACTTCTTTCTTAAAATGAAATGGTGATAATCTTGCTGGCTACTAATCTGTTTACTGGCTGTCCTGATAAAGTGAATTTATGTAATGGTTATCACCAAGTTGACCTACCTTATAATGACATCTCATGTTTCAGTGAACAAAAGCATCATATTTCCCAGGCTTTTTCTGTAAAAAGAAAAATGTATGCTCAAAGATTCCAATTCTCTATTCATTAGATGTAAATATGTCAGAGATATATTAAAATGGCATTCAATACAGACTACTATTTTTAAAACAAAGGTGTCATTCTACTCCTGCTGAATTGTTCATAAATTCAGGACCTGAATGAAGAGATCAGATTACATTAAATGTATTTTGGTATCTATAACTTTCTGCAATGAATTAAAACTGGCTGATCATGTCTCGAGTGCATTTCATTTTCCGTTGATTCATGTACTGCAATATAACCTTCAAAATTCCCTTATGCCAACAAACTCATTCAGATACGCTGAGTGCAGGAGGAGATTAAAGTGGCTATAAGATTGAAAACTGTATTGAGGCATCAGATAATGCAGTAAAGGTATAATGAAAGTGTAAACAAAGCCTGTAAATGTAGAAATTACTGTCCATATAATCCACTGTTGAATTCAGTGGAGAATTTTGCTATAAGCAAACTATGTATTAATATACCACAAATTGCTGCAATCAATATACAGAGCCCATTTCATTCTTAAATTTTCTATTCACAACTAAGCACTAGAAAACCAGTTTTCTTGTCCTTTGGAAATGCAGTTTATCCCAAACTGGAATTTAATGCTGAGCTATATTCTGGGCTAAGAGAACACCCACAGCTCCCACAAAAATATAATTGTTTAATTTTTCCCTTTTTTTAATTTAAGTTACTTATAGAAATAATCCTCCCTATTTCCTTATATAGGACCTTTTTGTTCCCATGGTGTTAAATCTAATCTGTCCTTTAAACGCTTTTTAAACTGGCAAAAAATGCATTATTACTGAGCTAGTAGCTTCTATTGTTTCACTGGTAGCTATGGCTATGGATGAATGCTTTCAACAGAAGTTAAAAGAGATAATGAGTCTTTAATGATACAAAATCAGAGCCTTGTGTGTTTAGTGAAGCCTGACACAAGCTCCAGTTTTCAGTTAGCAAGGAGAGCTTGTATTGTATTCATTTTTTTTAAGCTGAAAATACCCACAGAAGTGCTTCCTTGTACAACTTTGTATCTCCCAAGATACAATCAGTAGAAGTTGCTTATGATGCTAAACTGTTAAATGACTTGAAGCGTTTAAAAAATAGCAATAGTGAAAAATAGCAGAAATGAAAATAAGCTTAATTTTGTTTTTTCCATAAATCTCTGAATGGCTCATAGGTGAATATTTCATATATATTAGTCTATGCACTTCAATTATTTTTTCTTGTCATTTCTCTCCTGCCCCCATCCTCCTCTCACCTCACTAAAGATACGCAGGCATAACTTCCAGCTGAAGCTGCAGCACGACATCAGTGACGCAGAAGTTCCTTTCTTACTTACCTGTCCAAAGAACAGAAGGTTTTTGGTTTGAGTCTTGGACTGCATTATTGGGCAAAATGTGTACATAGCTGGCCTGATTCACCACTGAATTACATGAGTTTTCAAGTATACTTTTGAATTACAGTGATTTTGCAAGAACAAGCACATGCAAAACACTGTTATTTTACAGGGGAAATGATGGACTCACAACAAAATGATGGGTGAACTCCTGCTCTGTTTGACGTGGCCATTTTTCATGGTCAGGCCTGATTGACCAGTGCATTTTGCTAGTTTCACACCACTGGAACTCCACAACAGTGGAGTAATGCAATGTAGAATCAGGTCTACCACATCCATTACTGGATGGGAGTCAAGAGAAATTTGTACAACTTGCTGGAGTGTCTGGTCTCTGGATAACTATGATAGAGAACAGCTCTTCCCCCAAATAGAAACAGATCAATTAAAACAACTTCAATTTAAATTAAGTGAAAACATCATGACTAATTCCAGACTCTTTTCTCCTCTGCCACACCACAAATCTTTCATCATGCACTTTCCCGTTTATATAGAGCTGGCATGAAGATACTACCCACATTAAATTTGTGTGTGAATGTTTTATGAGTAGCATTTGTTTTGGATGTTCAAGTTACATGACATTATGGATTATATAGGGACTCAGCTACAGGTGTCATCTCGGCAGTAAGGAAGGAAAAATACCAAATAACTGCCTTAGGACCTAAATAGTCATAGTGTTGTTGTTTTTTTTTTTTAAACCACACTCCCATTGTGAGAGTGCAGGTTCAAGTTAAATAGCAACCTATTGTCCTCCCAGGATTTTATGCTGGGACTGGATCCATCATTTCCCCTTTAAAAATCATGTACAGTATATATCATGTGCTTATCTGTTCTTGCTAACCCCGTATCATTCACCCTTAATATTTAGGAATTGTAATATGTATTTAGAGTAATTAAGAACCATTTTAAAAATCAAATAAATCTCCTGAAGTCTTCTGATTAAAATATAGTAACAATATGTGCAATGCTCCACATCACATCTATAAGCATTAGGTTGTTCAACTGGGGGTGAACAGTTTAAAAAAAAAAATCAGAGCTCATCCAGACTTGTCTTTTTCAGTCTGCCAAACCAAAGCCAAACACTGTCAGCTCAGCTTTAATGGAAACTGTGAAACTGTAAGTCCCAAAAAACTCATCCTTGGAGTGCAGGTGGCAGAAGAATATCAGGTAGCCAAGGAGAGATCTGTTTTCCATTGGCTTATCCCAAGACCATAAGGAGAAAGAAGTCTAGTCACTTGTCCTCAGGGTCAGCTCTTTATTGTCTACTGTGCTCCAGAGGGTGGGTACTTATAGAATGGGCACTTCTGGGCTCAAAATACCAACACGGCATCATCACAACATTTTGTATTTTGGACTATGGGTTTGCTGAACCTTGTGACTCTAGAACTGAACCACCATCACAACCCAAATTTCTTTAGGTTTGCCCAGCTCTAATCATCTGGCAAGCCGACCATTCCTCCTGAACTGGCATTTTCAGTAACGAAAATGCCAAAAACTACACACTGAACAAAGAATGATATGTTTCAAAAGTATAATCTTCAATACCAGATTATTATTACTTATAGATGAACTAATCCTTTCCAAAAACCGATGTTCTAGATCAAGCTAGGATACAAAAGGAACAGTTGATGCATGGTCTAGTTGTAGTATGGTGAAGAATCAAATTAACACATTGAGAGAGATTCAGACATCATACACACCAATAAGAAATCAGAAAAAATAAATCCAGCAATTCTTTTCATTTAATATTTTTATACCTTGCGATCAGGTAATTGGAAGCTGCTAATGTGAAATTCTTGACAGCAAGCAAAAACAAAAATCCATTCAACTTTCTATTGTTTAATGTGTTCATAGTGCAAGGCTTTGCTTTTCATTCACTAACTATACAGTAAAGCATCCAGTTAACTTTAGTCATACTGTAAACCCAAAAGCACCTTCATTAAGAAAAAGAGTGTAGTTTTACGTCAGCTTTAATACGGTGCATTTTGTAGCTGTCAAGACATGTAAAAGAATGAAAAAACATAAATCAGAGTAATGGGATGTGTCATAACTTTAACAAAAAGCACTTTTTCTCTGGTTACTAAAAGCAACTAAAGTGTTCACAAGAAACAGCCATTATTAACGCTAAACCCTGATTATTTTATGGTGGCATATTCCAATCTGCACTTTCTTTTAAAAACTTTCAAAGTCAGTTCCTCAAGTTAAATATACAAAGAGGTTTCTTTTTCAGAAAAAAACTAACAAAAAAACTTTGGTAACTTAAGGTTAGTAAAGAAAGATCCGAGGTAGGATTTTCTAAAGCATCTAAGCGATTTAGGAACACATGTCTCTGGTTGGAATAAATTTGGTTGAGATTTTCACCACTGATAGTTCAAAGATATCCAAATTAAAGCTACCTGTAGAGATATAGAGAGAGAGATTAAATACACATTCCAAGAACAGGAGAGCAAACAACCTTTTTCAATAGACAAAAAATTAGTTAAGATTGCTAAGTGACAACAGTGCATTTACCAATTACATCTCAAGCACTTACAAGCAAATTCATGAATAGTTAAGAGCAAAATCAATCTTACATAAGGCTAGCCTGTGATTATATAACCACCCATGTGAAATGGGCAGTGTGTGGCTGTGCTGCCCCAAGACTAATCCCAGAGAAGGAACTGAGCCTCAGAGGAATCGTGGTGCTACAGGTTCATACCACATAAGGGGTGGAGGTGGAATGAAATCAAGCCTGTGCTCATTCCCACCTCCATCACCTGTGTGGAAGAAGGAAGGAGTGCCACACATCCAGCTCCCACTTGCCCCTGCAATGGTGCACAGGGCAATCGTACTGCCTTTCACATACATTGGCTGGGCCACAATATGGCTCATAATAAGCAAAACACACTTCTCTTACAAAGGAAGAGAAATATATATTTCATCACAATACAGCCTTAGCGCTGAACTCTATAATGGCTTTTACTTTTTTGGATTGCATTGTTTTTGCTATGTTGGCTGTAGTCCCCAACTATTTTCTTTTACAATACAGTTAAATGGAAGACATCAGTAAACATATTTCTCTACTGACAGAGCTGGACTTTTATGTAAAATACTTAAAATTCTCTTATTCTTTGAGAATAATTTTGTAAATGTAGTTTAATGGGAGAACAACATTACTGACTTATGGTAAAATTATAAACCTATGTGCTCTTGCACTTCAGGCTTGATCATTGGGTGTTATGCATTTATAATTTTTATGTTTTTTTCCTCAAAAGGGCTTTTTGTTGAGTTTATACTTTGAGACAAGAGGTAATAATTGTATTTTAGGGTGTGTCAGAGTTAAGGCTGTTGAGTTATGATGAAATAGGCATTACTTTCTACTTCATAAGAACAATGGGCCAAATTCAGAAGTGATACAACTCCTTATACTAAAACAGACACTCTTTCCAGTTATGTTTGGTAGAGGATAAGCTGTCTGTTTTGCAGAGTTCAAATTCCTGGTGGATCAAATCCTATTTTTCCATAGGCTTGCATGAAAAAAAAAAATAGACTTACCCTCTGATCAGCCATTGCTTAGTAGTGGTGTAATCAACTCTTTTCAGTGCACTGAGTACATCTTATTGCTACCACTAGGTGCAGTGGAGACTGACTGATATCATCAGGGAACAGTGTAAAAAATATAGCACAAGAAAACAGATTCATCGGGGGGGGGCAGGGGGATAGCAAATTGATTTATCTGCAAAAGGTTTCTGTGAAGTGGGGCTGAAAATGAGAATGTGTTGCTGATATGTGTAGGCTATTAAATCATGGCTCAAACCAAGCAATGGAAATTGCCTAGAAAACAAAGAAAGCAAGTCTAATACAATGGACAGTTTACAAAGAACCATAGAAAATACAGGTGGAAATGTCTCAGTGCTCAGTAATTCAAAGGAACAGTAACATGCCATGGCCAAGTGCCTATGTACCTTACCACCAAAGTTCAACTTTGATGTGGAGTGGGAGTGGCTGAAATTTTGCGCAAGCTATGGTAGATAGTTTGTCCCCACATTGACACCTGGCCAGCCAGAATGAGAGATGATTGATAAAAACTGCTTTATTGAGGTTAGAACATTGCCATAGTATCATAGACCTATACGATTTGTACTGCCACCAAAGGAAGAGTGGGATGATGGAAACAAAACTGTAACAGATCTCTTTCTATACTTTCACATTTCCTGGCTATGCACAGGTTCTCTTGCAAGCCAGAAGGTTCAAATTTAAGACTGGAGAAAGACTTATAACCCCAAAAGTTACTGAAGGTCATCAAAACCCAAATTCTAACCCTAGTACCTCTAGGTTTCTCTTGTCCTCAGCTAGAATACCAGATAGAGTGTCTTCTGTTCCCTTCGCACCACACAGGTGACATATGTCCTATCTGAGGTATAAACACAGAACATAAACCAGTGTGCCAGCCTTCCTTTTTTTAAGGAATACATTATTGCTAAGTAGCGGTGTAATCATGCATTTGAAATACATGTATTCTTCCCTGCATTTAAAATTTCAAGGCCAGATGAAAATCTTTTCTCCTAAAGTCTTTCCTACATTTTTCAATAGAAGGTCCAGGCAAGTTATACAGTTCTGACAAACTTTGGAAACATCTATTCTACAAATCTATAGCCTGAGTCCAATGAAAACATCTGTTGTGCCAAACAGCACTTGACAAAACTCAGTAATGTTGATGTGTAGAGAATTAAGTATCTTAAAGTCTTCCTGTTCAGGAAAAGAATTTAAATGGAAAAGATTTAGAGGCTACAGTTACCTTCTGATAGCTCTTCCCCTTGACATTTAAAATTAACATAAAGTTCTCCCTCTTTTTCTTTTGCATTTTATTTTAAAGGGAAATATGGAATTTTGGAATCTCACACAAGGACTGTTACGGTTCTTTTTCAGCAAAGCTTGTTCATAACCCAAACTAAACTTCACCTTTGTATAACTATCCTCCCTTGTTTTATAATACGACTCCCTGACAACACTAGTGGTGCCAGATGTGAGTCATGAGACAGCTTTGATCAAGTATGTAGAATGCCATACATGGGCCAGCACCATCTGATGGATTTTTCTTTGTTCATTTTACTCTCCCCATCCCTATATAATAATGTCCTGTACAGTTTCACAAGCTGTGGAGTGAAATGTGCATTAAACTCTTAACTGCATTTTATCATATTACTATAATAAGGTTTCTCACAAAGCACAGGATGTTCTGGGGCCAAATTTTCTAAAACAACCTCTAAAGTTGAACATTCAACCAATTGCCTGTGTAAAAAGGAATGCATATATGCAAATTGCACTTGTGTGCACAAATTAGATAGACATCCAAGTTCTATTTTCTCAAGTAAACTCTGTTTTCTGTACATACAAATTATATTTGCAAGACTGTATTTGCCAATTTGGAGGTTGGGTTGTGGAATTTTTGAAAATTTAATCCTCAGTGTTAAAGCTGAAATTTTACTTAAACATTGCAGCATGAGGATGTGAACAATCCCTATGTTTAGACATCAATCCTGCCTACTCTCCACAGTATCCATGAGATGTATTTTTTAAATTTTTTAAATAATATTTTCTCTTTTTATAAAAAAAATCCATTGATAAGATTGGAATATTATACTGCATGCATTTTCATGTAAATCATATCATATCTTATGCCCAACACAATTTAAATGGAATTTGTAACCTTCCTCATTCATATGGGCAGGGTTTTAAATATAAAGACGGAATTAACACAACAGTCTACGACAGCTTCAACAGAGCCCTTATACCACAATCTAGATCCCCCTTTATAAAAAGATTGCTTCCAGTACCCACCGTGTCAGCAAGGACCACTAAGTAGGACTGAGTTTTTGGTAAGACTAACTGAATAAATGAGGATTGGCTCGGAAGCTGTGGGGCCCTTTGTGGTGTGTAAGAAACAGCTGTATCATGGTACTGCCACAATTGGCACCAAAACTGTTTTGACAAATTCAGAGGGAAGGTCAAGGATTGAATGTATTTGGGAACTAAGAACAAGGTTGAGACTCCTTGGTGTAGCATTGATGGGGGAGAAGCTTGTACTGCCACTGTCAATGCTGTACCTGTTGTATGGATGAACAAGGAACTTCAGTCTCTGGGGCCTGGTGTCCTCAAAAGCACTACATTCTTTTACTCAAAACAAACCAACAACAAACCATCTCTTTTGACAGAAAACGTAGAGAGAACAGATATATTTATGTACAAAAATAAACGTAACAAAAAACAATTACTGACCCTGTGCTGCAGCCAATTTTCAAACCTTAACTTGGCCATGTTTTTTTAAACAGAAATCAGTATCTAAAGGCACCATCCAAGGGGAGCTTAAGTTTCTGCCAGATTTCCTTTTTCAGTAGAGCATGACAAAGGTATCTGAAACCTAGAGAAACATTTTCTGCTGAGGATGTTGAATGGAAGAAAAGCCAAATTGATTTATGAAGAAGTTGGCTTCTAGACTGTGAATATGTACATTAACTCATGTACATTGGACTCACTTATGTTAATGGCTAAGATATAGATCCTCAAAGGGTGGAGTGATGTAGAAAGGTAGATTTGGCCAAGAGAGTGATGAGCTCATCAACCCACTGCTCACTTATCATGGTACTGGTACACCCTGAGGCCAGATGGCAGAGGTTTTTTTGTGGGGGGTAAGGAGGGAGGGGTGTGGAGGGGTTCACCAGGCTTTTCACTGCTTTTCCAAATTGAATGACTGGGGCCACTATAATGTAACACTTCAAAATACTCATCTGGCTCAGCTGAAATAGCCTCTAAACCACTCAAGAGTGATTCCCTTGAGGTCAGGGTTGAGGTACATTTGACAGCACAGTTACTGACCTGAGAATTAACAGACCTCAAAAGATATGATTGCTACCAATACATGAGAGAGACCATTTTTCCCCCTTTTCATTTAAGATATGGTTGTTTCTTGCCATCCTTGACAGGGAAAGTAGATTTTTCTAAAATGCTTCAACCAGTCTATTTGTCTGGATAATAGTGAACACTGAAGCCAAAGCCATCCTGATCTAAACAGCTTTTCCCTTAACTCTTTGAATACCAAAAATTAAGTGTGTATACAGCAGCCATGGTTTTTTTACAAGGCACCATTGATTTTACTGGAGTGCAAGGGGTTATTTATGCCAGATGTTGACATAGCCATGCTAGACATAGAGTATATCATGTTGGTTGTGAATTCTTCAGGGGATTAATGTCGCTTGCTTTTAATAATTACATTTTTTTGCCTACTGCAAACAGAGATTTGCTAATAACAATGTAATTTCTATTCTTACTTGCTTCTTTTATTCCTACTGCAGAGCTTTAAGATGACATTACTAAGCCTAAGAATAATCCTTTCATTCTTCTGGTTGCCTTCTCTAAACACTGTAGCAGTGATTTTCCTACTTTTTCTTTCTGCATGCCACTTTTCAACTCTCCTATTTTCCATTTACTGAGTCTCAAAAAGCTCAGTTCCATAGATCACTGGCTGGTCCATGGACCACAGTTTGGAAAACAATGTACTGAAGTAAATATTCTTAATGAGTACACACCCTGAAGTCTTTATTTAGGGGTACATTTACACTGAAGTCAAGGGAATGTTACCTTGCTAAGGATTTTCATGACCTGACCTAATGTAAGAATAACTGCATAGCACTCTGAGATCATATCTGCTGCAAACAGTAAAAGAAACTGGTTTATCACTAAATATCCGTAAGTTGTACATTTCACTAGGTATTTGTTAGGGCATTTGTACTGTAAAAAAGATCTATTAAAAAAAGGTACCTGGGACTGGACCTTGACAAATAAGTTCTCTACCCATAGAATAAGTTGTTGTTACTCTTTCCTTCCAGTGGCATCAACAATTTGTGAAGTATCATATAAACACAAAAGAAGACATGGTATTTAGTTTGAGAGACTGGCTGAATTTCTTTAACACCATTTTTAAGTTATCAGCTGGGATAGTAGATATCTGCAGGCTCAGAATATTTGAGTTTAGCAGACAGAGTATTTCTACTAATTCGGTGGCATTCTTAGACTTGGCTCTTTTTTGGAGTGGGGGTGGAAAAATGAACCTTTTGCAGTGTTAACTGATATATTTTCATCTTAGAGTCTGCAGGTGGTCAAAATGAAACACTAGTAGCAAAAGAGAAGTAAAACCTACCCATTAATTTTAATCCGTTGCTGACTTATGCCCAGTTAAGTGCCACCATTAATAGGTATTTCCTTCTTAGGAGCATTACCTAACTCATGCACGTGCCCAACACTTCTCATGCCCTGACATTTCACTAATTTAAATGGACTTTCCATTGCAAAAAGACTGAGTTTGAATTTGCCAAATCTGGGGATCCTTTTATTGGCTTCCTACATTCTGATTTCTTATCCCTTGCTAGCTTAAATAAATTCAAACCAGATGGACTTTCTTCTTCCCCGAATGCACAGCTAGCATAGCTGCACTGGAGCAGCAGGGAACACACACAGCACTGGTCTGTAACAATTTACTCCCTCCTCTGAGTAGTGGAGTGATCAGAGCAAGGTCAACTTTCTCTAAGGCCTTGCACATTTGCCTTACAGCAAAAGGCAGGCTGTTTCCACATTGCAGTGTGTAGCTATATGTGTCAGTGAAAGGCTTTGGTGGGGGGAGAGCGTGGGGAAAAGGCTCCAGCAGTTCCCTGCGGAGCAAGCCTTTCACTGCGGCAAGGAAATGCTCTGGCAGGGCAGATGCAGCAGGGAAAGGCTCAAGCAGCAGGGAGGCAGAGACACTACACTTCTAAAAACAGTAGTGTAGATATTGAAGGTGTTGATTGGCATGTAGGGTACATATTCTGAGGTTCTGGCATGTCTCTAATGTACTCACCTGAGCAACACTGCACCATCTACATTGCTATTTATACCTGTGCTAGCTGGGTGTGCAGTGTTTGCACCTATACATCATCACAGGTGTAGACATAACCAAAGGGCAGATTGTAGAGTCATAATCTAATCCTTACACTGGACATATTTCTCCCATGTATATAAGAGAATTACTCTGGGCTTTCCTGTAAAGTTTCTCAATGGGACCAATGCCTGCACTCAGTGTGACAACTGTGTCCCTTGGCAGAGGAATGGCCCAGTCTTTAACCTGGTAACAGAGTCCTTTTCTGAAGCACCCTCAAAAGGTCCCAGTGGACTCATGTTTCCTGCTTAAAATGTGAGGACTGACACCTAAAAGGTGGCACCTTTGGTCACAAAGAAGTGGATAGAGCACAATTAAGCAACAATTTTAAAGGAAATGTAACTTTTATATCAAGGCATTTGCTGTATTATTGTACAGATTAGGTATATATCAGCTAAGTAGACAATTCTCATTTTAATGCCATTGTAGATTGGTTTCCGAAACCAAAAACACTTTTAAATTTAAATAAAGAGCGTGGAATACCAGTTTGGAATCAGCTATTGAACTAACTCATACAATGCTGGTTATAACTTGTGTATGTTGGTAGAAAGAGGGAGAAGAAGTGATTCAAGCAAGGTGGAATTCTGTAGCTGACTTCTCTCAGGGTACATCTATGCTACCCACCGGATAGGTGGGTAGTGATCGATCTATCGGGGATGGATTTATCGCGTGTAGTATAGACGCGATAAATCGATCCCCGATCGCTCTCCCGTCGACTGCTGAACTCCAGCTTGGCGAGAGGCGGAAACAAAGTCAACGGAGGCACGAAGTAAGTGATTCTAAGTCAATCTAAGATATGTCGACTATTCTCATAGCTGAAGTTGCATATCTTAGATCGACTCCCGCCCACACAGTGTAGATCAGGCCTCAGTATCAGAAAACAGACAAATTATGCTATTTGTAGAGCATCTTAAAGCCACACAATGTAGGGGAGCTAAAGTTAAATAGCAAGGGTCAATACAGAAAGTGCAACTTTTAAATAATGCAGTTCTAGCTTTGGAATCAGACTACTGTTATCCCAGACATGCTGAAAACCTGCAGGTTTTCACATGTTTTGATGTTTTAAAAGTAAAAATATGACTTGAAAGAAAGAAAATCTCTTCCCCTGAAAAATGATCCTGACCTATTATGAAGTAGATGTGCCTGAAAGTTTTTTAAAACACCAACTTAAATATTCACTATTTTATATTAAGACATGTGACAGCACTTAGCCTACATTTAGTAGTATCTTCAATAGCACTCACTTTGTTGTATTTGAGCTGCTAATAGTTAACATGACAGAACAAAAAAGTCAAGCATCTCCCCTTAACAGGCCTCTTTTACAAATATGGAATTTAGAAGTTTCCCATACCACTGGAAAAAGAGATTACAAAAGGAGTTGCCAAAAGAGTGGGCACAACGAATATTAAGCACATTTGACTTACCCTTTGTATCCCTTTGCAGGATGCATATTGTATTATTATTACTACTACTATTATTATTATTGTTTTATCACATTTATCTATCACAGTATAGCTGCTTTCTCAGATTTCACTGTTTATAAATTGTATTATTTGCAGTTTTGTAATAATATATAATCTGAATGCATGAGAACTAAGCATCTTGTAGGATCACACAGACAAATGATCATTTAAATCTGCCCCCTTTCCCTGACTTCAGGGGAAAGTGAACATGCTCAGTGCCTCAAGGGTCAGGCGCCTTAATAGAAACATACTTTTTTCATCTGAAAGAACCAGCACTCAAAGAAAAAATGAAGGTTCCTCACCTGTGATTGCTGGTCCTTATGTGTATTTCACACATGGGTGACTGGTAAGCAGTAGTCAAATAATGGAGGGTGCAAGGGTAGAGGCAGTATAGATGTCTGTAATATTGCCATTGCAGAGGCTACATCTGCAGAAGAGGGTTGGACTAAAGTGTAATGCTTTGTGAAGGTGTGGATTGAACTCCAGGATGCCATCTTAAAAATATCCAGCATAGGCACTTCTCAAAGAGATGCTACTGAGGTTGCCTGTGCTCTTATTGTCTACCTTATACCTCAATAATATATACATCATTAAGGTGATGATGAGATGTTCACCTTATACCGTCTCACCTTAATACCTCTGGAGACTCCCACTAGTGTTATTGTCTACCTTATATCAATTCAAACACAACCTGTTGTGACTTCATTAAGGAAGGCAATAAGAGTATAAGGTCCCAATGGATGCATGGCTGCTTGAACTATCTAGTGGACTGGGAAGGCTCTGGCTCAAAGGAGCACACTTGGGAGCCTGCCTCCTATGTCCATGCTCCTGATGTGGTGGAGGAATTCCACAAGGCTCACCTGGACAGGCACCACCCTGAAGGGGGGCAGGGCATGATGTAATAACCTGCAAGGCTGGAACCAGGGGAATTCCAGACACTGACACCTCTGCATCACCACAGAAGGTTTAGGCTAAGCTCCCACAGGTGGACACTGTAAGGCTTAGTGATTGGCTCATTCCAGTACTTACAGCAGGAAGCCATAAAAGGGAGCTGTCTGAGCAACAACAGATTGCCTGCCTGTCTTTGCTCCAGAGCCTGCTTGCAATAGATCCTAGACTCTAGCTTCAGACCCTGGTTTCTCCTTGACTTCATGTGCCCAACCCGATCTCCTAGTAACCTGACCCTGCCTGACTCCAGACTCCAGCTCTGACCACTAGGTCTGACCACCCATGTGCCAGTCATGACAGTTTCATTGGGTCAATCCCATGTCCAATAGTCACTGTTTGTGAAATATTTATAGGTTTCCAAATCATTTTAGAACTGTGAAACTCACATAACACAACACTATAGCTTATTTTACACCACATTTGGTCTTCAGAACTAGCCTGGTACTCAGCAGACTTTTAGTACAGTACCTCCTGTTTCTGGTTAGCTTGATTTATCTCAATTAAGAGAGGAGCTTGAGCTGCAATGTTCTGATCTGAATTAGAACCCAGAATTCTGCAAAGCTCAGAGAGGTTTTGGTTCTGGCCCCTCTAAGTATTTCAGCTTTTCCTCTTCTGTTCCTGACCAAAATTAGAAAGTATAAAAATGAAATGATTAATTAAATATTTTAAATTCCAATTCTGTGGTCCACTTATTTTATCCAAAATGACTTACTCAACCCTAATTAGTCCCTGGTCATGAAAAACATAAGTAATAACACCAATTACCTCCTAAAATAGTAATCTTTTTTATGTATGGTGAGGATGCCTTCAAAATACTATGCCACTTCCTACTGCCTTATGGGAGAGATGTTTAATAGCCTCTGGTTTACTTGTTAAATATTTAACAGGTCCCCAAGGGCAGCTCCAGGCCCCAGCACGCCAAGCACGTGCTTGGGGCAGCAAGCTGCAGTGGGCGCTTTGCCGGCACTGTGAAGGCGGCAGGCAGGCTGCCTCTGGCGGCTTGCCTGCGGAGGGTCCGCTGGTCCCGTGGCTTCGAAGGACGCCTGCGGGAGGTCCGCCGAAGCCGCGGGACCAGCAGACCCTCCGCAGGCAAACTGCCGGAGGCAGTCTGCCTGCCGTGCTTGGGGCGGCAAAATCTCTAGAGCCGCCCCTGCAGGTCCCAAGTGCATCTGTTTTGCCAAGGTTTTTATACATAGGTTTAAGGCACTTTGGAGCAAAGATCTTCCATTCCCAGAAGTTTGAAAGATACCTAAACACACTGTTGGTTTGCTATACAAACAATCAATAATCATAATGTAGGCCCTGATGTTTCAAAAACATTCACATTCCTTACTTCTTTCTCACACTGGCTCCATTTCCACTTCTTTGTTCCCCTCCGCATACCCCACAGTTCCCACCAGAGTTACTTGCTCTTCTTCCCCTTTTCGTCATGCTTCTTCCTACCAGCATAAATACAGATCCCACAATATTTTCCCCAGCCATTGTCCTCCCTCCATCCTTACCCACTCAACCTCATGCACCAGTGATCAGTGAGTTATTAGTTTTCAAATGATTTTGTATAAAGATTATTACAATAGTGTGTAGCATATGAATACAGGGGTGCTTAGGGTCACAACTAGCTTTGAGGCTTGATGGTGTGGTTCTGTATTAATGTTAGCTGTTATGCTTATTGAGGATTTGTACATAAGTAAATAAGATCTCTCTTGATCTAAATGAAACTGCTTATTCAATTAATTGCTGATGTATAACCTCGAGTCCATCGCAAGTGATTTACTGGACAAAATATGAGACTCTACATTTCCATATGAAATATTTCACCTTACCATCTGATAGACAATACTCTAAAAAGTAAAACATCATAGTTTGGGTAAAATTGTCTTTTTATAAGACTGGGTAAGAAATTCTGTAAGGAAAAATCATTTTTCATAGATGGCAAGAGAAGACCCTAAAATGTCTGCTATCCAAAGAAATACCAAACTACAGTTTTCTAATTACATGTTTAAAACATAATTTAAAGTAAAGGAAATGTCCTTGCTTACTATAGCCTATCTTTTCCTTCTGAGTCATATCAGTCCCATGCCTGTCAAACAATTCTCTGTGCCAGAAACCAGACCATCAGCTTAACACTATAAAATAATCCATATACATGTTGTAAGCATGCCCCATGGGTATTTTTCCCATTCTTATATCCATATAACTCTTGAGACCACTCTTACACTTTAAAATTTAGGTCAATGTAGGTACGGTGCCTAGGGATCTGAAAAATCCAACTATGCTGACCTAACCTCTGGTGTAGATGCAGTTGGGTTCACAGAAGAATGCTTCCATTGACCTAGCTGCCATTGCTCAGAGAGGTGGAATTCCTCCAGCAATAGCAATACCCCTTTTATCATTGTAGTCTGTATCTATACTACAAGGTTAGCGGCACAGCTAAGGCACTGTAGCACCTGTAGTGTAGACATGGTCTGAGTTTATGTCCTACCCTACAGGAGCTATATACTACTAAAGAAATTAGAATACAGACATCTCTAAACAAGTAAGGTCATATCTTCACCTACAGAGAATGTAATAATACTGCTTTCCGGTAATAGTTCTTTCCAATCAAGGATCTGAAAAAGATTTACAAAAATTAATGAGTTACATCCTGCAATATTCCTCTGAAGTATACTGTATTGTCGTGGGGATGGGGAAATTGAGGCACACAATGATTAAGTAATTTGCCCAAGTTCACAGAGACATTTATGACAGAAAACAGATTTTTTCTTCCTAGTCCTATAAATTAACCACAAAACTTCTTCCTCCAAAAGTAAACACAATGTTACTACAGAGGCTTGAGTGTTCACAGATTAACTCTGGTATTTTATAACACTTAAATAATAATTATACTCCGCCACATAGCTACCATGTGAAAACTACCTTTGGGTAACTGCAACATTTTATTTTTGTAAGGAATGCATTGATCCTTTTTGTATATATAGATATATGAGGTAATGACACTTAATTTATAATTAAGTTATAATTTCCTTTTTTCTTTATGTGACAATACTTTATTTTTGTACATATCCAAAAACATGCTTTAGGTAAGAAATATAATTATCCTCCCATTCTGAATGAAGAATTTCTTTGCTTTTTCAAGATCCCAAGAATGACTGCTCTATTACGACTATGTTATTTATAAACAGGAATGAAGATGGAATATGTCAAATCCCAGCTCAGTCATCTTGCTCATATATTAGTCAATACTATACACATTATGGTATTGTGGTTCTGGCATATAGCTACCACTGTTATCAGAACCTTCAAAATACTAAAGATAAAGGGAGGGAGATCTGATATATTAGATTGAAGGGATAGATTAGATAGCAATGTACGGGGAGAGATTAGACAGAGATAGAAATAAAAATAATATTCATGCACAAGGAGGCCAATTTACCATGCCGATGGGAATTATTATTCTGAATTTCCTGACATCTGTGCCTTTAAAATCTCTACCATAATGCTGTATTAACAGAGTTTTTAGCATTTAATTCAATAAAAGGTTTCATTCAAGTTTTGCAGAGTTTTTTCTTCAAATCCTTTTGATGAAAATCAGATACAGACCAGAAATAAAATGCATCAAGAGTGCCCTTTTTCTTCTGCTCAAAGGGCTCAAAATTTTCTCCATTCTTTGCTTGGAAAACTAAAGAGATCATATCTGTTTCTCATATACCCAATCAGACCTTGTCAACCACTCTCCAGTTCAAATAGTTCACAATGCCAGCAGCTCAAGTTTTATGATTATTTGTGCCTTTTATCTAGACCTTTACAGTAAGATCTCACAGTATCTATTTAACAGTATGAAATGTGAATTGCAAATGCTTTATTGTATGTCATATATTTATGTGACCTGTTTATCCAGAACTCACAGTACAATTATTACTACAGCCTAAGATCTTTCTGTCTAGATTCATGTTTCTCCATGTGTAGCAGGTGTAAACCACAAGTGAAGTTTCTAATGTTAGACAATGTGCAGCCATTAGTTCCGCTAAAAAGCTCTAACCACCAGTGCTCATTGATTTCTAGTTTCATATATCTTTAATGAGGAGATTAAATACTTGTTTAGGAAGCAAAGCCTAGCTTAAGTGGTGTTTGCTCATATAGCATTTACAGCTGAAGACCTCCCTAATATTTCCCATAGGTGACAGAAGTGAAAAGGCCGTTATTCACCAAAATGTAAACCATTTAGTTGGTTCTGTAGAGGCATGGAATGCTTTATAATGGAAAAAGTCATTAGAGATGAAATGCTGCAGAAAAAAAGCCCTTTCTTATTGATAATATGCTTCTCTCTGTCCTTTTTCTGGTTCTTTCTAAGCAACCAAGAGTATGTTAAGTTCAATTCCTACATCTATTTTTAAATCTGTCCCATTTCCCACTCATCTCTATATGGATTACAAAGGTGAAAGGTTATATCCCAGGCGGATCAAGTCTACTGCAGCCTGGGCAAAAGAGAAGAGACATTAATAGCCATCACCAAACTAAACTCAGGGGGAGAAAAAAAGTTCCAGAAGGAAAAGTGGAAGGGGTAACACAGTTGCCACTGGAATCAATGTTACAACAAGCAAAAATAAAGAACCATATTCTCCCCTCCACTAATGCATGTGGAGAGGAGTGAAAACTGTTGGATCTCATTGAAGAGGAGTCACATTGTTTGGAGTGGTTCACAATCACAGGTGCCAACCTCAGGCCAGACTGTCAAATATATGGAGATATACCTATCTCATAGAACTGGAAGGGACCCCAAAAGGTCATCTAGTCCAGCCCCCTGCCTTCACTAGCTGGACCAAGTACTGATTTTGCCCCAGATCCCTAAGCAGCCCCCTCAAGGATTGAACTCACAACTGTGGGTTTAACAGGCTAATGCTCAAACCACTGAGCTATCCCTCCCCTCAAAAAACAGGGCATGAACCCCAAACTGGTTGTGTGTTCTATACTTAAATTTCACCAACCAAGTAAGAAGCGTGAACTCCTAAAGCATTATAACAGTCTTACCATGGAGTCACAGACAGTCCCCTTGGGAACCCTGGTCTATGGAACCATTCCAGGCACCCTGCCTATGTGATAGATGGTCCTTTATACCAAAAATCACAACAATATTAAGGTTACTCCCAGTCCCAAAGTACCAGTCATGTACCCCTGGTCAACTGTATCCTAGATCTGTCTCCAAAGACAATGCTTGTAGACAATCATGTAATAAACCAACAAAAGATTTATTAACTAGTAAAATGAAATGACAGTTATTTACAAGGTTAAAGCAGGAAACATACACACATAAATGAGTTACAATCTTAGATTCCAAAAGACAATAGAAACTTCTATAACAAGTAAACTCCATATGTCCTTCAGGGCTAATCCAGGTGTAACATTGACAGACCCTGGTCGTCGGCAGACGAGGTCAAACCTGGGACCTCTGGAGCTAAATGCATGAGCTTCTACTGCATGAGCTAAAAGCCACATGGCTCTTAGGCAAGGATGCTGCAGATTCATCAAACCCTAAGTGGTTTAGGTGCCATGCCAGGAGGTCAGAGCACCACACCCAGCAGGCATGGGTTACACAGGCACAACAGCTGAGAGTCTTTTGCTTATGCTTAGTGATGCTTGTACCTTTAGAGTCCAAGCAGCAAAAGAACCAACTTTCTCCTTCTCATGGATTTTAATCACCTTCTCCCCAGAGCACAAGCTGATGGGCTGTGTTCATGAGCAGGTCTCCTCTTCATTGAGAGGGAGAAGAATGCAATTAACAAAGTCTTTTGATTTTTCACAATGTCTCCTTTAGTTTCAAAAGCCTTCTTGTTGGGTAGGACCTACCACCTTCTGTAGGAAGCCAGTATTTGCATTAGAGAAGACTTCTTTCCTGTCTGATGAATTACATCATTACAGAGGTTTACAATACAAATATTTATCACTTTATAACATGGGGTACAGATAAGTGAGGCTAATACATGCAATATCCTCCAAGCAATTCATAAGGTCTAAAACACATTCTGACAACTCTAATATCTATCTTAACAATATTAATGCACAGATAAGCCACACTGGTTTCCAGCTATGTATTTGGCACTATTCAGTGACTCCTCGGACCTTGGTATGAGTTGGCCCCTGGTCTGCCAGTATCATAGGAGGCATGGAGTAAAAGGGAAGGGCTAGCATCACAGCAGGTTCCCTCCTCTGTAGACCCTTGTGGCAGGTCCTTTGCACCAAAGCCCATTGAAGTCAATGGATTAAGCACCATGGGCTTCAATGGGATTGAGATGTTGTAATATTTGGGCTTCCGAATTTACCCTAATTGTGAGCTCCGCTGTGGTAAAGTGGATAAAGTTTATAAAATGCTCCACCACATACAATGATACACATTGATGGGGAATAGTGCAAAATGGAGACAGAAAAACTGAATTACTCCAAACAAAAAGACCCACTGATATAACTCATGTCTGGTAAACAAGAGAAGTGTGGGTCCAGAAATCAGTGAACCAAAATCGGTGGGACGTGAGACTTTGTCACTCCCCCCTCTTGTGTCTCCTTTTTCTTCTCCGCCTTATTTCTTCTCTTTTTCATCCCTCTTCTTTTGCCTTCTGTTTAATCAGAGTCTGGCTGAACCATCCAAGACTGCATGTTTTGCAATGGTGTTTTAAGTCTGTGACCAGAGGGAAGCAGCTAAAAGCAATGCCCTAAACAGCTCAGGGCTGTTCGACAGGTCTAATAGTGGATGATAAGACCATGTGCCTTGACTGTGTTTCTCCAGCCATGACGCTGCAAGTGAGAATCAACAACAGAGACAGAAGCTGCATTTTCTATCTTTGCTGTTTTTTCTTTTCCTCTCTTGCGTGTGTGTGTGTGTGTATGTGTGTGTGTTCATCCTGTTTTGTCTTCTAGGAAATGGGATCGGACTTGGACACCAACAACAGCTCCAGGCCATCTCAGCTAACTTTTTCTTTTTTCCCCCGAGAAGGACAGTTATCACCATCTTTTGATACCATCTGAATGACTGTCAAATGGGTGTGGGTGTGTGTCTCCTAATGACTGTCTATAATTAAAGGTAAAGAGAACAAGGGACACTGTTCCAATGGAAACCTTCCTTAAAACTTTACATTTAAAATGCTTTAACTGTTTTCCTTTCTTTTCTGTATCTTTAATAAAGGGTTAACAAGATTTTTAATGGTGTTTGCCATGGTACCAAGCAGGTATGTATGGATGATGGAGGATGTTACTTTCTGGAGTCTGTTCTCCTTTCAATGCAATAACTCCAAAAAGACTAACGTGCACAGAGAGAGAGAGAGAGAGAGAGTGCACACACACAATTCTGGTTGTGCCTGTGTTCGTTCAATATTCCAATTTTAACTGTTCTTAGGGATGTGCCCAAAACACTTTCCATGCTGACAAAGAAATCTGGTTGAGATGATTCCATCCTCATGTTAGGAACGTTAAATGACTTGTAAAACAACTTGTTTTTCAGTGCAGACTTTAGGGCTGATTCTGTCTTAGAGAACACCACCTTGAATGGGACATTGGGTGGAGCTTTTGTTTCTGTGACGGCATTTGAAAAGAAGGGAAATGTTACTCATATAAAGTGGCAGGTCAAAGCACTTTACTCTTCCTGTGCCAGACCCTCCTGCTGTTAGAGAAGGAAAAAAAACAAGAGAAGTCAATGTGCTCTGATGCTCAGAGCCTCTCAACCTAAAACCTAAAATAACTTTTTTCCTCACTTTGCCATGTCTAGCTTAACAAAACAAAAAAAACACCTGCAGGACAAATTCACCACTGGTGTAAATGGGCACAATTACATAGGTGTTAGTGGAGCTGTATCTGCTTATGCCAGAAGTGAGTTTGACCTTGTAACCCATTTTGACCATTTAACCCTCCTTAAATTTAAAACAGTCATACATTTTGATTTCATATCACACACATTTTGCCTCTAAATTTTAATTTCATTTAAAGAGTTTACAAAGAAAATTACAGAATAAGCCTTAGAAAAATCCTTGAAATTAGAAGATACCACAATCCTAACGTCCCTTTTTGAAGCTGTTTACCTCACATAACCACTGCCAAGCAGGACCTATGGAGAAGTAGAAAATTGATAGGGGAGGGGATGAATCTTGGAAATCAGCATGCCTCTAAATTGATACCATGTAAACACCACATAGTATTGGAAAACCACTGCTGGGGGTAAATGAAATGAATTCACTGGGGCATCTAATCCTATTTCTGGAACATTTAAACTGTTTAAATGCACTGGAAAGCAAACAAACTTCAAAGTGATCATTATACCCCTGACACTAGTGCTCATGTGGCTGAAATCTTTATGAGATTAACCCCCCACAGTGAAAGAAGCTGAACACGGTCAAAACCACTTTGAAATTGTCAGGAGGATACCAGTTTGAAAGCCCAGTGTTAGTGAGAAATACAGCTAACTGCTGAATATTAAAGCAGTTCAATAACTCAGGTGGACCTACTGATAACTGTGATTCACTGTATACAAAGTGAGCTACTCCATCTCTGAATTCTGGTCCCCATTCATGCTGTAAAAGTTGATCTAGTAGAGAAAAAACATATTATTTAATTATAACTCAGACAAAAAATATACATTAATTAGCCACAGTGCACCCAATGCCAGTTCTCTCATACAACAGCTCAAAAATGTACTGCAGAACACACTGCAAGCCTAGTACGGAAGAAATCACTAAACTATTTTAATAGCTTTTCATGACTTGAAGCTGCAGTTGTAACAACTTCCCCATTACAGGGATATATATATACTTAACTACTGTGAATGTGTGCGCGTATGTGTGAACTTACACTAGAAATTTTCCCAAGCTTGTAAATAAAAGTTTTGCACCTTGGTGTACTGCCACAAACTAGTCTGTTTTCTACCACAAATCATGCCTCAACACATTTTTCTTCAGCTTCTTAGTGAACTACATTGTCAAAGACGTTCCCTTCCCCTTTCAGGTGCTGCTCTTTTGCTTTTCAGCCTGAAATGCTATCAATATTTGCCACTCCAGCAAAAGGTGTTACACAAATGAACGGGTGTAATAGAATGTTAGCCTATAATAAGAGTTTGTCGCACAACAGTCACACTATGGGGCACCTACCATTGATTTTTCAATAAATATGGCAAATGGTGAAAAATATAGTGTGTGTTCCCAAGAACAAAATTTATTGGTGACCATTTTTCTTTCCTGTTCTATTGTCTTCTGGTGATATTTAATAAATGTGCTCTTTTTCTTTTCTTTTTCTTTTTTTTTTAATAATAACTTCCACACTGTGACACCCAGTAGGGAGTTGTATGTGAGGAGGATAATTACCTAGCTACCCTTAATGTACTGATGCTGGTTACTTTTGTTCATTGGCAAGGCAGGCAATAACTCAGCAATAACTGAGTGTCAGCAGTGTGAATGAAAATGTGAAAACACAAAGTAAAATTAGTAATTTTAAAGAACAGTGTAGCTGGGAATAGGTATTAGCGGGCTGTAGCTCAGCTAGAATAGCCTCTAAGCTCTGGTAAACAAACCTATATGAAAATGACATTAACCCACCCCTATCCACATAATCCATTTTTTCACATCTGGAACTATCTTCACTGATATGCGGTAGAATTAATTATATTTGTGTTACTTTTCTTTCATACTCTGCTAGCTGCAGAGAATTTAAGTTCTGATCCAAAGCCCACTGAAGTAAATGGCAAGACTCCCATTGACTTGAATGGGCATTGGCTGAGGACTGAAAAGTATTATTGTTTGCACCAGGCTGAGATACTTAGGCATACCACTGGGCTGCAGAAGCTACTGTCTCTGCCCTGGCCAAAGTGGTGCAGAACTCCTAAGCTCCACAGAGCTTCTGCTTACAGAGGTTCTCAACAGGGCTACATGTACCCTTGGGGTACGCAGAGGTCTCCAGGGGGTACATCAAATCATCTAAATATTTGCCTAGTTTTACAATAGGCTACATAAAAAGCACTAGCAAAGTCAGTACACACTAAAATTTCATACAGACAATGACTTGTGTATACTGCTCTATATACTGTCTACTGAAATGTAAGTGCAATATTTATATTCAAATTGATTTATTTTATAATTATAGGGTAAAAATGAGAAGGCAAGCAGTTTTTCAGTAATAGTCTGCTGTAACACTTTTGTCTTTCTATGTCTGATTTTGTAACCAAGTCGTTTTTAAGTGAGGTGAAACTTGGGGTACACGAGACAAATCAGACTCCTGAAAGGGGGGCAATAGTCTGGAGAGTTTGAGAGCCACTGCCCTGCAGCACTCATAAGTTTTGTGGGGGTTTCTCCCCTTCCCTGCAGCTCACAGTGTCTGTGGAGTTCCTAAATTCCAAAGGCTGTCCCTGGCCCTTGTCACTTTCAATGTACAAATATTCATCTGAGTAATAAGCACAGTGTGAATTTAGTGAAAATATCTCACACACACTGTAGAAGCAGCAAAGAATCCTGTCAAATTTGCAGATGAACAGGTTTTTGTATATTGCCATTCCTAATGTCTGATTTGTGTCCATTTATCCTTTTCCTTAGAGACTGTCCAGTTTGGCCGATGTACATAGCAGAGGGGCATTGCTGGCATATGATGGCATATATTACATTGGTGGAAGTGCAGGTGAATGAACCGGTGATGTTGTGGCTGATCTGGTTAGGTCCTGTGATGGTGTTGCTGGTGTAGATATGTGGGCAGAGTTGGCATCGAGGTTTGTTGCATGGATTGGTTCCTGAGCTAGAGTTACTATGGTGTGGTGTGCAGTTGCTGGTGTACATTAGGAATGGCAATATACAAAAACCTGTAGGAGAACACTTCAACCTCCCTGGCCACACAATAGCAGATCTTAAGGTGGCCATCCTACAGCAAAAAAACTTTAGGACCAGACTTCAAAGAGAAACTGCTGAGCTCCAGTTCATCTGCAAATTTGACACCATCAGCTCAGGACTAAACAAAGACTGTGAATGGCTTGCCAATTACAGAACCAGTTTCTCCTCCCTTGGTTTTCACACCTCAACTGCTAGAACAGGGCCTCATCCACCCTGATTGATCTAACCTCGTTATCTCTAGCTTGCTTCTTGCTTGCTTATATATACCTGCCCCAGGAAATTTCCACCACTTGCATCCGAAGAAGTGGGTATTCACCCACGAAAGCTCATGCTGCAAAACGTCTGTTAGTCTATAAGGTGCCACAGGATTCTTTGCTGCTTCTACAGAACCAGACTAACACGGCTACCCCTCTGATACTCACACACACTGTTACTTCTATAGTATATCTACATGCATATACATATTATTTGTTAAAATCTCTTCTATATGATCTTGAGAAACCTCAGCAGCTAATGTCAGGAAACTTGTTTAAAGGGCATCTCAAGTGGATAGAAGATTAGTTCTTTTAAACCATTTCATTCTACAATTAGTGTTCATTATCAAAGGCCCCAATGTATTCCACAGTCTAATGCAGGCTATTTTGCCTGACATACAAAAAATGTTCTTAGGTCATTTCCCTTACCAAGCAACACTTCTTTAACTGTATTTAGTAATGCATAGGAAGTTTGACTACAAATATTCATTTCATAGAGCTTGTCAGCTATATGAAAAGGAAATGTATGATTTTAACAGTTTACTCCTCTGTAAGCTACTTGTTTAAGAGGTTTCCCATGGTATTCATTTAGTTAGAACATTTCACCATAAAACCCCATGAAAATGGAGTCTACTATTTGCAAATGGGCCCAGGAGAAAAAGACCATGGGCACAAGGGACCTGACATTAAGAGCCTTTATCATCACCACAGCACAATTATAAATTTTATGTCAGCCTTTCTCTGAAGATGATGATATGATTGGCCAGAAGCACCCCATGGAATCCCAACATTTGTTCATTTTATGTCCCCCACATCTTAAAATTCTATTGTGCATCCTTTGTCTAAAATGCCTAATTAAGCTGATTTGTGGGAATAAGTAACAGCTAAGCAGCTTGCTAACTGGGGAAGGAAGAGGATTTTTTCAAAAAATGTTACATACTCACATTCTTTAGAAAAAGCTGAACTGTGGAGGATCTCTCTTTCCCTCAGCTGGAGGTGGACTCCTTGAAGTATTTAATTTCCCTAAGGGGCCTGGTCTAGACACAAAGTGGTACTGGTTTACTTAAAGGTTTGATATGATATTGATTTAGTTAAATTTTAAACCAATCTAAGCATGTCTACCGGCAAAGTTAACTAAATAAGTATCAAACCAAACCTTTAGGTAAACTGGTACAACTTTTGCTGAGAGAACAGGAGATCCTCCACAATTCAAAATTTAAGTTAAATCGGTGCAACTTTTGTGCGTAGAAAATCCCAGCAGACAAGCCCAGAGGGAGTAGATACACTCTGAAGGGTCTTACCTCTGTTGCCTGAGGGGACATGTCTTCTGAATAACTTCCATACTTTTCTAGACTTTCCCCCAAGGTTCATTACTTGACTTTTTCAGTGTCTTATAAAAGCAACAGTTCCACAGCACTGCTGAGGTGGCAGTGAAAGCAGAATACTACTGCTCTTGCTCACATTTTTCATTTCTCATTTCAATATCAGCACTGACTTTGATGCAAGTGGGATTTTCCCCAAGGCTTGCAAGAGGGTGGGTAACTTGACTTCAGATAGTGGAAAGAGAAGAGAAGGAGGGGCAGATAACATGAAGCAGTGGTGACAGGGCAATGAAAATCCTATTTTTCCTAAAAAAAAAATCCAAACACCAAAACCAAAAGAGAAGTCAAGGATTAGAAAAACCCAAAACACACAGATTCTAAGCACATTTTGGAAACAATAAAAAGTGTGGTGACAAGATATTTTGTTTAAAGGCATCCATCAATACTTGAAGGGAAAGCCCAGAACAACGTTAAAAAACAAACAAATAATCCATCCAAGCCTGACCAAACCCATTCCTTTATCGAAAACAGGGGTGGCCAAACCACGTCTTGCGCACTGCACGCAGCTTTTTTGCACTTAAAGTGTGGCTTGTGGAGGCCCCCATCCTCCACCTACCAAACTAGGGCAGGGGGAACTCAGGGCTTCTATCCTGCAAGTGGGGGGCTTAGGGCTTCAGCCTCATGGGAGATGCCTGCCGGGGCTCAGGGCTTCAGCAGGAGCGAGGCTTAAACCCCGAGCCCCAGCAGGCACACCCGGCTCTTCAAATTTCTGAAGATTATATTATGTGGCTCGGAGGGTCAGTAAGTTTGGCCACCCCAATCTAAAATGTTGTGTAAATCAGAAAAAGCAAATAGGATGGGCTTTACAAATCAGAAGACAGAAATGAATTTGAAAACTTCAGTCCCATCCAAAAGTTGCTCCTCAGTAGTACCTTGAGCTGGAATCTGAGAATGAGACTAAACCTCTAGGTGACCACAAACCTATTACACAACTTTCTGGTTAGGAAGCTACATTGGTCTATCCTGGCAACTTTTATGTGCAAGGACTTGGTTGCAAGAAATGCTGCTCACAAATTTTGGTGGCAGGTGCAATCAGCCTCTTTCTGCTCCTCCTCCAACTGTCTAGAACTGAGTACACAGGGATTTCTCAGTCACACTATTGTCCAATTTGGTAGATCTTATCCTCCATCACTGCCATGGTTAACCATGCTACATGTATCAAACCCTTTACTACAACTCGTGGGTCCCCGGGTATTCCGTCTCTGGTCATGCTGTAATGTCATTCTCTGAAGGTATCACTTTATGGGATGAGGGTGCTCTTAGGAACATAGGAAATGAATGTCTGATCAGCTCAGCTATACAGCTCACATCTCGTCTCTCACAGTGGCTCTTACCAGGTGCTTCACAGGAAGATGTAAGCACTCCAGTAATGGACTGTTATGGAATAACCTGTCCATAGGGAATCTCTTTCTAACCGCATGAGTAAGTGGTTGGCTTATGCCCTGAGGCATGATGGGTCATATCCCTTCTATTTTTATCTAATCTAATGTAACTGTAGATGTTCTCATTAGCTACATAATTTTTTGAATCCTGCTAAACGCTTGGACTTGATAATACCCTGTGAGAATGAGTTCCACAGGTTAATTCTACATTGTGTTACAAAAATAATGAAAGAGTTTCCTTTGATCAGTTATGTCATGAATTTAAATGTCATTATATTCCCTTTGTTCCTTGTATTACAAAAAGAGATTAAACAGAAATACCCTATTTCTCTTCTCTATGTTTTTCTTTTCCTTTTTTTTTCTTTTTGTATACCTGAATCACGTCTCTCAGATTCATCTTCAATTAATCTTTACACTCTTTCTTTATATGGAATCTTTCCATATAAACTTTTGGCATGTTTAAAACTGACCATTTATTGCTACTCTTTGATTTCTGTCCATTAGCCAGTTTTTAATCCATGGCAGACCCCTCTCTCTCCAAAATTACTTAGGCTTGTCTACACCTAACAGGGGATTGACGCGCAGCGATCAATGCATTGGTGGTCAACCGCAGATCGCTCTCCCATCAACTCCTGTACTCCATCGGATCGAGAAGAGTAAGAGTAAGGGGAGTTGACAGGAGAGCGACTCCCGTCAACATAGCATAGACCCTGCGGTAAGTAGATCTAAGCTATGTCTAAGCTATTCACGTAACTCAAACTGTGTGGCTTAGGTCGACTTTTCCCTGTAGTCGAGACAAGGCCTTAATTTCCTTATTAGTCTCTTTTGAGCGGCTTTGACAAAGGCATTTTAAAAGTCCAGTTAAATTATATCTCCTCTAATTCTCTTTTATGCACTATTTTTAATACTTCTAAATAATTCTAATACACTGGAGAGGCACAATTTTCCTGCATAGACCTGTGCTGATTTGTCCCTATTATATCATGTTCATCTAAGGGTGTGTCAACACTTTGAGCTGGAGGTGTAAATTCCAAGCTCTAGGAGATAAACCCACACTAGTTCTGATTGAGTTGGTGTACTAAAAATTGAATGTAGCTGCAGTACATACCTAGCACCTTGGACGGGTAGATACATGGTGTGGCTAGCACCACCAGGGCTATTCTCTATTTTTAGTGGGTATCTTAGTCAGAGCCAATATCAGAATTTACATCTTCCAGCTCAAAGTGTAGACATGCCCCATGTGTTCTATAACTTTCATTTTAATTTCTCTGGAGATGATTTATAGTTCCCAGGACGATTCTTACTACGTTTTAAAGCTACGTATAACATCTGCTACACCTCCAGTCCTCTGGCATAGTCGTTGGTTTAAATGAGAGATTGAATATTAGCAGTTCTATCACTTTATTTTTAAGTTTCTTTAGAACTCCTTTATGTGTATCAGCCAGTCATGGTGACTTTGTTTTCTATAATTTATCAATTTGTTCCAATACCTCTTCTCTTGTCACTTCAATCTCTGACAGTGCTTCAACTTTTTAAAATGAAAATATTAGTCCTTGAGTAAGTATTTCCCTAGAATCCTCTGAGCAAAAATATAAATTACATTTTCTACAGTGTCCTTATCCCTCTTTAATTACTCTCTTTGCTCACTGGTAGCAGAACACCAATTGATACTTGTTGTTTTCCTGTTTCTGATATACTTCAGTAGGTCCATGGATAAATGGGTATACTTGTACTTAATAAGTAAATAACTGAACTTCTAGAGAACATACAAATAATACCTTAGTATATAGCTACATATGGGCTTTTTAGTGACACAGTTACGTGATTGGGATTCTTAGGAAGTGCTGCTTGTAGGGACAAGTGATTATTCACAAACTTTTCTATTAGCAAACGCAAACAAACCAGCCTAAATACCAGTCTGTATGTCTGCAATAGAGTGACAGTTACACACTAGCAAAACCATAAGATTCAGTGTCCTTCAAATGTTCCAGGTGTAATGTATCACATCTTTGCCTTCATAGAACAGAGTTTCATCTTGGCAGGAGGACTAATTCAAATACCAGTGTCCTTAGTCTAAACTGACCTGTTGGTCTGTGGAGACACTGTGTGATTTCTTGTGCCTAAAGGAATTTTATAAGCTCAGTTTGCACTTGTGTTATGGAGGAAGAAGAGAAAACTCAGCGTGAAAACAATGTGAGGCATGTTCAAATCCATTACTCACAGCAGGGAAAAAACAATTGCTTCTTTTCCAGTTTCTGGTGACCTGCCATATGTGCAGCTCATAGTGCAGTGATGCAAATCTAAAACTGCACATTCAACATGGCTTCCCTATGTTATTGTAGGTTTCCAAATGCTAGGTCAAATTACAGACAACACCAGGGACCAGAGTCCTCTAAGCTATAACTTGGCACTTGAATGCAGGCTCCAAGACATGGCAGATATTTGCAGCTTCTTACTATCTAATTTACGCTATTGCAAGGATATATTAAAGAAATATGGGGCCCTAACACCATAAACATATAGTGACCCAGATATATCAGAATGTCACATTTAATTTTTGAGGATACACATTTGATTAAAAAATATTAGGAGGTACTTTTCCCTCTACTGTTCATTGCCAATAGCAGGCTAAACAATTCACACAACATTTTCAGGACAGATGCTATGAAGAACAAAGATTGAAACAGGTTTATTTAAATATTTGTTTATAGAGATATTATTGGGATTAACTTCTTCTATATTCCTATTTAAATAGGATTAAAGGGATTATCTTGAATAATAGAGGCATAGAGCACATTATAAATACATATGTTCCATTTAATTAATAGGTTCAGATATGAACCTAAGATACATCAAATTATTCCAGAATAGCCTATAATTACATTATTTTTAAATAACAGAAAAGAAAACCATGAGTCATTAATAAGAAGATGACTTTGGAAAAAGGCAAACTCATTCAGCAAATATCATGTTCTACAAGTCACATTTTCTATTTATATGTATAGTTAATAACATCTATTATGCAGTCTTAGAGGTGGAAGCCTGTTTTTGTGGAGAAAGGTACTTTAAAACAGATTTAATTGCATGGTGTTAGAGTTCCTTTGCAACATCAAAAGGGGAAAGTCATTTGTGTTTAAATGAATGTTTTCAAAGGAGAAAAACAAGTTCTCAAGTTGAGTACTCAACAAGTTTTAGGCAGGGAAATGCAGTAGGAAGAGAATGTGGTTTATGGTTTTTTTTTTCTGACATATGACAGCATAAAATGACTGAAAAAATATGCTTATTTACCTTGTTATGAAAGACTATTTTCAATGCTAAATTTCATCTCCTTTATTATTATTCTTTGCTTCTCTCTTTTGCATAGTAGATATAATCACAGCACCCTACATGTGGAATGAAAGGCAGGAAGGTGGGTATTCTAAATGAAAAATTACTGCAGTGCTCTTATATGGATTTAGTTAAATGAGGCAAGTATAAGTAGAATATTTGCAATGATAGGTGATATGAGGTGCACATATTTTTCCTGATATTTATTTTTTCGTATGCGTACATATCTCCCAGAAAAAAACATATTGAAAGCAGTAGCCTCAGTGTCCTCATTTCAACATTAATTATATAGTTGCTTTTACAGATCTAAGAACAATGTAGCCAGTATGTTGTTAGCTTGTCAAGGTCACCAAAATTTGGGATCCCCAGTTGGTTGTGTAGTGGTTTGACATTTGGACATAACATAAAGGTTGTAATATAAAAGTCTATAGGTAATTTCCTACAGCTAGTCCCCATACAGGTTTCTGTTCTCCATTCTACTGCTGATAGAATAAATAATAGGAGCACTTTGTAGATCATATTGCAAAGTGCTGCTCATTTCTAACTATGTGCACTGCTATTGTGTCACTATGAGACTTTAAAGGCCTAAATCAATGTACTTATGTGAGTAACACTTGTAAATGACAAGTGTATTTTGTGCAGTAAAGCAGGGCTTGCCTCTATTGACTAACCTACCTTAACCATCTCTCTTTTATTTTATAGTGCATTAAATTATTGTAAGAGATGCCAGAATAAGAGCCCCAGAGACTCAATAATTTATCCACAGAACAGGCTTGGTATTGGCAGCAGCTGGGTCACATTCACCATACTGCCCCACCAATGCGCCTCAACCTAGATCCGGTGGAAACATCACAAGGGGTGAGAGTTTAGTTCAGTTCAGTTGACCCTCTGTGTTGAGACTGACAAAGGTGGCAATTATTGTCAGCTGTGGAGGCGGTGTGTTTGCAATGTCGCGAGCTCCACTAGGAAATGAACCAAGATCACGAACTAATTTTACATAGGCAACTATTGCAGCCATCAGATGAAAATAACTTTCCATCACTGCTGATCTGGGCTAGATTTGAACCAGTGACCTAGCGATTAAAGGCTCCAATCTCTAAATTGTTATAAATGAGGAAATCGGAGGTGGGATTCAGTCTATTATGTCCACAGGAAGTAAACCATCTGATTATCTTTAGTGGCAAGGAAATTAGTAATGACTTATGGTTTTCTTCTGTCTTTCCCTTGTAGGCAGATCTTTTGCCCCCTTCTCTTCTATTGCCATTTTCCCCCTTCTCTCCTGTATCACTTCCACCCCTTCACTGATCCTCTTCCTTCCCTCCCTGAGGAGTTCTCCTAACCCTGTTGTCCTCTCGATTCTTTGAGGTCCTTTTCTCTCTCTCTCCCTCCCCGCCCCTCACCCCTTTCCAAGGTGATCTTTGCTCACTGAGCTGGGGATCTGCACATAAGTCCCAATTCAGGAAAGCACTTCAGTACGTGTTTAAATACTTTCCTGAATATAACCCATACAGCTCTTAAAACATTTTGCTCAGTTCACTGGTCTACAATTTAGTCTCCCCTTTGGCCACCTCAGTTCATCACCTGAAAAAGTGAAGATATCTCTAAACTCCTTCTAATTCTTTCCTGTACATGAGTGGGAAAATTGTCAGCACTTCTCCATGGCCAGTTAAAGAAGGGGAGACATTTAACTGCCTGTTTCAGAACCCTGCAGGAGAGGGATGGCAGCCACCTTTTCTGGCATCATGCAAGTAAGGGAAACCATCAGGTGACTGACTGAATCCAACTGATGAAGGCTGTAACTTCAGGATACTCCACACAGTAATAATTTCTCCTGGGCCCAGCAGGTTGTGCCTTGTGATGCTCCTGTTGTATGGAAAAGGGACAATTACTGAAACAATTATAGCAATTTACATTACAGGACACAATGCCATGTACTCTATATGCTCTTTACAGGATTTTTACCAGGGTAAGGACTGTGGGATTTGGTCTACAGTATATGTTGACAACTGAAAAATATAGTAATTTTTTACTAGGGCATCAGATCTAGTGCATATTCTGCCATCATTCCATATCCAGAAATTCCACTGGTGTCACTGGAAGTTCCATGTGTGGAACAACACTGAATGTGAAACAGATCCACAGGGATGGTCTCAAAGGAGAATTTCATCCAAAATAATTATTTCCAAAATATTTTTTATAGTAAACAATGTTCCCTTCTTAATAAACAATCAAAAGAGAAGCCAGGGATATTTTCATAAAGTTACATAAAATTCTGTAGCTCAAATCTTATAAATTAATACTGCCCTCCTCGGCCACAATTCAGCAAGCTACTTTAAGAGCATATGTAGTTTCATTAATTACACATCACTATTCTCTGCCCTGTTGCTTTGTCTGAGTTGCAAACCTAGAATGTCCTTGAATGCTAGCACTGCAGTGTAGGATGACCAGATGTCCGTATTTTATAGGGACAGTCCTGATTTTTGTGTCTTTTTCTTATATTGGCTCCTATTACCCCCCACCCGTCCCGATTTTTCACATTTGCTGTCTGGTCACCCTACTGCAGTGGCATACTACCCTTAAGAGACCTTTTTTCCTTTTCCTCTGTGTAGTTCTCCCCACCTCCCTCGCCCCCCCCCCCCCGAAGCAAGGACACAATTCAGCCCAATACCTAGCAACTCTATAGTGCTTTTTCACCTTCAAACGGCTTTGAGGCCTGTAAAAGTACATTGATTTAAAAAAAAATGGTTTAAAATTTCTATTAAATGTGCTGTTAAAAGAAATAGAGGCAAATTTTGGATTAGTTCCTATTCATACTCAAATATAATACACAGTTCTAAAGGTCAGGCTTCTGCAGGCTATTCCTAATGGTTATTTCTGATTGAACTGTGATTTTTTTCTGCTTCTGAGATTTTTTTTTTGACTCTTTACATTGTTTAAAATGTAAATATGGGGCTGAGCCGATTCTGGTGCATTTGGACCCAGAGTTTTGATTTGGTTCATTATAGAAGCAGTACCCAGTTGCAAAATTTGCATGTGGATCCGGCTTCAGATTCCATAGCACCCAAATTCTGGGAATGTTTAGATCTGGTCTGTTGGTTTGGGCCCTTCTCTATTCCAAAGTAAACAATGTAACTTCCCCTTGATGTTTTATGATTTTTCTTTGAGATTCTTAGTTTAAAAGAGTTTTTAAAATGCCACTTTAAATGAATGGAATTGGCTTGCTAAATGAAGACAAACAAAGTTGTATGCAATAGCTCTTGAATGCCAGATGTGTAAGTAATCAAATCCTATTAATTTCACTAAGGGCTCATTAGCTGTTGAATCTTCATTTCAACGGGGCATGCTTGATGAAAAAATTGCTAGCCTAAGCATGTGCACACAATACCCACTTTGTAATTTCTGGTTTCTCATGGAGTCTAAATACTCCAAGGCATGGATTAAGGACTAAGGGCATGTGATATTTTGGGGTTTCAGTAAATTAAATGCGGTCTAAAACCAGAAAAATCATAAGAAGATATTGTTGGGGCTCCCATCTGCTAAAAAGAGAGCTGGACTAATACAGATTTTTGGGGGAAATTCTTTGCTGGAAAAAGACCTCGTATATGATTGCCAAGTTTTAACCCAGAGGGAATTTTAGCCCTAAGTTATAAATTCCAGAGAACAGGGGTCTATAATGGAAACACTGACAGAACCTGAACTATAGCATTGCTAAAGGCAATGCTGCAATAAAATGGAATGACCTGTGAGATAAAATGTTTAATCTTTTGAGTGAGATGTGGCCTAATAACTCAGACGCAGAGAAGGGGGGTGATTCAGGTCCTTCCTTGCAGCAGCCTATTACATGCCCTTTATGAAATTCACTGTCACTCTCAGCTGCTTTTCCCTTTCAGGTTGAATCTTGCTTTACTCTGTAGCCAAACAGACTAGCAGGGTCATAAAGAACCAATTTATACAAGTAACTTTTCAGCTAAAGCCGTTTTTCAAAATGTAAATTAACGGCAAGAGAAGCAGAAGGCTCAGGGAAGATACATTTGTACTTGGCAAAGACAAATACCAAGAGAGAAATGGCTGGTACACAGGTCCTTTTGAGTCTCTTTTCCATTTCTCACTAGAGTCCATCCAGCTGAGTTTATCAGTACCTTAATGCTGACTTTATTTAACTGATATTAGGATTACCAGACATCCAGTTTTCAACCAGAATGCCGAGTTGAAAAGGATGCTGGTGGCTCTGGTCAGCACCACTGACCTGGCTGCTAAAAGTACAGTCGGCAGTCAGGGACGGCTCCAGGGGTTTTGCCGCCCCAAGCAGCCAAATAAAAAAAAAATAGCCGCGATCACGATTGCGATCTGCAGCAATTCACTTCGCTCCTAGCGGGAGTGAGGGACCCTCCGCCGAATTGCTGCCGAATACCTGGACGTGCCACCCCTCTCCGGAGTGGCCGTCCCAAGCACCTGCTTGCTAAGCTGGTGCCTGGAGCAGGCCCTGTTGGCGGTGTAGCAGGGCTAAGGCAGGCTCCCTGCCTGCTCTGGCTCCACGCGACTCCTGGAAGTGGCAACACGGCCTATGGCTACTAGGTCCGTGTGCTGCCCCTGCCCCGAGCACCAGCTCTGCAGCTCCCTCTGTCTAGGAGATGGAGGGACATGCTGGCCACTTCCAGAAGCTGCCTGAGGTAAGCGCCTGCCTGGAGCCCCCTCCTGCATACCAACCCTCTTCCCCAGCCCTGAGCCCCTTCCCACACCCCAAATCCCTCCTGGAGCCTGCACCCCCTCCCACACTCTGAACCCCTCAGATACAGCCCAGAGCCCCCCTTGCACCCCAAACCCCTCATCCCCAGCCCCACCCCAGAGCCCACACCCCCAGCCGGAGCCCTCATCCCTTCTCTCACTCCAATCCCCTGCCCAAGCCTGGTGAAAATGAGCGAGTGAGCGAGGGTGGGGGAAAGCGAGCAATGGAGGGAAGGGACATGGAGTGAGCAGGGGGAGACCCTCGGAGAAGGGGTGGAGCAGGGGCAAAGGCAGGGTCTCGGGGAAGGAGCAAGGCAGAAGACAGGGCAAGGGCGTTTGGTTTTCTGCAATTAGAAGCTGGCAACCCTAACTGATATCAGTTTCCTGAACATTCTTTCTTCTCAAAAGCAAAATCCAGATTCTGTTTTTGTTTTCATTGTTTCATCAGATAAGAAAGGAAGATTTAGTCACTGACTCTGCAACAAGCTGCGTGCAGGCAGACCTCTGAGTCTGCATGGAATCCCACTGACTTCAGTGGAGCTCTATGCAGGAACACACAACTGCCCAGATAGGGCTCATTGCAAAATCAGATCTTTATTTCTTAGTGGACACTGGTGCATTTTTTCCAGTATCTCTGGAAGCAAGAATAAGATTTCCCCAGTTTGGTTTGCCTCTTGTTCACTGAATGCTTTCCACCTGAAGACTCAGGGTTTTAAATGTGATCAGGTGTCAAGGTGTATGGTTGATTCAGCATTCTTTAAAAGACCAGGGGGTAATTTTTCAGACTGGTGTGTGAAGAATTAAACAAGTCCCATTAAAATAGCTGGAATTGTGTGTAATTTCTTTCATATCGCCTATAAAATTCATCCCGAGCTTCCAGTCACTTCTGGTCCTCTCACTTTCCTAAGGCTAAAACACTATGACAAACATCTGGGCCCTTTGTTTATTAGGGAGTTCATTTTTATTCCTTCAACAGTGCTTTTTTCTTTTTATAATATATGAGAATTGTTATTAAACATTTACATGTTACTGGGGAGTCCACAGCCTGTGGCAAGCCAATGGAAAATATGGATCATGATTCTCAAGTGTCTTGTACCTTGTGTAGCAATGTAGCCATTTATACCTTTCACTTCTGCTTTGGAAACATTTTACATCCATTAGGCTCTGGCTGCACAAGGTGCAAGGTGTGGAGAATTGGGTGCAAGATCTCTATCTTTTCCCCAATGCAAGGTTAGACATTTGGGACATTTTGTTATCATGGCTACACTCTACACTGGAGGAATGACTTACATAAGAACATAAGAATAGCCATACTGGGTCAGTCCAAAGATCCATCTAGCCCAGTATCCTGTCTTCTGACAGTGGCCAATGCCAGGTTCCCCAGAAGGAATGAACAGAACAGGTAATAATCTAATGGTCCATCCCCCATCACCCATTCCCAGCTTCTAGCAAACAGGGGCTAGGGACACCATCCGTGCCCATCCTGGCTAATAGCTATTGATGGACCTATCCTCCATGAACTTATCTAATTCTTTTTTGAACCCTGTTATAATCTTGGCCTTCACAACATCCTCTGGCAAGGAGTTCCACAGGTTGACTATGTGTTGTATGAAAAAAATACTTCATTTTGTTTGTTTTAGCCCTGCTACCTATTAATTTAATTTAGTGAACCCTAATTCTTGTATTATGAGAAGGAGTAAATAACTTCCTTATTTACTTTCTCCACACCAGTCATGATTTTATAGGACTCTATCATATCTCCCCTTAGCCCTGGTCAAATTTAACAGTGTTAGATTGATTTAACCCTGCACCTGTCCACACGACGAAGCCATTTTTGTCGACTTAAAGGGCTCTTAAAATTCATTTCTGTACTCCTCCTTGACGAGGGGATTAGCACTGAAACCGACCCTGCTGGATCAAATTTGGGGTAGTGTGGATGCAATTCAATGATATTGGCCTCCAGGAGCTATCCCAGAGTGCTCCATTGTGACCGCTCTGGACAGCACTCTCAACTCAGATGCACTGGCCAGGTAGACAGGAAAAGCCCTGCAAACTTTTGAATTTCATTTCCTGTTTGTCCAGCGTGGCGAGCTGATCAGCACAGGTGACCATGCAGAGCTGATCAGCACAGGTGACCATGGAGTCCGAGAATCGCAAAAGAGCTCCAGCATGGACCAAAAGGGAGGTACTGCATCTGATCGTTGTATGGGGAGACGAATCCATGCTATCCGAGCTCTGTTCCAAAAGATGAAATGCTGGAATATTTGAAAAAATCTCCAAGGGCATGAAGGACAGAGGTTATAACAGGGACCCGCAGCAGTGCCTCATGAAACTTAAAGAGCTCAGGCAAGCCTACCAAAGAACCAGAGAGGCAAACTGCCACTCTGGGTAAGAGCCACAGAGATGCCGCTTCTATGATGAGCTGCATGCCATTCTAGGGGGTGCCCCTACAACTACCCCACCCCTGTGCTTCCCTCTTCCCGCACCCCTCCCAGGCTACCTTGGCAGTTATCCCCCCTATTTGTGTGATGAATTAATAAAGAATGCATGAATTTGAAACAATGACTTTATTGCCTCTGCAAGCGGAGATCAAAGGTGGGAAGCGAGGGCAGTTGGCTTACAGGGAAGTAGAGTGAACCAAGGAGGTGGGTTTTCATCAAGGAGAAACAAACAGACCTTTCACACCGTAGCCTGGCCAGTCATGAAATTGGTTTTCAAAGCTTCTCTGATGTACAGCACGGCCTTCTGTGCTCTTCTAACCGCCCTGGTGTCTGGCTGTGCGTGATCAGCAGCCAGGTGATTTACCTCAACCTCCCACCCCACCATAAACATCTCCCCCTTACTCTCACAGATATTGTGGAGCACACAGCAAGCAGTAATAATGATGGGAATATTGGTTTCACTGTGGTCTAACCGAGTCAGTAAACTGCACCAGCGAGCTTTTAAAGTCCAAAGGCACATTCTACCACCATTCTGCACTTGCTCACCCTATAGTTGAACTGCTCCTTACTACTGTCCAGGCTTCATAAGCCATGGGAGCAAGGGGTAGGCTGGGGTAGGTGTGACCATGTGGTGCTGCCAACTGGGAGAACAGCCTGAGGCAGAAGCCTCCAGCTGGCATGATATTCCAGGCAGGACTGAATCTCCATTAGAGGAAACAAAGAAGAGAATGACCTGGAGTCATTCCCATTTTTGTCCAGGCACCCCTGACCGACCTCACCAAGGCCGGCCAGGAGGACCCATGTCTGCCCAGGCACCCCCGACCAACCTAACCGAGGTCGGCCAGGAGCACCTATGGGACAACGATGACGACGGTTAGCAGTCATATTGAACTGTCTGCCATCCGCAAGGCAAGGCAAGGGGATGCTGCTGTGTAGCACTGCAGTACCGCGTCTACTAGCAGCACCCAGGAGACATACGGTGACAGTGAGCTGAGCGGGCTCCATGCTTGCCGTGGTATGTCGTCTGCACGGGTAACCCAGGAAAAAAGGCGAGAAATGACTTTTTGCCGTTGCTTTCATGGGGCGGGGCGGGGGGGAGGGAGAGGCGCCTAACGACATGTACCCAGAACCACTCATGACAATGTTTTTGCCCCTCAGGTATTGGGAGCTCAATCCAGAATTCCAATGGGCAGGGGAGACTGCAGGAACTGTGAGATAGCTACCACAGTGCCATGCTCTGAAAGTTGATGCTAGCCTCGGTACTGTGGACGCACACCACCGACTTAATGTGCTTAGTGAGGACACACACAATTGACTGTATCAAATCGGTTTCTAAAAAATCAACTTCTATTAAATCGACCTAATTTCAGAGTGTAGACATACCCTTAGTCATCTGTTTTCCAAGATGAAGTCTCAGTCTTATTAATCTCTCCTCCTATGGAAGCTGTTCCATACCTCTAATCATTTTTGTTGCCCTTTTCTGAACCTTTCCCAAATATCTTTTTTGAGATGGGGTGACCATATCCGCACACAGTATTAAAGATGTAGGTGTACCACAGATTTATATAGCGGCAATTTGATATTTTCTGTCTTATTATCTATCCCTTTCTTAATGATTCCCAATGAGTTTGCTGTTTTGACTGCCACTGCACATTGAGTGGATGTTTTCAGAGAACTAGCCACAATGACTCTAAGATCTCTATCCTGAATGGTAACAGCTAATTTAGATCCCAACTAATTCGTATAGTTGGGATTATGTTTTCCAATGTGCATTACTTTGTATTTATCAACCTTGAATTTCATCTGCCAATTTCATCTGTTTCCCAGTCACCCAGTTTTGTGAGATCCCTTTGTAACGCTATGCAGTCTGCTGTGTACTGAACTATCTTGAGTAATTTGAAAATTTCGTCACCTCACTTTTTCCAAACCATTTATGAATATATTGAACAGTACTGATCCCAGTACAGACTCCTGGAGGACAACACTATTTACCTCTCTCCGTTCTGAAAACTAACCATTTATTCCTACCCTTTTTTTCTATCTTATAATCAGTTACTGATCCATGAGAGGGCCTTCCCTCTTATCCCATGACAGCTTACTTTGCTTAAGAGCCTTTGGTGAGGGACCTTGTCAAAGGCTTTCTGAAAATCTAAATACACTATATGCACTAGATCACTCTAGTCCACGTGGTTGTTGACCCCCTCAAAGAATTCTCGTAGATTGGAGAGGCATGATTTCCCTTTACAGAAACCACGTTGACTTTTTCCCAAATTGCGTTTATCTATACTTCTGATAATTCTGTTTTTTTACTATAGTTTCAACCAATTTGGCAGGTAGGGAAGTTAGGTTTACTGGGCTGTAATTGCCGGAATTGCCTCTGGAACCTTTTTTAAAAATTGCATCACATTAGCTATCCTCCAGTCATTTGGTACAGAAGCTGATTTAAATGATAGGTTACAAACCACAGTTAGTGGTTCTGCAATTTCATACTTGAGTTCCTTCAGAACTCTTGGGTGAATACCATCTGGTCCTGGTGACTTATTACTCTTTAACTAATCAATTTATTCCAAAACCTCCTCTAATGACACCTCAATCTGGAACAGTTCTTCAGATTTGTCACCTAAAATGACTGGCTCAGGTTTGGGAATCTCCCCCACATCCTCAGCCATGAAGAATTCATTTAGTTTCTCTGCAGCGGCCTTATCATCCTTTAGTGCTCCTTTAGCATCTCACTTGTCCAGTGGCCCCCTGGTTGTTTAGCAGGTTTCCTGCTTCTGATGTACTTAAAAAAAACCTGTATTACTTTTTGATTAAAATGTGAGTAACATTTTTACAAAAAAGTTACTAAATAGTTGTCATAGGTCTCACCCCCACTTGGAGCTGTTGGGTTCCAATGTGGGGACCCACATGTATCCCCCCCACCCTAAAATCCTAGGGTAGGTCCCCTTTTTGCTGCCACCACCCGGTCGAATACGTGGGCCAGGACACCCCTGTTTTCCCCCCCTCCTCTTTCCAAAGACGTTCCCTGGGGAAACACAGATCAACTCACAGAGAGAGAAACCTTCCCCCTCCCCTCTCTGCCCGGAGATAAGCTTGTCTCACCACCGAGAGAGAGTTTCTTAGCCCCCTTCTCCTGTATCCACAGTAGAGGGATTTAATCAAATCTTTATAGAAAGAATTTATTAAAAGAAAAACAAGAAAATACAGAATCTCTATGAGTCCAAGCTGGACACTCATAGGGTATAACCGTGCTAAGTTCTGGAGAGAATCCTCTCTCCTTCTCAGTACAAACAATACAGGCAGAATTAAGAATAATCAATAACAAACACACAGAATTGCAAACATAGGATTATTAGATGAGGACACAAAGTATCTTTCTTATACTCACTATCTTGACTAGAAGAAATTAGTTCAGAAAGGTGGAAACTTGTAAAGGACTTGATTAAAACATCTGGACCCTTGTAACTCCAAACGGCTAAGAACAACACACACAAGAACAGAGAGAAAAAGTTCCCTCCTAGGAATTTTAAATTCTCTTCCCTGATTGGTCCTCAGGTCAGGTGTTCACCAGGTACTATGTGTTAACCCTTTACAGGTGGAAATTTAACCCTTAACTAACTATTCATGACACGCCCCCCAAATCGCCAACAGTGAGATTCACTGGCAGTGATTTCCTCCTAGAACTGTAAAACAAACAGAGTAATAAAACACATGCACTATTACATAGACTACTAAGCATGAAAACCTGTCAAGAACACTTTTTAACCACTTGATTCTGGGAAACTTTCACGAGAGAGTGCATCAGCAACTTTGTTGGAAGCTCCTGAAATGTGTTGAATGTCAAAGTCAAAGTCTTGGAGAGCTAAGCTCCAATGGAGAAGTTTCTTGTTGTTTCCCCTGTTAGTGTGAAGCCACTTTAGCGCAGCATGGTCAGTTTGTAGCTGGAACTGCCGGCCCCAAACGTATGGGCGTAGCTTTTCCAGGGCATACACAATGGCGTAACATTCTTTTTCACTGATGGACCAGTGGCTTTCCCTCTCAGACAGTTTCTTGCTGAGAAACACGACAGGATGGAAGTTGTGATCCGGTCCTTCCTGCATTAGTACCGCTCCTACCCCACGTTCAGATGCATCGGTGGTAACTAGGAAGGGTTTGTCAAAGTCCGGGGCCCTTAATACAGGGTCAGACATGAGCATCGCCATAAGCTGGATAAAGGCTTTCTGACACTCATCAGTCCACTTAACTGCATTTGGCTGGGTTTTCCTGGTCAGATCAGTTAGTGGGGCAGCGATTTGGCTGTAGTGTGGTACAAATCGCCTGTAATATCTGGCCAAACCTAAGAAGGATTGGACCTGTTTCTTTGACCTTGGGACAGGCCACTGTTGGATAGCCTCCACCTTGGCCTGTAGGGGGTTGATGGTTCCTTGACCCACCTGGTGTCCTAGTTAAGTCACTCTGTTTTGGCCTATTTGACACTTTTTGGCCTTAACAGTTAGTCCTGCCTGCCTGATGCGCTCAAAAACCATTTTCAAATGTTCTAGGTGTTCGGGCCATGAATCAGAAAAAATGGCCACATCATCGAGGTATGCAACTGCACAGTCTCCCAATCCCGCTAGTAGGCCATCCACCAGCCTTTGGAAGGTGGCAGGTGCATTCCGCAGTCCGAACGGAAGCACATTACATTCATACACCCCTGCATGGGTGATGAAGGCAGATTTTTCCTTGGTGGGTTCATCTAGTGGTACTTGCCAGTACCCCTTGGTTAAATCAATGGTAGAGATGAACTGGGCACGTCCCAACTTTTCTAATAGCTCATCGGTGCATGGCATTGGATAGTTGTCTGGACAAGTTACAGCATTTAGCTTACGGTAGTCCACGCAAAAGCGTATTTCCCCATCTGGTTTGGGAACCAGAACCACTGGAGATGCCCATGCACTGGTAGAAGGGCGGATGATACCCATCTCCAACATGTTGTCAATCTCCTGTTTAATAGCAATTTTGGCATGAGGTGACACCCGGTAGGGTGGGGTTCTAATCGGGTGAGCATTACCTGTGTCAAGGGAGTGGCAGGTTTGCTCAGTCCGTCCTGGGTTGGCTGAGAACAAGGTGTCGAAGTGAGTGCACAGCTCCTTGATCTGTTGCCGCTGTAGACATTGCAAGGTTGTGGAGAGGGTCACCTCTTCCACACCACCATTTCTTTTACCTTCGTAGTAGACACCTTCAGGCCACTCGGTGTCATCTCCTTCCTGGACTGTAAACTGACAGACCTGTAATTCTCTGGGATAAAAGGGCTTTAGAGAGTTAACATGAAACACTTTAGGCTTTAAAGAGGAATCAGGGAATGCTATGAGGTAGTTAACAGCTCCCAGGCGCTCCTGGACCATGTCCTTCCCAGGACGCTTCCATCTTATGGGCTTGTTGCGCCTTCAAGACCATGACCTGGTCTCCAACCTTGAAGGAACGCTCTCTGGTGTGTCTATCATACCAGACCTTTTGCTCCGCTTGAGCATCCTTTAAGTTCTCTTGAGCAAGGGACCAAGAGTCTCGGAGGGTGTTTTGAAGGTTGCCTACAAAGTCCAGAATGTTAGTTCCTGGAGGAGGCGTAAACCCCTCCCATTGCTGCTTCACTAGCTGTAATGGCCCCTTAACCTCATGGCCATACACCAGCTCGAATGGTGAGAATCCTAAACTGGGATGTGGAACAGCCCTGTAGGCAAACAGCAACTGCTGTAACACTAGATCCCAATTATTGGAATGTTCATTTACGAATTTACGGATCATGGCCCCCAAAGCTCCATTGAACCTTCCACTAGGACGTTAGTTTGGTGATGGTATGGGGTGGCAACCAAGTGATGTACCCCATGAGTTTCCCACAGGTCTTTCATGGTCCCTGATAGGAAATTTGTTCCCGAATCTGTAAGAATGTCAGAGGGCCAACCTACCCTGGCAAAAATGTCAGTTAAGGTCTGGCACACAGTTTTAGCCCTGGTGTTGCCTAGAGCTACTGCTTCCGGCCATCTGGTAGCAAAGTCCACAAAAGTCAGTATGTACTGCTTTCCTCTGGGGGTCTTCTTTGGGAAAGGACCCATAATATCCACAGCTACTCGCTGAAATGGGACCTCCATTATGGGAAGTGGTTGGAGAGGGGCCTTGACCTGGTCTTGGGGTTTCCCTACCATTTGGCATACCATACAAGACCGGACGTAAGTGGCTACCGCCTTGCCCATCCCCTCCCAGTCAAAGGACCTTCCCAACCTGTCTTTGGTTCGGGTCACCCCAGAATGGCCACTAGGATGATCATGGGCTAAGCTTAAGAGCTTTTCCCGGTACTTGGTCGGAACTAGCAACCGTTTTCGAGGATGCCAGCCCTCCTGGTGTCTACCAGAAAGAAATTCCTTTTATAATAGTCCTTGGTCCACAATGAACCGGGATCGGTTAGTAGAGCTGAGAGGCGGTGGGTTGCTGCGTGCTGCCGCCCATGCTTTCTTGAGGCTGTCATCGGCTTCCTGATCAGTCTGGAACTGTTCCCTTGAGGCGGGAGACACCAGTTCCTCTGGAAGCGATGTAGGTGATGAGGTTGTTTCCGTTGACTGTGAACCGCTCTCCGCTGGTGCACAAGGTGATATTTCAGGCTCTGGCTGAGCCTCTTGGGTAGGGTTGTTTGCTGCTTCTGCCAGTTTTGGCCCGCTGGCGCCCTCTGGCGATGGTGTTGTAAGCGCTGACGTCGGTGCTGGCGCCGGTTGCTCTTCCAGTTCCGGTCCTGGGACTGGATGTATTATGGCTGCTGTAGTTGTTGGTATGGGAGCCGGCTCCACCCTCTCTGGTAACACAGACGGGGTCTCGGTGGATGGCTCAGGAACAGGGATGGGTCCGGCAGCTCGTCTGGCTTGGCTGCGTGTAACCACTCCCTCTGTTTTTGGCTGCTCAACGTGGTGGGCCAAGTCGTTCCCCAGTAGCATGGGGATCGAATGATTGTCATAGACAGCAAAAGTCCACTTCCCTGACCAGCCCTTGTACTGGACAGGTAAACGCACTGTAGATAATCTTACAGGTTTTGACATGAAGGGGCGAATTGTCACTTTGGTTTCCTGGTTGATGAGTTTGGGGTCCACGAAGGTTCGGTGGATAGCTGACACATGTGCTGCAGTGTATCTCCATGCGATAACCTCCTTTCCGTCCACTCTCAAAGTTTCCCTATGTTGTAAGGGTATTTGAGATACATCTAGGTCCGGATTTCCTTGGTGTGAAGGTGCAAGGAGTTGCACTCGGTTTAGGTTCTTTGGGCATTTGGCTTTGATATGCCCCAGTTCATTACATTGAAAACATCGCCCACTTGATGGGTCACCGGGTTGTGTTGGTCTACTGGAGACTGGTGAGGTAGAAGAAGAGGTAGGGTGTGACTGTCCTTGGGTTGTAGGTGTGGGCTTGATTGGCCCTCGATGGTAGGGTTTAGTCTCGGTGGGTACCTTGTGGAATTCGCTCCCCTTGGCAGTAGCTTTCGTGGTGTCTACCGATGCCATCCATCTGGCTCCAATCTCCCCTGCCTCAGTGAGAGTTTTTGGTTTACCATCTTGTATGTAGCGTCTAATGTTCTCAGGAACACCATCTAGGAACTGCTCCATCAATATCAGGAGGTGTAGGTCGTTTATGCCCGTAACCTTGGATCCTGATATCCAGGAAAAATAGTGTTTTTCCAGGTAAGCAGCGTGCTGTGGAAATGACATCTCTGGTTTCCATTTCTGGGCTCTGAACTGCTGACGGGCGTGATCAGGGGTGATGCCCATTCTGAATCTGGCCTTGGTTAGGAATAGTTGAAAGTCGTTCATTTGGTCCCTAGGCATTTCAGCTGACACCAGGGATTATTGTCCACAGAGCTGTGGCCTCAGCTCTACCATGTATTCTGCTTCAGGAAGACAGTATCCAATACAGGCCCTTTCAAAGTTTTCTAAGAAGGCCTCAACGTCATCACCTGTCCTGTAGGCGGGAAATTTTCTCCGAGAAGGTTGATCAGTAGTTGGAAGAGGGGTTGGATTGGTTGGATCATTCTGCTTAGCCTTTGCTAATTCCAGATCTTTGTCCTTTAACTCCATTTGTCTTCTGTGCTCAGCCTCTTTGGCTGCCTCTTTGGCTCTGTGGTCAGCCTGTTTGGCTTTTTCTTTCATTTCCATCTCCTGGAGTTTAATTTTTAATTCCTGTTCTTTTAAGTCCAGTTCTTTTTGTTTTGCCTCCAGTCTAGATGCGTCCTTGGCACTCATTGTTTCTGTGTTCTGGTGCTGGCCACACCCCTCTGCAGTCAGTGTACTTCTGTGTTGCTTGCTTCAATTGCTTGGGTTACAGTTTCTAACCCTGCCTATCACTGACTAAACAAAGAGAAATCAAATCTTTTGGTTTGCAAATTGTGTTTTGCGAATGTACTGCTTTGTACTGAGAACGAGGGAAAGAAAAGAAAAAAAAATTCTCTGTCTCCCTCTGAGCTGTTGTAATAATAAGCCCAGCTGACAGGCTGGTGCTACTAGTACCTGCGAGAAAAGTCTAGTGAATCCTCTCAGGGATCTGTGTTCCCTGCCTCCTGAGTATTTCAAAAGACACAGGAAAAAAAAATCTGGCTCGAGGGTTCTTCTCTCCCCCCCCCCCACCAAACCTGTTTTTCCCGTTGGACGGGAATGTGCTCCGACGAGCACTTCCCCCCACCTAAGGAATCCTGAGTGATACCTGATATCACAAAGGAATGACACACCTCTCTGCAGGGGCTGCTGCAGAGTGCTCTAGGTAGAAAAAACCGTGCCTCTATCAATGGGTCCGAAACACCGCTTGCCACCATGTCATAGCTCTCACCCTCACTTGGAGCTGTTGGGTTCCAATGTGGGGACCCGCATGTATCCCCCCACCCTAAAATCCTAGGGTAGGTCCCCTTTTTGCTGCCACCACCCGGCCCACGTATTCGACTGGATGGTGGCAGCAAAAAGGGGACCTACCCTAGGATTTTAGGGTGGGGGGATACATGCGGGTCCCCACATTGGAACCCAACAGCTCCAAGTGGGGGTGAGACCTATGACAATAGTTAAGGGCTATTGAAAGTCACCTTGAGTATCTAGAAATATCCATCATATATAAGGGTAACAAGTTACTTAAGAGAGTGCAGCTTTAGGATTTTATATTTATCACGAATGATGAAAATACCTATTTGGGAGGCAGCGTTTTTAGGACTATGATTGAAGAAGGCAGGCACAATTCAGAAGGCATTCACATATTCAGCATACTAAGCCTGCCTCCAAAATATACCCCCAAAGCCATGTGTTTCAAAAGATCTAGAGTAAAAATTATTCAATGTTTTGCCACAAGTCCCACTATAAGTCCCATGTAGGCCTGCAGGAACAAGCCAGAAACCATGAGTCAGTCACAGTCTGGTCCCCAGTTCCTCACGTGCTCTGCTGAGGGGAAAGTAAACTACCCCAGCGCAATACCTGATACAGAACAGTTCCTCCTTAGCACTGACTCTGCCCGTCAACCAATGCACCACCCATCATATTAGAGAAGCTCCACCCACTCTCGGCTCCTGTCCGTCAACTCTTTGCCCATGTGCGGGCAAGGGAGAGAGCAGCTCCACTGAAGCCCCATGCACTGCTGCCCTGCACTGCAATGGGTAGCGAGCACAGTGGAGTAAGGGGGTGCCATATGCCCCCTTAAATTCCTGTGTGCTCACATAAGGAAAGTAACAATCTTGCCCTAAATTAGTTCCAACATTTATTCCAGAATATATTAGAACTGCACTAACACTGAGTTCTGCTGTCTATGACCATATTTAGCTATATTGAGCCCTTTGGTTCAGGTGTGAGTATGAGTCAGCACACAATTGTGCTGCCCCAGGGGGAGGTCTGGAAGGAACTTTGTCCCAGTCACAATTACTCTTCTGTTCCCCTTCTCTACATCAGGGAAGTAATTTACTACCCATTACTGGCAGAGCCGGCTCTAGGCACCTGCGCTCCAAGCATGTGCTTGGGGCAGCACTTTCCAAGGGGCGGCACTCCGGCTCCTTTTTTTTTTTGCTTGGGGCACAAAAAGCCAGGAGCCGGCCCTGAGTGGAGGTGAGCTGCGGCGATGGGGGGTGCAGGAGGGCCACAGGAAGTAACCCTGGGGAGGGGGGCAGAGGAACCACTCTCCCCCAGCTCACCTCCACTCCACTGCTGCCTGCTCCCGCAAGCGCATCGCTGCTCCGCTTCTCCCCCTCCCCTCCATCCCTGGCTTTCCATGCGAATCAGCTGTTTTGCGGCAAGCCTGGGAGGGAGGGAGGGAGTGGGAGAAGTGGAATGGCGGTGGCGCCCTCGGGGGAACAGGCGGACCGGAGGTGAGCTGAAGTGGTGGGGGGTGTGGGGAGGGCAACAGGAAGTAACCCTGGGAGGGAGGGGTAGGAGGGGAAATGCGGCATGCCCAGGGGAGGAGGCAGGGCCTGAGATTTGGGGAAGGAGTTGGAATGGGGTGGGAAAGGGGCAGAGTTGGGGTGGGGCTGGGGGGCACGGGACATTTTTTTTGCTTGGAGCGACAAAAAACTTGGAGCAAGCCCTGATTACTGGAGTGTAGCATGCTCCCCCCACTCTCCTCCACTCCACTGTGCTGCCAGCCAACTCTGCTGGACATCATGTAAAGGGAGGGAGTCAGGGCTTCTACCCCACCACCACTGCCTCTCTTCACCAAACACAGGATGGGAAGCCTCTGCTCTCCCTGCCCTGAGCCCAGACCCAGATACTGTGAATGATCTTACACAACCGTACACAACCCTATGCATGTATATAGACCTAAGGCAGAATCAAGTCCTTGGATAGTCTGATTAAAAATTACACTAAAAAAAAGCCATTTCCTGCTGGTGTTTGCTTCTCAGTTAGACTGACCAGTGGGGCATTCAGCTGTAAGGACCAGACTGGAAGTAATCTCTGATTTTATTTGATGCTTTCAGAAGCAGAAAGGAATTTCACACATTTGAGTGCCACTTGGCTTCAGGGAAAGAATTTTACATTTTACCTTTCCGGTTAGAGGAAATTAGATCCTGACTTACCTGCCTGGACATTAGAATGTCTAAAAGAACGAACTGTGCCTGTGCAAGGTAGACAGTTTGCTTCTACTTAAGTCTGATCTAGAAAGTTCAAGTTGAGAGTTTCCCAAATCAATCCCCTTAAACAGGATTCTACTGTACCTGAACTTGAAAACTCTGCCTAACCTCCAACACAAATATGCTCTCCATTCCAGTCAGAGAGTGTTTTCTGAGGTACATTTTACAAGAACATGCATTGATGTTATGTTGCTGGCACTCACACCAGATTATAAATATTCGCCTGCATTTCTGTACATATTTGTCTTGACATAAGCAACGAAAGGTGATTCCATAGTTAATTCTGAATACTTTGGTAAGATCCTTAACATAATTATTGAAATAGTTCATAAGCAGAAAAGCTCAATAACAAAAATGTTCTTGTGTGTGTGGAGAGAGAGAGAGAGAGAGAGAGATACACAAATAGGGATTTTTTGTATAAGATTTGGCATATTGCATGTGGCAGGCTGCTGAAAAATGAATAAAGACAGTAGGAAAAAGACAATGTACATCCCATTGATAATCAAGCAAGTGGATTGTTGTAGATTTCCCATGTGCTCTCTAGGTTCACCCAGAGGCTCCCAAGATCATTTCTCTACCCCCAGATTTTCATGTTGAATTATCAGTCTTGTTTTCTAAATGAACATACCTCTTTTTTATTTAAACCACATGCGGTAGCTGTATTTTACTTCCTGCTATGAAATGCAATATTTAGTATTGGCAATGTGCAACTGTGAAGAGATGGAGCATATTTTATGGAAATAAGCTAAAATTTAATTTTTTTTTTAAATGATGCACATTTTCCCCCACCTCTCCTCCCTTGTTTTGAAGCTGGAAGCATAAAATACAGCTCATATATTCTTTATAATTTACACCTGAGAAGCACTAGCCACAAAATTCAGTAAGCATTCATCATGAGCTTTAGGGTACTTTCCATGGCTTTAGCCTCAGGCTAAGCTGAGGGCTAAGCACATTTCATGAGGGGGGTAAAGTTTTTAAACAAACAATAAATATATACAGGAATGCCTAGAAGAAGAACTCTGTGTAAGCTCAATAGCTTGTCTTTCTCACCAACAGAAGTTGGTCCAATAAAAGATATTACCTCAGCCACCTTCTCTCTGGAATCTTACCATTACTGTACTACATCATAAGTGATAAAAATCCCTCTCTCCCCCCACAACACACACCTTTATATATGCTATCAATTTGTCACCTTATAACTGATATTGTGATCGTGGATGACCAAAATGCTTGTCATCAGAACTCTGTTGTGACCTACATAACCCTTATTCCTGCCAGAGCTCCCTGCAATATGTCAGATTGAATCCAAATCCTCTCTACCTCAACCCTTTTAACACAAAGGTTGCGAGGGAGAAAAAAATTAGGTCAAGTTCACTTGTTAATTCTGGGGTTTTGCGACATAAAGCCATGTTTTGTCACAGTGTAGTGCCTCAGCGATAACATGATTTCTCATGAAAGGAGCTTCAAATATTGAGAGGAAGGTCCCCTGTCTCATACTCTCTGAAGGAGATCTTGAAACAGACTTCACTAAACTGTTTATTGTGAGTCTTTTACTCATCTTGGCAAACTAAAGAATACTTATGTGAAAATAGTTACCTGGCAAAAACTGATGGAATCTTTAACTTCTGGTTTCCCTCGATAAATATTCTTTTAGCATTCACTTAAGACTGAGCAAACTGAGAAAATGTTGTAGAGGGGGATTATGATCATAGTTTTCTCTGTATTGTTTTGGATTGGCTATAGTATTTTGGCTTCTTTGTGCTCCTTCCTAGTCCCTTAATTTCTCTGGAATAGATACAACTATAATGGCATGAAACTTATTTGTTTTTGCAGTCTCTTCTCAATGGCAATATCCAGTTCAGAAAGGAACCCCAGTACAACTACACCTCTACCTCGATATAACGTGACCCGATATAACACGAATTCGGATATAACGTGGTAAAGCAGCGCTCCGGGAGGGCGGGGCTGTGAACTCCGGTGGATCAAAGCAAGTTCGATATAACGTGGTTTCACCTATAACAGAGTAAGATTTTTTGGCTCCCGAGGACAGTGTTATATTGAGGTAGAGGTGTATATCTTATTCCTATTAAGAATAAAGAAATAAAGCTGAGAAACAATTTGAACTTCAATTAGACTTCTTGACCTGGCTTTTGCTTTAAGTGTCAGTAGGCAGTCTGCACCTTGAGTCACTATTGAATCAGTGTCTCAGTAAGGAATTAGGGAAAGCTATGTGAATAACTGATTGTTTCAGTTCACTGGCAGAAAGAAAGTTAGGTTCAAATTGAACCAAACTGATTTTTTTTTCCAATTTTTACTGCAAACCAAAAAAGTTGAAAAAAAAATGCTGTTCCAGGATGAATGAAATGTTTCATTTCATTTGAATGTTTTTAACATTTTTAAATAAAATTTAAGATAAATTTTTATAGGAGATTTTTTTTAAGTGAAACAATTAGGTGAATGCTGCAATACAACTTCACAAAATGTTTTGATCAAGCCAAGTCTGCATTTTTGGGTAAAATTTTTCATTCCATTTTTTTTTCAGCTCTAGTATTAGGGAGGGCTGTGTTGAATGAGATGTAAAACTGATCACTTGTGCTATGAGCTCCCTACTGATGATACATTTGTAAAGTTAAGAATGTTAATCCTGATGCCCGATACAAATTTCAATCTGGGTAATACATTTTTAACAGTGAGAGTAAATAATCATTGGAACAATTTACCAAGGATTGCGGTGGATTCTCCATCACTGACCATTTTAAAATCAAGATTGGATGGTTTTTTTCTAAAAGATCTGCTCTATGAATTATTGTGGGGAAGTTCTATGGCCTGTTTTATACAGGAGGTAAGACTAGATGATCACAATGGTCCCTTCTGGCCTTGGCATCTATGAATTCATGCAACCCTTCTGCCTCCCTGAATTCCACCTGGAGTTTCATTGGGATATAATATCACTGTCCTAAACTCTTATGTAATGAAGATTTGCAACCCAGATAGAGCTGTGGCTCACTGGTAGATAAAAGATCTAGAGGAATCATTTTCTCTGCCTCCCAAAAAGATTTACTATAATTAGCATTTGGAAAGCACTTGGAGGCAGAAGTTGTTATAAACATACACATGCTATTAACAGAGCCAGGTGAGTTCTGCAAAACAGTATTTGTGAACATTTGTTTCAATAACAATTAGGTTGGCATTCCTCCCAGGAACACCCCTTATTCTGGGCTGACTAGCCCTTCATAATTTGGAATTACATGCTATCCTCCGGCACACATGGATACCACAACTCCCATGGGGCTGAAAGGGCAGAATTTGTCTCTCTGTCTCTGAATGGAATGCTTTAAACTGCACTGCAAGAATCACAGATGCTGTGCTCTTGGCAGTATGAAGGAAGCTTGATGCACCTTCATAAAATAGCTTCATTAGATAAAGGAACCATCAGTCTTTATTACTGCTATCATATTAAAGCAAATTTCACCAAGGACAACAGGTAATCTAAGAATCAGGAAAAGATAGGGCAACAAGATATGAATTAAATAAAAACAATATAAAATGCCAAAGCCCAATGAGCTTAATTCCACTCATCACTGAGGCAAAAAGTAATAATCAAAGAAATAGAATACACCCATGACTTGTTGTAGGGCTGACCAGAACACCAAAAACTATCAGTCCATAATGTCTACTGCTGCTGTTAATGAGTTATAACACCTGTCTTTCCCCCACCTACCCCTCTCTCTATAGGCCAGTTATAGTTAATACTTGCTCAACCAAAATACTCTCTTCAAAGAAATGCCCATAGGACCTAAAATTGGATTTACCAGCTTTATTTTGTTTCACGGGTATTTCTGACTTCCTGTTACGCTTGCCTGTCCTGTTTTCATGAACAAAGTTGTGTACTACACGTTTCAATACCCTGCCTACTCACAAAGGTAGAACAGGCAGTCATTGTATTCATTCATATGCTTATTATCATGAGTGCTTACAAGTGGAAATGAAAAAGTTGTAAGATTTCTCAAAGGATAAAACATTTACTCTTGCAAAAATTCCTTGTGGAATTTCAGCCTAAATATATTTGGCACCTTTCTTAAAATTCTTAAGTTTACAATGTAAAAAACATTTATGTTGAAAACAGTAAAATTTCATTCATGAATCCAAGTGTCCTGCCAAGACAAACCATGGAGGGTGCGGGGGATCCCTCCTGTAGTGAAGGACCTGAAGCCTTCCCATTATCCCTGGAAGCTTGGTATGCTGGTGGAGTGAGAAGACCAAGTGCAAATTCATTGTAAACTGTTTCCTATTTAGGGCACACACTATGTACTGATGTCTTGAAGTCAATAGGTCCTCTGTCATAGGAAACTTTTATACAAAAGGGGGAAGATTTCCATTGGGCTCAAACATTCAAGAATAGCCCCAATGGTTTAGGGCTGATATTGCTGCCAGTCATGGCCTGGGATTGTTTTTTCCAGACCTAACCAACTGGTAATTATTGATGCTTGTGTCTAGAGCCTTGATGCAATTCCAGCCCAAGTGATAGATAACATGGGGCCAGATCACCCTAATAGAGTCTCAACCCAAGACCTGTGACTCTGACCCAGGCCCTTTCTGGCTTGTGAAAGAGAGTCATGAACATAATCTGGATTCAGGCCAGGGCATGGAACTGAAACTGCTTTAGTGGCACTCACAATTGTTCTCCTCTGTCACTGAATAGAAGACAGACGTCCATTCTCCCAGAGCCCTCTGCAGCATTTGACACACATACATGATATACAGTTATCTCACCTAGGAAAGGTGGCAGGATAAATTTGCTAAAACAGTTTGAGTCCTATCTGAAGGAAAGTGCCCAAGAAGTAGTGATAGGAAATTGCATCTCCACTGCTAGCCCCTCACTTGAGGAGTCCCCAAAAGGATCAATTCTTAACATATATGCAACCACTAGGTGAACTGGTCAGATGACACAGACTCAAGTGCCAGCAATACATAGAAAACATATCTACCTATCCCTCACCAGCCCAGTGCTTGGAGGAGATCAGCTCATGGATGAAGAGCAGCTGGCTGAAGCTGACCCTGAGTAAGGCAGATTCGATGCAGATGGGTAGAAGAAAGCATTCTGAAGATTTTACAACCATGGTGCAGTCTCCTTGGTTGAAGGCTCAGACCCACAATTAGTTGATTAGGTCTCACAGTTTAGGAGTACTCTTGGATTTCTTGTTGACTCTAAGACAACAAAAAGATATGCAGATTTGTAGTTGCCTTGCTGTCACGTTGTTCGTTCTTTCATCTTCAACTGAGAGGAGAGGTTTGGGTGAAGTAACTTCTTTTGGTACGGCTTTAGGGTTTTTTAAATTAAATATACATGTTACTATGTATTTATGTCAGAAAAGGCAAAGGTCTTACACAGATTTGTGATGGTTCCTGGGAGAAGTCATTCCTCGGTCTTTACCTGACTTTGAGAAGGTTCTGTCTCCCACATGGATAAGGTTTACTCTTATTATAGAGAGCTCTATTGTACAAAAAGAGCATATTTGCTGACCATGGTCTTCATCCCAGATCTTCAGGTACTATGGTAGCCTTGTTTAAGAAGCCATATGCAATAAAATAGAATAGATCCTCATGTGGTGTAAAGTGGTGTAGTTCCATTGAGATTTCAATGGTATAATGATTTGTACCAGCTAAAGATCCAGCCCAAGAAGTGGAATATAGTATATGCTTTGTATGGTTGATAGAATACCATTACGTTCAGGGGAATGCAGTTCTATTGCTGAGAGCATGTTCCATAGATATAAAGATGAGGCCTCTGAGCCTGAGGATATGTTTTCACACATTGCTTGTATGTTACCCAACCCCATTACTAAGGATGCACTCTAGCAAGCTTTCTTTGTGGGTGAACAAATATTATAAGTATGATGCTACATGCCAGACAAACAGCCTCATAGTAAAGTCCAACCAGATGAATGAGTTTCCTTTTACAACATTTGGAATGAATTTTTAGTCCTGGCAACATATTAATCTCATGATGTGCCTATGATCCCATTATCATAGACACAAAGACCTTGAGAAAAAAGATAACCATGGATTTGAATGAGACAGTAATTACTAATCTGCCTCTTCAACTGGAAAGTTACCCAGAATGATTGTGATAGATAATGATACACAATTTGTAGACTGAGACTTACAGACACTTAAAAATATTCTGCTGTACAGCAGAATATTGTAAAGCTTCACTGCACTGCCAAAGATGCAGTACTTTGGTAGAATTCATGAGCAGATTAGTGAAGGAATATCTCCAGAGAGCCTCTCCTGTTGGTATAGTCTAAACAAGAAAGCATATTTGCATATCAAACCCCACCCCACCCCTTCACTGCTGTATATGTGTCTCTTGCTTAATGAAATCAAAATCACCCTGTGGTGGGATTTTAAAACTCCACATGGACCTGGGGAGGGTTAATGAGTTACTGTGAGCTCACACGGCCCCATCCACTACACATTTAGGTGTCAGGCCTGAAGAAGAGGACTAGAAAGAGGAAGCCCAACCAGTTAGAGGCTGGCTAGGAAAAAGAGCAAACTAACAGCTTTCACTTGAGGGAGAGAAGCCTGGATGAAGCCAGCAACTGAATAAGATTACTGCCTATCAGAGCCTCCCTGGACAGAAGGCAGGCTCTGATACAGGACAATCTAAATATACCCAGGACCCTACCTGTTAAGCCTGCCATGGCAGGAGGTGTTCCATCAAAAAGGAAGTCTTAGGGACTGAGAACTAAGCTGGGTCATAGCCTCATTTATGTTGTGTTCGTTTGGACAGTGACTTTGGACTTTACTACTTCAGCAGACCGTTGAGCTATTGTAGTGACCCAGCTGGAGGGGTAATCTAGAGCCAGGTAATCCACTGCAGCAAACTGGAAAAACAGTTGAAGAAACTGAGGCAGAGTGGCTGCCATGTTCTGCCATAAGGATACATAGAAGGCTGGTGACATGATGATACACACAAACTAAATTCTCATGAAAAGGCAGAGCAAAACATCTTCAAAGACTAGACAGAAGATGAAAGGCAAATTCTCATCTCTTTCAAGTGAGAGCGAGATTTATCTGCCTTTCAGATATGACACCTTCATGGTAATTGTGTGACCAGCTGAGGCTGGTGAAAATGAGGTACTCAGTCCATGTCCCACTGAAAACTGGCCCAGTACCTGTGAATAGAGGCATGGGAAGTTTATAACTAGCAATCCAAAAATCACCCTTGATGGGCTGGAACATAAAGATATGAAAGAGCGCGAGACCACTTTACAGAAGCCTGTCTGGATGAAGTTTGTAAGACTCAGAGATCTGAAGTAAGAATTAGTGCTATGTGGTACACCGCCCCAGTAAAATAACTTTTTCTCCAAGAGAGATATGTTGTGTTTGTATGTAGGATGTACATCTAGAGGTAGGAGCTAGATGCACCTTAAGTTCCCCTTCCTAGGATAGAGAAGTTTCTGTAAGAACTCAGGTGTCGGCATGGCCATACCTGCTGTATCAGACTGCTTCTTTTGAGAAAGTTCTTCTGTTTCCCGATAGGAAAGGAAGTCAGAATCCCAAATCTCAGCAAGTAAAGATAAGAAACTTTGTTTGACAAAGTTAATGTGATTTGAAGGGGTCAAGAGAAGCTAGCTTAGTGCATAGCATTAACATGGGTCTACACCAGAGCATTTGGCTTTGTATCTGAATCAGACCTAGAGTTCTGGTTGGACCTTTAATGAAGAAAGGGAGCAGACATTCAATTCAGATGTAGATCTAAACTTGCCCAAGGCTCATGGGTTTTGGTTTGTGGCCCTCTCTAAAAAGTATTTTTGCATTTAATATACCAGTGAATCACAGTAGGAGTTCTTAAGTCAAAGCATCATAATTCTTACCTCTTTAGATTTATAAGACCCAAAGTAAGAAATAAACTGTATGACTGTTTCCAATTAGGAAATAGTTAATTCCTATACTACAGAAGCTCTTTAGTTAGCACATTCCTACATTTAACAGTTTGCACTATCTCTGGCACAAATTCTGTTTAATTGAACAAAACTCTCCTTGGAAGAAATAGGTATTTTGCTTGATTGTGGATAGATAGAATAAATGGCCAAATTCTGCTAAGTAGAAAATGATAATCAGTTCTTCATTGTGAAGCTTTCACCTACCCTCTGTGGACTTCCACTACCAGAAACAACTGAAAGTCTCTCTCTCTCTCCAGGTCAATATGTCACACTGTCTAACTTATCTCAGAGGATTCCAACTTCTCCCATTGGATAGTGATCATCCTGTACATTTGCAAACAGCCCTGTTTTTCTTAGTGGAAGACAATCACCACAAACTGTGTTAATTTGCTGTAGAATTATATAACAAGCATGGGTTTTGATGCTACAATATATTGTATGTAGAAAAGAGTCACAATTTGTAAAACCTGTTGTTGATGGAGGAGTGGCAGAGAGGAGATGTATGTATTTTTCATGTAAACTCAGAGGAAACAGAGCTTTAAATACCTGATCATTAAAATACTTTGAAAGCAAACAGAAAAGTTAGAAAATGTAGGGAACTGAAATGGTTGCTACTTTTGAAATTAATAGTGTAGTAGCAAAAACTTTGATCTTAAACTGCTTTGAAAACTTCAGTTGTGAAAGATTGATAAACATGTACGACAGACTGTGTAAAGTATGTATTAAAGGTATACGTCTAGTGTGTACCATATGTATTTGTCAGCTGATGGAATTCCACGCAGTTGCAAACTACACTCTTGTTGTAGAGTCAAGAAGTCACCCCCTTCTGTTTTTTTATTTTATTTTATTTTATTTACTTATAGGATTTCTTTCCTTTAGGGTCTAGGAAAGACAGGGATTGCTTCCTCTCCTTCACCATCTGTACAGTCTATTGAAGCGCATCTACTCCAATGAATCAGCAGTAATCAACCCATTGCTCCCTGCAGGATTCCAACATATGCTAACAGAGTGGGGCACCAGCAGAATCCTGAGACCTTGTTATGGTGTTTTGTTTTAAATATACTGCTTCAGAGGTTGAAACCTGAACAAGTCAGAAAATTTTTAAAATACTAAATAAGAAATAAAATGTGAAATTGATACATGGAATTAGACTTTCTTATTTTATTATTGTCCCTTGCTACCATGAAGATAATGGTTAAAAGGGATAAGTTTTGTACAGATATCATGCTGGTGATCATTATTCTATTCACTCTTCTCTGCAAATTTATCAATTATCAATGTAGTGCTTGTGACAGTAATGGAGACTGAAATCCTCTACTTATCCACAAAACAGATACAACATAGACAGCAGAAGTGTGAGACTCCTGCTGAAATGCCTCAGCTTTGTCCTGAAGGGACCGTGACCCTCTCTAGGGATAAGAGGCAATGTGGCCAACTCATGATTTTATCATGAGTCTCTCAATACTAGATGTTTTTCTGAAAGCCCCAGGTCTGGAGGCAATGGATTACATGAGTATCTCTGCTTTCATTTTTGGCAAAATCAAGTTTTTAATCCTCACTGTTGTGGAGAAAAGCCTGAAAATATGAACTGAGTGTACCATAAAGGCTCAGAAACCAGAAGGCAAATAAAAAGAACCTGAACTTCTTTTTCTAAATCTAGTGGTTTTTAAGACAGACAATCTCATGACTTTTGAATGTTTCAGGTTGGCAATACTGGTGTAGTCAACTCTAAGTCCATTCAGCTCTTGCCCTCTCTGCTGAGATTCCCCGTAAGGGTACCAAATATGATGGTATACTGCAATATTACACACACACACACACACACACACGCACACACACAGATACCAAGTTTCCCCTTTATTCTATCTCAGAGAAATAGGATTTTATATACGTGTTCCCCTGCTCACTGAAAACTGGCCTGAGACCAAATTATTCCATTCATTATACTGAATATAGTAATACACAGCTAAAAATAAGTTGGAAAAATCAAAACTGCATTAGACGAAGGAATCATACAGCGGCAGGTAATTAAGGATTTCTATTATTGTTCAAACACATTTTAAGTGTGACAATGGGTAGCATAGAGTGGACAAGGCAGCAATGAGGTCAAAAGGTCAGTAGTGGCAGGCCAGCAGCAAGGAAAATATAGTCAGTGACACTATCTGTTCACCATAGAAATATCAAGTGGAACCAGAATAGAGTAAAACTGCAATTGGAGGAAAACAGAAAAATGGAAAGACTACATGGTGAGGGAAGCACTGAGCTAGCTAGCTAGACGATAGAGTGTGTGTCTCAGTGCAGTGGAGACATTGATAATACTGTGATGAGCCCCTTAAAAGCAGTAAGAGAAACTTGCCATAGCAAGTATGTGAGGAACTGTTTTGAGAATATGAAAAACAGCAATGAAATTAAGCAATTCAAAGCCTCTCTCAGACAGTGGGTTGAGAAATAATGGCACTAACAAACAATGAAGGTTATAAAACAGTACTTCAAAAGTACTGGGATGGAATCCTTGGTTAGCTATAAAAAATTAAAAGTTGGGGTTGTGACATATGCAGGGATTCATAGTCAGTTTAAACACAACACAAAGTGAAAAGATAAAATTATCTTCTGAGTAGTCAGATTACAGTGTAATGCATTATGAAAAAAAACAAAAGTAACGCAACATATGTCTCCAAGGAAAATGACTACTGAACATAAAAACAACATGAGGTTCAGTTAAAGACATTTAAAGAAAAATTTTAAAATGTGCACAAATGAGGAGGTATGAAAATCAGAGGCATTATGACAAAAAGACGCTTCATCTGAATATTGTGCAAAAATTTTCTACAGATGACAAAATAGCTGGACTAAAGAGGATTCTCAAAGATATTTTTCTTATCTGAGAATTTCATTTTCACAAGTTCTTCTATATTATTCTGGAAAAACAATAGGTTTTGCAGCTTTCCTCTATCAACAGGTGCAGACACAACTCTGATCTTTGGAAATATTATTTTATTCTTTCCTGGAATCCTGAATGCTCTTGACCACCCCATACAAACACACACCCTCCTATTTTTAGACAATAATAATTAAAGTGGATTCACAGTGAATTATTCTTCTATAGACTTAGCTTGTTTTCTTCTACAGAATGTTCATGATTTCTTCAAATTTACTCATTTGATTATTTTATATTTTTGCAAGTTTCATTTACTTGAAGGGTTTATCATGAACAGTTGGAAAACTAGAATTGGAAATTCAAAATTCTAACTATGTTCTATGGTCATATAAGTTGCGTGGTATCGTTTCTGTTCCTGAACTGGATGAGCGCTAACTCTAATAATCAGGTTTTTGGTATGCATACTCATGCTTTGAATTTAAAATTCACTATCTGCAATTACATGCGTGAGCTTAAAATATGCATCCCACAAGCACGCCTACAAGTCATATTTGATTGCTTGAATGTGTATGGGTGGAAAAACATACAAAAAACAAAGAAAGAGCACCAACATGACCAAAGCTAATTAATTTTTAAATCTGAGTAAATATTTGTCCAAAACCAAAAAAAGTATACTCGCCCCAGTCTAATAGTTACGTTGCAAATAATTTTTTAACTTTTAGATATTCTTCAGAATTTTCAAAACTCCCAACACCTGCATCATAAACATTTTCTTCAGTATGGGGCTTTTCAGGGTGTTGGGCTAGCAACTGAGACTGGGTTTAGATAAAAATGGCTAGACATACGGATTTAATGGATCCCACTAGTTACTGACAATTGAAGACATTCACCAATAAGACCCAAGAGCAGAGGGCATGATACCCCCAGAATTTTCTATTCTAACTCTTATTAGTTTGGTATCGCCCAGACATGCACATTTACAAATCCTATACACATCAGGTAGTTTTTGTATTCCGCTGTGTAAGAAGTGGTAGATTGGAGTGTGGGGGTGAAAGAACACATAGAGGAGAGTCTAGGTGTAAAGAGACTTTTGCCTTCACACACATAATGCTTGGGGAGGGGAAGGAGGGGAGAGGAATGAACAAACAAAACCCAACCCAAGCATTTAACATTTTCTTTAAACAGGCAAAGGAGTAAAATTTCTTCAAGGTGTGAAATATCTTGCAGAGGCTTGGCAGTCTTAGCAGTTACACAAGATAGGATAAAAAATATGAAGACCATCAACCCTCTTGACTAAAAACTTAAAATAATCACCAGTTGGGCTCCATCCCTCACCACCCCACTGAAGAGCATTGCACAAAAGTGCATTATTGGGATTTTACACCTTACTCTGAGGCATTCTGCACTTAGTTGAGTTATCCCTGACATCTGAAAATTTAACACAAATACTAAACATATGTAAACAAAGGGGACATTTTTCTGATGGGATGTCTTAGCTGGAATAAGCTATCAGAGAAATCGAGACTACTTCAGAAGCTTGGGATTTTAACAGTAATCTATGAATACTTCAGCTAGACCTCAAAAATATAGACAACCCACGAACATCAACTTCACTCCAGGTAAGTTTGGCAGATCCCAGTGAGGGAAAGGAGTTCAGTCTCTAGATTTTAGTTTGTTAACTAAGCTCTAAAAAACTGTACCACACCACTGTATGATTCCAAACAGTCTTACCTCACATGCTGCAAAAGGACTTGCTGATATAAATAATTCTATAATATTCATGGGCAAACCTTTATGTGCTTCATCGTTTGTCTCCTAAATTCAAAGACAGCTGAATGCGCACAGTGAATTTTTCAGAACTGGTCAAATACTGCTAACAAGTTGAATGACCTTCAGTAGCAGATCTGAGAAAGCTGCTGGGGAACTATCTACAGCTCAGGTGACATTCAGAGTATAGTTAGGATACCAAAAATTAATGGACAATGCAGTGTTTTTTGCCATGAACATAGGAATTCATATATGATGGTCCTAAAGAATATAGCATTTTCAACATTTCATAAGAGAAACTGAGTAACTAGATACTTTTCAGTTAATCAACAAGCAGATCTGAGAATTTGAATGAAGTGCTAATCATATTGGCATTGCTGAATTTCTTCCTTCATAAATGAAATGGTGTATAAGGGGTATTCAAAACCAATTCTCTAAACCAAGGTCAAAGATGTCATGAAAGTATCCTTGGATTTTCCCCTATAGGCTTGCTTCTAATTTACAAAGCTGTTTACTCAGAGTATGCTATTTCAAATGAAACTCAATAGGAAAGGAAGGAAGGTTGACTAAAAAAAAAAAGTATAGAATAATGCAGGGTTCTCTAATCACTACCCTGACAAAAGGCATATATGTAGAAATTATGCAGTTAAAAAGAAAGATGAACATTTTAGAATCAAATCATAGACTGTGTTATCTGCCCACAGACAAAGGAATAGAAAACTAAAAATAGAGAACCTAAATACCAAAACCTCAGATAAGCAGATAGTAATGCTCATCAACTTTCAGATGACAGAGATGAAATAGGCATCATTCACCAAAACTTAGTGGTATGATTCCCACTGCTCTGTCTTTGCATAGGCTGTTCAAACTTTTATTCTGAACCCTAATTGGACCCCTTCTCTAGAAACTTAATCCAGAACTGATGATGTAGCAGGTCTTTTCCATCTCTGACTGCTATGATCCTAACCATATGTCCACTCTTATACAATTAAAGGCAAACACTCAACTGACAACAAAATGAAAAATGCAAGTGAAACATAATACAACCCACAGATGAAAGGGGTGTAGTTACTATTTTGATTATTGTGATACAGCACTGATTATATGTTGGCAAAGTTTGAGATTCTATACTTATTTTTAACCTACACATTTCACACATATAAATATCCGGACCCTGCTTTTGGCCATAGATAATGTGTTTTGGAAATAGAAATTCTCTGCATCGGGGTCTGCAGAATGCTTTTTCAGTCTCATGGTTTTCCAGATGGAGCTACTCACCCCCGATTAAATTGTAAATCTATTTCTCCCACACGGGAGGCCTGCCTAAGATGCATTAATGTCTTTTTAGCCATGTTAAGTATTCCACAAAGACGAAGTCCTACAATTTATTTCCAACTATAAGAAAAAGGATGAAATATAAATGAATTAGAAATCTAATAATAATCATCACTCCAGTCATGATAAATTTTAATTGTACCAGTCTAAAGCATAAGACAATTTGTTTTTCAGTTCTTTTAAAGATCCAGCTAATTTTGTGAGATATTTTTGATGTTAAGAAGAAAAAAAAATTTTTTTGCACCCTTCCTGAAAGGCTAGCATGTTAATGCATTGGATATATTCCACAGAGAAAATTATGCTCTTTCCATCAATAAATCAATGAGACAATTAGCAGCAGATCTTATGAACATCAGTAGCTGCCAACAGAGACTTTTTACTTATACTGATAAAATTATGGATGAAAAGAGCATTTATTATGTGTTACAGCACACTATTTCTTTAAATATATTACTTCCATTAAGTGTAGAAGTCTTCCTTTTTCAGGCTTCAAAGGTGATACCTCCTTTTTGGTAGCAAGCACAGGAATGCTGCAGTTACATGACACCTGTCAGTTAAATGGGTAACACTTCTATTTTACACATGCTTAAACTTTTTCACTGTCCAATTATAATGGGGAACTGGAGCTGTCAGTATCTGTGGATTGATTTCTGAAGAGTGAGTGAAGTACTGTTGTATTCTTCTAAACTGCTACATTGTGGCAATTATTATTTTTGGGTGGATGAGAAGAAAGAGAAGATTTTACAGTTATTTTACTTGTAACATGAAATAGTTGCAATTTAAAAAAAAAAGTGGAATAAGGTATATAAGGAGACTCCATTATACGGGTCCAAAATCCCAATCTTGCAGTGATCAGTGAAAGTGAATAGTTTTAATTAAATGTACTCTTGCACTAGCAGCAGAAATAAAGAATACTTTCAGTCAATTAATTCTCTTGCAGAGAGAATAAGATTACCTAAATTGGATTTTGTTTAATGCATACCTGAAATGGATTACACTCCTATCTAGGATATGAACTCTATTCTTGGCTCTATGGTTTTGAGCAAGTGATCTGGACCCAAATTTTTAAGTGGGGTGCTTTGATTTTTTGGTGCTCAAACTGAGACACATAAGGCAAGATTTTATTGTTATGTGCTTTAAGGCCTTTAAATATATATATAGCCTCTAGAGCCTGATTTTCAGATGTGCTATAAACCTGTAGCTCCTGTTAACATAAATTGGATTGTGGGTGTTTGATGTTGTTGATAATCAAGTCCTAGATGTCTAAAGTTGAGCATCCAAAAACTCAGGGATGCCAAATTAGATGTCACTTTTCAAAATTTGGCCCTCAACCTCTCTTTGCATCAGTTTATCCACCTCTAGAATGAGGATAATTCTACTCAGTTTTCATAGGTTTTCCTGAATCATAACCTCATATTAGGATATTCTTGACAGATAGATTCATAGATTCCAGGGCCAGTCTGACTACCTGTGTAACACAGGCTGTAGAACCTCCCTGAGATAATGCCTAGAGCCTATTCTGAATTTTAAAATTGCCAGTAATGGAGAATCCATCACAATACTTGGTAAATTGTCTCAACGATTAGTTAACCTCATAGTTAAAAATATATACCTTATTTCCAGTCTGAATTTATCTAGCTTCAACTTCCAGCCACTGGATCTTGTTATACCTGAGGCTGCTGGATTGAAAAGCCTGTTATCAACTATTTGTTTCCCATGTCAATATTTATAAATTGTGATTAAGTCACCCCTTACCATCTCTTTGTTAAACTAAACAGACTGAGAGCTTGAATCTATCACTATAAGACATGTTTTCTAATCCTTTAATCATTCTCATGGCTCTTCTCTGAACCATCTCTAATTTATCAACATCCCTCCTGAACTGTTGACACCAGAGCTAGACACCATTTTCCAGCAGAAGCTGCACCAATGACAAATACAGAGGTGAAATAGCTCTGTGCTCCTAAAGAGCTAAAGAGGCTGGCCGATCAGGTCATACTTATATAAGTAATGTGATGGATTATGCTTCATTATTTAACTTTCAGTTACAGACTTGTATTCTGAACAACTACTTGGCACATTTATCCTTTTACTTTCCTTACTTTTTTGTCTCAGCTTCTAAAGTGGGGTCTTCAAACCCAATCTCTTTCATAGTGTAGGACCCTAACACCTCAACTATCCCATAGCTTAACCAACCAAAATCTCAACAACTTCACTGACTTCTAAAACTGCTTTTCAAATCTCCTCACTCAATAGAAACAAGAACATTTTAAAAATGGAAGTTGCCAGAAAGGAACTCCATTAATTTGAACTGTATTATTACCAATTGTCACTCTCATCAAGTAAATAAAATAGTTACAGGAATTAATCACAGACTTCACCTTTTACTGAATCCAGTTCCACAGTGCAGGATAAGGCACTGGGACCCCTTCTTAAGATTTTCCCATGTAGAACCCTTCAGACTCCACAAAAGAGTATCAGAGTGGATAATTTATCTCCTTTACACTCCATGGTTCTATTCTGTGAGCTCCTCTCCTGCCTGAAGCAAAGACCAACAAGGAGGTATATCTACAAATTATTATTACTTGTGTTGCAGTAGTGTGATAACTGACATTGGAAGTCTCTCCCTCTGGAATGGTAAGAGGTGGAGTTGCCTTTGATAGAGCAACTGCAATTACCATCTCTGTTAAAGGGAAGGACATTCACTTCCATAGTATTAATTCATCCGTAGCATAGTGATTTTGACCTAGACATGGGAGTGCTTGTGGAACCAGAACCTCCAATTTCCTGGCACGTCAGCCTGAAGAGGAGAAGGAAGAACTAGCAACCACTCAGCCACCTTTCCACATTCCACCCCATCAGTTCAGCTGCATGAAGCGTTTTATAGCAAAAGTATTGTTTTCTAAGGCCATTTGCTTAGTTTCTCAGCTCCCATGTATCAAATCATCTATGGGAGCACTTGAGGGGATGGGGTGGTAGTTGTTTGCCTGACCTGCTGGTTCAAAGAGAAACTTCAGGAACGTGTAAAGGAACTTTCCTAGCCCTGATCCTAACTCCAGCATTCCAACATGCCCTGACTAGGTAAAGCAGAGTGTGCTACATGGAGCAAGCTGTGACTTTATATTACATGAAAAAATCTGCCAGCTTTTTGTTTTTCAAGAATGCTTGAATTTAATCAGAGTTTCTACTTTCCATTGAGAGACCATCTTCAATTGATTCAATCCCTTCCTGTACCTTACTCACATCATATGAGGTAGTAGTTGTTTTCATTTTACATTCTAGTCTTACAGCATGTGATATATAGCTATTGTCAGTTTCACTTCACCCTGACCTGTAGCTGCAGCAGTGGGGATAGGGGCAGACTGGAGGAGCTGGCCTCAAATAATCTCTTCTAACGTTTCATTTTTACCCAACCCTTTTCCTTTCTCTCTTTTACTGTCCCATCCATCTTGTTGCTCTCGGAGGATGCACGAACTATAACTAGAAATGTGGGATCATTTCACATTTTACAGTTTCTTATTTACTACACTTCTATGGCATTGCAGTGTCTTCTTCATATTCAATAGCTCTTTTATATTAAGGGCGAAATCCATTCATTCAAGTATTCCCACTTGGTTCGAAGAGTCTACTAAATGAGAAAGGGGAGCCGGATTTGGCCCTATCTGTCCTTAAATATTTCATTATGTATCATTGTAGTAAAATGCCATTACCATACAAAACTACTTGTAAAAACAGTCTTATATAAGTAGATAATTACACTTACTTACTTTTATTGGCTGCAAGTGCAACTAAATAAGCATATCATATCGCAGTCATCAGGAGGCTCCAGTCTTCCCTGGAAATGTTTTCCTTCAGGATTGCCTCGTCGAAAGCTACCGGTTGGTGCCTTCTGTTCACCATACACAGCACCTTTTTCTCCAACTTCACAGTGAATGTGAGTCTGGCTCTCAGTGGGCGATGATCACTACTGATGTTAAATGATGGCACTACTGAAATATCCTGCACAATGCGTCGTCTATTGATCAGAAAGTAATCATTTCATTCTTTGTCTTCATGTTTGGTGCAATCCAAGTCCATCTCCTGTTGGCCTTCTTTCGGAACCAGGTGTTACCAATGAACATTCTCCTCATCTCTGCCAATATAGCTAGTCGTTCTCCTTGCGTGTTTCATTCTCCAATACTATACCTTCCTATGAACTTTTCACCCTCTCTCCCTCTTCCAACCTTGGCGTTAAAATATCCCATCGCAATCGTATATGTGGAACTCTGAGTGAGGGTTTCCTCCAGCTCCTGATAGAATCCTTCCACATCATCATCTTCACATGCACTTGTGGGAGCATAGATCTGGATGATTTTGAGGGTGCTGTTTCTGTTCAATCAGAGGTAAAGCACCCCGATAGGTGATGACTTCAAATGGCATGAGATGATTTTCGAAGACCATTCCTTGTTTATGATGAATTCAACTCCTCCAATTGTCCTCGTGCCTTCGTCCTTTTCCTAGAATGACCGTGTTTCCATCCCTCCAGCTTACCTCCTGCTGCAAATCCTACCTCGAGGTCTCAGTGTGGTGCAGCGGTGACCCTGGCTGTTTGACAGCAATGGTAGCAGAGTGTATTGTCCATCAGGTCTAACAATGCTATCAAGGTGTCAGACTGTCAGCCCAGTGAGAGGGTTGCTTCCTCTGCGGAGGGGTGTATAATCCCTCTGAGGCTGTAAACTAGCTAAGTTGAGGAGGTAAACACGCCACTGACAGCCCAGCCAGCGGGTGGCTGAAAATAATGGCTAAAACAACACAGAAAACCAAGTCTCAGTTCTCTGCACGTTCCTCGATCCCCACTCCGGAGGCAGTGAAGCATTCGATCGACGAGAGTCTGAAAAGAATCTCAGGTGCCAGGTTGCCAAAAGGAAACCAGACAACTCTCTCAGTGTGCACTTATAACAGCAGAACACTGACAAGGGAGGAATCGATAAACCATTTTATGGAGGAAAAGGCAAAAACAGCCTGTGATGAAAGAAGGAAATGGAGTTTGTAACCTATCATATAAATCAGCTTCTGTACCAAATGACTGGAGGATAGCTAATGTGGTGCCAATTTTTAAAAAGGGCCCAGAGGAGATCGCAACAATTACAGGCCAGTAAGCCTGACTTCAGTACCGGGCAAACTAGTTGAAACTATAGTAAAGAACAAAATTGTCAGACACATACATGAACATAATTTGTTGGGGAAGAGTAAACATGGTTTTTGTAAAGGGAAATCATGCCTCACTAATCAGCTAGAATTCTTTAAGGGGTCAATAAGCATGTGGACAAGGAGGACTCAGTGGATATAGAGTACTTAGATTTTCAGAAAGACTTTGACAAGGTCCCTCATCAAAGGCTCTTAAGCAAAGTAAGCGGTCATGGGATAAGAGGGAAGTCCCTCTCATGGATCAGTAACTGGTTATAAGATAGAAAAAAAGGGTAGGAATAAATGGTTAGTTTTCAGAACGGAGAGAGGTAAGCAGTGTTGTCCTCCAGGGGTCTGTACTGGGATCAGTACTGTTCAATATATTCATAAATGATTTGGAAAAAGTGAGGTGACAAAATTTTCAAGATAGTTCAGTCCACAGCAGACTGCATAGCGTTACAAAGGGATCTCACAAAACTGAGTGAAATTGAATGTTGATAAATGCAAAGTAATGCACATTGGAAAACATAATCCCAACTATATGCATTAGATGGGGTCTAAATTAGCTGTTACCACTCAAGAAAGAGATCTTGGAGTCATTGTGGATAGTTCTGTGAGGTTGCAAAATTTGCAGATGATACAAAACTACTCAAGATAGTTAAGTCCACAACAGACTGCTGGGAATCATGAAGAAAGGGATAGATAATAAGACAGAAAATATCATATTGCCTCTATATAAATCTATGGTACATTCACATCTTCAATACTGCATGCAGATGCGATCGCCCCATCTCGAAAAAGATATATTGGAATTGGAAAAGGTTCAGAAAAGAGCAACAAAAATTATTAGGGGTATGGAACGGCTGCCATATGAGGAGAGATTAGTAAGACTGGGCATTTTCAGCTTGGAAAAGAAATGACTAAGTGGGGATATGATTGAGGTCTATAAAATTATGACAGGTGTAAAGAAAGTAAATAAGGAAGTGCGAGTTACTCCTTCTCATAACACAAGAACTAGGAGTCACTAAATGAAATTAATAGGCAGCAGGTTTAAAACAAACAAAAGGAAATATTTTTTCATACAATGCACAGTCAGCCTGTGAAACTCCTTGCCAGAAGATGTTGTGAAGGCCAAGACTATACCAGGGTTCAAAAAAAAAGAACTAGATAAGTTCATGGAGGATAGGTCCATCAATGGCCATTAGCCAGGATGGGCAGAGATGGTGTCCCTAGCGTCTGTTTGTGGAAGCTGGGAATGGGCAACAAGGGATGGATCACTTGATGATTATCTGTTCTGGTCATTCCTTCTGGGGAACCTGGCATTGACCAATGTCGGAAGACAGGATATTGGGCTAGATAGACCTTTGGTCTGACCCAGTATGGCCCTTCTTATGTTTATTATATAGTGCTATATAATAGGTAGGGCTGGCGGAACCACCTATTAGGGTTGCCCAACACTTCCCATTGTAACACCCTGTTTTCAGTTGCTTTTACCTTTGCCAAATTTTAACCTTTGGAGCTGAAATTTTCCATGTTGTGTGTCTGCCTCAGGATGATTTTTTTTTTAATTTAATCCAAAACATTTCAGCCACTTCCAAGAACAAGGCCTTTTCTTTGAGAAGCTCTAGTGCCCTCGTGCTTTGAAGCAGGGACTTGAAACTTAGCTGAGGGATGGCCTTTATGTCAGGGTTTTGTCTTTTGCCATACACATAAAAATCCACCCTAATTTAAACAAGTTATAAGCCTTTGAAGCTAGCTAGAGCTTCACACCTAAATTCCTCAAAGATTCTGTGCATATTGGACATGCTCTAGCCTCAGACTAAGAAGGACTTTTCCTACCACTGAAGCTTTAGTTTACTTCTGGCTGTGGCAGGCACCAGAACTGAGAGCAAAATGTTTGTCTTTCCTGTGTTGTCCATGACTCTCATGCTGGGCTAGGCAATGTGGAGGAGGAAGCTGACTGATTCAAATGAAGAGGAGAAAAACCAGTATGTGATCATTTAAATATAGACTGTCTCATAATGCAGATGCATAAGGGGGGCAAATTAAGGTTACACAGGAAAACTAAATTCTGGCATTTCCTAGCTTCTGAGTGCTTGACTTTGTAACCATAATAATGTTCTTTTAACATAGTCTTTTTTGTGCATAATATAAATATTTTTTGCATTTATGATAACATATATCACTCACTGATTTAGAATAGGGAGTCATAAACAGTTACACAAAGGTTGTTATGGACCAGAAACTATTTTGTAAATCAGTAAGAAAAACCATGGGCAAATTTTTTATCTAAATGATGCTTGACCACACAAAGGTGCATTGGTGGGAAGGAGAGAATACAAGTAGCCTTTCCTCACATTGCCAGGTCATCCATACAGAAAACAGCCACAATATGGTTCCCAGTACTCAGTTATGCAAGGGCCTCCAGTCTCAGTGCACTTCCTTGGCTCAGCCTCAGTAGAGGCATAACTAATTCGGCCTTCTGATTTTTGTACCAATTGCTACGTATAGGATATCATGTGTGATTAAACAAATGTTTATGTACATTTAAAAAATTCATAATACAGGTTTGATTAACAGAGTTCCAAAAGTTTTGAATGCTTGTCCAAGTTTTGTCCAACTTCTGGAGATCTACACTTCTTCCCTCCTCCGGCATTTATTCTTCTTCCAACTTCCCAAACAGATCCCTCTTCCTCAAATCCCATGACCCCAATCTTATTCTACCCTTCTTTGAGTACAATCACTTTTCAGATACACCAATCTGGCCTGGTCCCAAAACCCCTCATTCTCTGTTCTTCCCTTCTTGAAGCTTCTGTGCTCAACAAGTAACCCCTTTTAGCTGATATCCCACCAGATGACAGCTCCTGCTTTGTAGAGTAGTTTAGAAAATGTCTGCAGAACTCATTGCCATATTAGGGGTTTGCTGTATCTGTCATGTTATTAGTTGGAATCTAAATAGGCAAATAATAAAATGCAATGAAATGATACAACAGTAAAATAAGATTCTGGCCTGTTGAAGATCACATAACATGATGCAGTGTTGTCTAGTGACCATAGAAAAAAAGGACTGTCAATGTTAGTACTTCTGAGGTCTGTTCCTAGAACAGATCATAGCTTGGATAAGACAGAGCCAAAACTAGCTTGAATAGCACATTCAGTGAATTACTTGTAACACTAAAAAGACAAGGACAAACACCAATTTAGGGTATAATACATGTAGAAAAGTATTAATCTTTCATATATCTTCTGAATAAATGACACCTGTATATTTAACTTGGAAGAAAAAGTTCTGCACCAAATACTTATCTCCTGTATATGAAAGCATGACATCAACTATTTTGACTCCCTGCATATCAGAGGATAATAATGCTGCACCAAACAGTCATGTATATTCCTATATAGAACAACACTGTATCAAGTACATATGAAGCTGTTTTCTTACCTGTTTATAAAAATATCACACCTGCACCATGCAGATGTGCCTGTGTGCTAACCTGTAAATACCCCTATGAAACTGAAACAGCTGATAGAGAAGTGCTGGTATTTAATACAAAAAAAAGGGGGTTAATATGAAGACAAAGAAAGATAATTGGCTAAATGTAACCCTGAGGCCTGCACATTAAATACCAGTTTTATGGGATGAGTAAAATGGCAGTAGTGCCAAAAGCCAGACCTTGCTCATTCATTTGAAGCACCTGATGAACTCCTTTCAGTTCTAGCTAGTTTTTGAAGCTCATATAGAGCTATTTTAACATTACTAGTTACTACCCACACAAGTCAATGTAGTGAGCTAGATTTTTTCCTGCAGCCAGTCTCTGCTCAGAGAGCAGAGGGAACTGTCAAGGAGCTAATTACAGTTCCCTAATTCTGAAGAGCTGGTTGGTGGTAGCTCTGGCCCAGGTGAGAGTTGGAGCAGGCAAGGGATTATTCTAGTTTTATGCCACCGGTAGAGATCCACATCGACCCTACCCCAGCAGAATTTTGCTCCAGCACAAACTTTTCATCCCCTAATATGCCCCTTATGCAGGAACAGAGGGTTGGTGGTGGCTGACACAGGAACCTCCCCTGTAAATGTTACCAGCAGGAAGATCCCCTGTGCCAGCCACCTCTAGCCAGAATCTGGACCTCATCCAAAAGGTCACATAGCTCTAACAAAGTCAATTCTCAGCTAAAAAGGTATTGAAAATAAACAGTCCAAGGTAGTGATTTAGTAAAATAACAAGAAAATTATTCATAACATAACAAGTGAAACAAAAATACTTATTGCAGAAAGAGGTGGCAGCATCTGATTTCCTGACCATAAACCACTCATTGATCCAGTTATAACTAGGAGATCACCAGGTCAGTGCCCAGACAACTCAGCTACTGAGGGTTAGCCAGCTATCTTCCACCGTAAGCCATTGAACATTCCACTATCGTAAAGAGAGTTAGTATCCCAGGCCAACTCTCACCACACTCTTCCAGTGAGTTTCAGTGACCTGGAACATCCATAATCCCTCATTTCCCAGTATGCAGATTAAGAGACAATTACACTGCCCCCAACTTTGATTGTTGATTGGTTTGCAAATTTCCCTGCAATAAAGTTTGCAGCTTAGTTATGTAGAAGTTAACATGAAAATAACGTATGCACCCACAAATCAACCTTCCCAACAACAATAAAACCCCAATCAATGTTGGTAAACAGCAAACCCACGGCAACAATTATGTTGGGTACACAGAACTCAGCTGTGTGGAATCAAATCAAGAGCTGTGCTCCAGCATATGGGATCCTGTGTGGGAGGTAGAATAGGCACACCACACCTTTGTGAATGCTCTCAAAAAGGGAAGGATTGGTCAAGTCTTGTCAGCCAATCTAGAGTTCTCCAGAGGCAGGCAACCAATTAGATGACCCAGTAAAAGCCATGATTTGCCAACTGGTTAGTAGACCTTCTGCCTCCTGGCAATCCTATCAAAAGCTCCCCCTGGCCTTCCTCACTGGAAAGTATCAGGGTAGCAAGATTTCTGTCACTTCCATAGTTCTGTTCAAGTTTGGAAATGCCAATGAGAACTGCCTCTCATATGGTATTTGAATACTTGGCCAGAAAACCAGAAGTGAATAAGAAAAGTCCTATCCACATACTTCAGAACTTTAAGATTCTGTTCTAGAACCAGATGAAGGTTTTCTACACTGGTGTGCCCATCTCACACAAATCACATTTGGATAATTTGTGTTACAGAGTACACATTTGACTTGGAATTATATCAAAGATTTATGTCTTGCCATAAATATGCTGTTTCAACATGCAACTAAGGGATATCTGTGTTGTGGATAGGGGTTGAAATCTTAGAATTCCTTTATGCTACAAATAATAAACAGAGAAAAAATTGTTTTAAATGATAGATGTTTTCCTTTTATTTTTGGTTTTATTATCTAATCATTTGTATGCATTTAAGAGATATATGTTCCTCCAAATTCTATCACAAAAATAGAAGGTAATGAATGAAAGCTGAAGGTTTATTCACATAATCTGTGAACAGCAACAGGCAATGACTTGCACAACAGAAGATAATTTACTGGTACTGAAATTGGCAGTGGGAATAACATATTTGGCACATTTTTAGTATCCTTAGCATATTTTGTTTCAAACTTGTTAAAAGGATATGCTGTAATTGAGCTGCTTTTAGTGACAGTACTGAAAAACATTGCCAGAAGTTATAGCACATATCAACACAAAGGACAGTGGGATTAAAAGTTGTCTATTAAAATTGATTAGACTTCACTTGTAACTGTGGGGCTTCATTTATACAATATCTATATATTATTTTACCTATCTCTAATTTTACACTGTATATAAGATAACACTTGTACACACTGATTTTCATTGACTGGTGCTGTCTGCTGAATTTAGACCAAGAATTCAGATTTTAATAAGAAAAGCTTTTAAAAAATGAATGAGTAGATTGCGTCTATGGTATACCCAGATATACTGGGCAGAAGGTCTGTGTTGTCTCCAGAAAACCCAGGAAAATATCTGACTCTGCTGAAACTCAACCTATGGGTCCCAAGCAACTTACATTACTGTGAAAGCTACATAACCCTGGGACAGGATGCAACATTCTCTCCACTCTGCACCAGGCCAGCTCTACCAAACAATGGGCAGGAATGGGCATCACCTAGAACTCATCCCCAGGCTCCTTTCAGCTATTTAGTACACAAGGGCACTAGGGAGAATCAGAGCCTGTGTTTCCCAACCATAGTTGATGCTGGTTCAGTGAAACATGTCGGAGGCAGAAGTACAACCAGGCTGAGGCCAGCCACAATCTTCCCCTGTATGAAAATAATATGCTTTCCTGATTTTTAAAATGTATAACCAGGCATTTTTATAAGATCAGCAGTTCCCTCAGCCCTGTGCATCTGGGACACAACAGAGGTACGCTAATGCATAAGAACCAATAAGTGAAACTGGCAAGAAACACAGTGAAAATGAACCGTCTACTTCTATTGTCCAAGATGAGTGAAATGCTTAAAGTAACCACACAGGGTAAATGGTATTTGAAAGCATTTCTCATTTTTGAAGTGTATAGGGTCACCATCTACATTTCAGGAAAATAAAGGGTATCTGTATGAAAAATATGGGGCATTATTCTCAGAAGACTGTTCCCAACACTGTTTTATTCCTGCTACAGTAAGATACAACTGCATTGTATTTGGTCCTTTTCATAATTATCCTTTTGAAAACATACTATTCATCTGAACAAATGCTCATTAGCCTCCTCTTGTTGGACATCACTTAAAACACAAGACAAATGGGTCACCTGAGAATGTGTTTCTTTATCAGAAATCTGTTGAAATTACTTATAATTTACTCCTGTTATTTTTTCCTCAGCAATTAGGATTTCAAACTACAGAATAAAGTGTAACAATATTAAACTAAAGAAAAAATAAAAAGTTTCATCTTTTAGCTTGTGTTGGTTTTGACTAGAAAAGCTTAGCTCATGCTCTTTGATTGCAACTCTTTAGGCACCAGCATTGCAACTGACTGCTGTGCCTCCATAGAGTCCCATTGACATGAGAAATACCCCTCCTTGGGGAGGGAGAAACCAGCATGCCAAACATTTTCTACAGCATATACTGTAATCTATTTAACAGAAGCAATATCGTCTGGCAGGAGTGGAAGGAAATGTCTTTGTCTGGTTTCATTATCACTCTGAATCTAGCAGGAGTGGTGGGGAAGTATCCACCTCTAAAATTTGGGTTATAGTTTGACTTGGCTGTTTGCCTGGCGATAAAGAGCTTTCAATGTTTGTTCATTCCCTAGGACTAAACTGAGTGTGTGGAATCAGAGAATCGGCCTGACAAAATTAGACCAAGATTTGGATGAAAAGTCATAGATTTACAATACAATCTCAGGCCCTCGGATAACAGAGATGATGATTTCAACCTCTCATGAGAGGGTGCAAACTGTAATGCACCTCTAAGAGCTCATCCACTAGGCAGAATTGGCTTTCACTTCATTCAAAGTAAGATGCCTGATTGGCAGCCTTTACGAAAAGAAAGGATAAAAAGTGGGAGGTACTTAAGCAGATTTCAAGATTCTGTTTTGGAGGCGAATACTGAGCACTTTTGTTGACAGGGATTCAGCTGACTGTGTTAATGTACATGGTTTTACGTAAATAAATGCACCTCTGGGCCCATTCCCGGAAGTCTCATGTGCAAAGGGGATTTCAGGATGAAGTCCTATGATGTACAAAAATGTATTTAAGTACAACAGATAATGAAACCCAAATCACAAATTATACCCATTCCCAAGAGAAGACTTAATGGTAACTAAATGTTCTTAATGGAAATTGGTTTTATGTAAAGTTGTAATGTTTCCCCAAACCTTCAATAATAATTACATACACAACAACCCTTAAAAGAATAATTGGACATCCTGCAAACATTTAATCATGTGTTTGTCAGATCAGGCCCTTGATTTGCACTGTACTGATTCACCTGGTGAGAGTATAGGGTACAAGGATTGTGACAAATAGCAGAACAGGAATGAGAGCTGCCTCTGCAGGGCTGCAACTTCCCATCCTGCACACTTGAGTGAGTGTGTGGATGGTCAGGAAAGAGGGGGGAGTTTTATTATTACTATTATTTATTCTTTGTATTACTGTAGCACCTAAGAGCACCAGTCATAAACCAGGACCCCATTGTGCTAGGTGCCGTACACAGAACAAAAACAGTCCCTGCCCCCAGCTTACAATCTAAGTCTCTACCCCACATCTCATCCAATGTGCTGCCCAGTGCAGCTGAGCAGGTGGAGCCAGGGAAGTAATCTATGCCAGGTACAGGGCTGACGGTTATTATAGCTCTCCTGGAGCAAGGGGACAACTGGGGACCAGATTGTCACAATCTGGCTTGTGGTCTGTTCCCAGGACAGAACAACTATGTCATTCCCCTTGCTCATGACTTGTGGAAAAGCCATACTATAGTACAAGGAAACCATTACATTATTTTTACATTGGCTCTCATTTCAACTTAAATTCTTCAACTATCTTGGGAGGAATCTATTTCTTTTTTGTCATATAAAGCATAGCCCAAAGCATCGGATCAATTTTTTTTTGCATGTAACTAAAATTATTTTTATGAAGAATCACAAAATAATTGATACACATTTCAGCTCAGATATGTACATTAGAATAAAACAACACAATTAAAAAGTAAAGAATATATTCAAAGCAGAGTGAATTGCAGGAACAAAACGTTGTCTCTTGTCTTTTGGCATGTCTATAGGATTTTTATCTTGGCTGGATGACAAAACCTGTCTATCAGTCTTACAAATCAGAGTTAATAAAAGTCAGTCAAGTGATTGTTTAACTTGCTTGCGACTGCCTGAAGCTGAATTACAAAAGCTAAATGTGTGTTCAAAACTCAGCCAGGAATCTCTGTCATCTGCTTAGAGAACTCTAAGTCTATGACCTCATGGAAATTCTAAGAAATAATGCTCAGCAATAGCTTGAAGTAACTTGCAGTTGCTATGCATTCTAATCTACAAAATAAGTACTTATGCATGAGGTATAACAATATTTGTACATCCCGCTTGTAAAATGTTTCAATTAAGATATGAGAACTAATTGATCAAAAGGGAATTAAATAGGGTGACCATATTTCCCAAAGAGAAAACGGGACATTCCCAGTCACTCACCCAAGGGCCCACCCCCCCATGTTGTTGCCCATTTCTGGAACCCTACCGTTCCCTCTCCCCACCCGACACGAGGTTGTTACCTGGTCACTGGAACCCTGCAGGGACCCCGTGAGGAGATTGTTGCCCAGTTGCTGGAACCCCGCATGCTGGAATCCTACCCCCCCCCCCCAGGAGTGCCACACCTCCCCCCACCACTGGGGGCTGGCATCTCTCGTCCCCTCTATACCACACCTCACTTTTTGACAAAACCAGGCATTTGTCCGGTTTGCTCTTGCCAACTGTTCAAGTTAACAAGACCAAACAGGACAAATGCCTCCTTTTGGGAAAATAGTTTGGATGGCCGGGACAGGGTTTAAAAAAGGGACTGTCCCGGCCAAAACAGGATGTATGGTCACCCTAGCAATAGATGTTTAGCAACAGCCAACAAGGCTAACATCTTGCAATGAAGTTAATTAAAAAAATTTTAGGTTGATTTCCAAGTGAGACATTTCCTAGGTAATACACGGTTACATTTATACATGGATTAGATTAACCAGATTTACCGGGCTTGGAATTAGCTGTCCAATATTTAACTTCCTCTCTTCTTCCTCTGAATATTTTGACTGATGTATGATGAATTACCTCATAGTATGGACTTGAACTTCCATTAGTGCTCAATCTCCTACCTATTTTAAACTGTGGAACAGTTTGTTTTGAGAAAAAAGGATTTCATGGGTTTAAAACATACTAGAATCATTTGTTAATTTAAATTGTTTACTCTCATAAACCACATTCAAGTTTAGTAGTGTGTAAAGATGATGTTTTAAAATGTTACATGTTGGGCGGAAACACCCTAAATTATTATTGTAATTGCCAGGATGTCACTCTCTGTCCAACACTGGGTAATTTCGAAACAGAGATTTATAATGTCACATTTAAAGTAAATGTGGTTAATATTTTCCCTTTATCTATCATTTTAATCTATATAATTGAACCCAGATAATGAAGAACATTCCAATAATAAAAGGGGAGTTTGAATTAGCAAGAATCATTTATTTTTAGATCAATCTGTGTTTTTTGTATTTTAATGACAAAATTTTAATAGCATTTCTCATTAAAGACATATGTATTTATACTTCTATTTCTTGCCTGTCTGTATTCTTGAATTGGGATCTGGAAGCCGAGAAAATTTGGATGAAGACTGGACCCTGATCCTGCAAGGAGCTCCCCATAAGAAGACATCTATAGCTGCACAGAGCTCATAGCAGGATCAGAGCCTAATTTGTGACATTTCATTAAATATGGAAACTAGAAAAAGTCAGATATGTTTGTGAAATGTAGGGCCTAATCTACAGCCCACTAAAGTCATTGGGAATCTTTCCACTGACATCAGATGGCTTGGATTAGGCCTATTATGAAGTCTAAAAGTGGCACCAATGATTATAAAGTACATATTTAACTGAAAAATCCTGTTTGAACTATAATCCTCTTGAAGAGACTTAAAACTACATTGTGCAGTGAAATTCTAAAGACATGAAACAAGGGTCACATTTTAAAAAGCATCAGAGGGGTAGCCGTGTTAGTCTGGATCTGTAAAAGTAGCAAAGAGTCCTGTGGCACCTTATAGACTAACAGACGTTTTGCAGCATGAGCTTTCGTGGGTGAATACCCACTTCGTCGGATGCATGTGACATCCGACAGCTCATGCTCCAAAACGTCTGTTAGTCTATAAGATGCCACAGGACTCTTTGCTGATTTTAAAAAGCATTTAGGTGCCTAAAGATGCAGAGAGGAACTGAGTGGGATTTTCAAAAGGGCCTAAGTACTTATCTCCAATTAAAATCATCTCTGGGCTCCTAAATGCCTTTAAAAATCTGACCCTAACTGTTTGGGAATATGTATACTGAATATTACTTAGCTGAAGTTCCCAATATCTCTGCCTTCAATTCAGGGGTCATTTATCATCTGTATTACCATAGTGCATAGAAGCCATAGTCACAGACCAGACCCTATTGTGCTAGGCAACACAGAACAAAAATACGGTCCTTGCCCCACAGAGTTTACAATCTAAGTAGAAAACAAGAGACAGCAGATGGATACAGACCAATGTGGGAGAACAAAGAAACAATAAGACAGCACTATCTAAATAGACAAGGTAGACGCAGGGTGGAGAAAGGGGTAGAACATACAAGCAGAGTGTATGGTGATGGCAAATAACATGGTAATTCCATGTTTGTTTGTTAGAAGTGGGTCAGCTAAATGGAAAGAAAAAGGAAGAAAAGCAAGGGGGACAGTAGAGTAGTGACGCTGAGGTGAAAAGACTGGTGAAGGGGGTGAGGGATTGAAGCAAACAGCCAATCAGCACAGGGCAGAGAAAGTCAGAGAACATTGTACAGTTTGGACTGAAATGTCTAAAGGTAATAAGATGCCACTTCTTTCTTACTTTTAAATAAATTAATTTTCTTGATTGCTTTAACAAAGGACAATCTATTCCCTTTGGTTTGAGCCCTGGTACAGACAGCTGACTTTCTGATTTTTTAGAACACTGCTCTTTAGTGTGTCATGCTGTCTGCTTCATCTGCCCATGTATTTGTATCCTCCAAACTTGAAAATAAAATAAATTAAGCAAGGTATGTTTGTTACTATTCTTACAACCTCATAAATCAAGGTAGTGCATTACAATATAAGGACCTGATCCTGCACAGATTTATGTTTGTTCTTAAGTTTACGCATTAAAGATAGTCCTATTGGTTTCAATGGAACAGCATAGTGATAAGTCTGTGTGTAAGTCTTTCATGTCCAGGCCTTAAGGATGTTTCCTTGTCAGTGGTATGCGTGAGAAGAGCCACAACCACATACTGCAAATAAGTGCAACCTACCAAGCCAACAACTTCATCAGCCAATGAGGAAATTCCACTTTATTCTAAGAACTACACAAAGAAATTGTTAATACCACAAGGGGGCTTCAGAATGTTGGGGAAACCTGGATAATTAATGGCTGATGTGGGAGTGATTATCCATAAATAACCCAGGATACAATCATATTGTAATTACAGAATACATTGCACAGTCAATTCTAAAGAGGAATAAAGATCAGAATATGATCCCCTACACTATGCAATACAGATTCTGTTTGTTCAGTATATTTTACATGTACTGAGATCACCAGATGTCTCAAACATTCTTACATATAGTATCTCAGTGAGTTAGTCTCATAAAGACTATCAATAAATTGCCATGTATTCCAGATGGAAACATTTTCATTGGTTTTGACATAAGCCTACACTTCTGAAGGTTTCAAGGTCAAATCTGCTAGTTTTTCCTCATCCTATGGGTGATTCTTCAGGAATTTTGAGGGAGGATCTCCTAAATTTGGTAATGCTGTTTCACTTTCCCCTGAAGCTTTTGAAGAAAACTGTTGAAATGAAAGATGGAGAAATCAAAGCTCTCAGGTCACCTATATGTATCTTGCATGTACATGCAAGACTATAGCCATCAGAAAAATATGGGTACTTCTCTTTTAAAATATCATTTGCATGGTAGTTGTGTGAAACAATGATCTGTTGAATTTAATTCGGAGATCAAAGAGGAAGGAAATTAACCAACACAGTAAATTGATTATTTCATGGGTGACATAACCAAGGCAATGATTTATCTTAATAAAGAGCAACATCCCTCTAGTCCTTAACTGAATTCCAGCCAATGCAATAATACTCAGTTGTTAATGACTTTGATGTTGATGTGGAAAAGTGAATGACTGCATAATCACTGAAATGGGACCTCATCACAGTTGGAAATGTTTAAGCCAAATCATTTTGGACTGTGAAAAGAGCCCTGAGTGGTGGAGATTGGCTCAGTCCCAGGTTTTCAGCCTTAACTAAACAGGGCCTGAAAACTTTATCGTACTGCTATGCCCCAGGCTGGACTGTAACTCTGACAGCCCCAGAGAATTGAGATGTGGAAAAAAAGTTTCAGGACTTACAGCACCAATAATAAATACATGTCTATCAGCATTCAGCTGAAAGAGTAATTAGTTAAATCCGTCTTTAGGAGAGGGAATAGAAGAAGGGAAACAGAAGTCAAGTAGGAAAAAAAATTGGACTGAAAGCTTATTTTTATATCCCACATTACTAAATATGGCTTAAGAGCCTGAAATACAGCATTAGTCATTCATAGAAGCCTCTAGCTCCTTTCTTCATCCTTCCCCACCAACCCTTAAAATAATAAAACAAGCTAAAATTAGAGCTTCTTTCTAGTATGTTCATTTGATAACCATTGTTTTAGTTCTGACTGAAAGGTTCATGCTGAAAGGAAATATCCCACAGGCAACAAGCACGGTTTCCTTGATACCCACATTTAACTCTCAGATTAGGACATGGAAACCAGGCTTTTCTCTCTGCACATCCCCACTTCATGTTTCCTTGAAAGCTAATCAAATCCTGGATAAGATCAGCTACCTATAATTAAGTTCTTGCATCCATTTTTGATAACTGTTTTTTGGAGGGTGGAGGGTGTTAAGAAAGTTTCCATGCCATCCCCCTCCCACCTCGCCCCTGTGTTCTACTGAAATCGAGGGAAGAGGAAAGAAAGAGGCAGGAGGGAAATAGCAGAAACTCTGAAGCAGAGTAGGTTTTCTAACCTTACCAGAAACACAGCTCCAGGTATTGTTGGAGGAATGCCAGGCACTCGCCCGGTTTAAATACCACATAGCCCCCAGGCTCCAGAAACATGATACTTCTGATTCTGATCATTTAAAGAAAAAAAAGGGGGAGGGGGCCTAAGGATTGTTAAACTGCTCATCCAAGCCTGCAGCTGGGGTTGACTCAGAGTGCAGAGTTGGAAATATGCCCATGTGGCAAGATTAGAAACTCATTTGAGTAGTTTATGCAGTCTTGCCAGGATCCTCCCTTTTTTCCAAGCCTCCCTCAGTTTATTAACTTTAAAAGCACTCCTTTCCTGTTGGGGATCTGGCCTGGCTGCACTGAGGCAGCTTCTCTCTCTTTTTGCATTAACAACACTTGGAGGCTTTCTTTCCTGTTCAGCAGTCTACTTGTGTGAGATCATCTGTGGAACTTTCAAATGGTCTATTTCTCCCTCTCTTTATTTTTTTTTTCATTTCACTTCTTATCCCAGAGTTCAATCTAAACCCAAATGCTTTTAAACTTTAACTGCATTAAACAAGCCAGCACTTTCAGGAATATATGTTATGAAAGCAGGAAAAGAAAAGGCCTTCTTGTCATCAAAACCATAATAATTATGTGTCAAAGGTAATTACTGCTCTGTGGATAATACATCTAATACTTAGTGACAGAGAAAGCAGCTTGTAGAAGTAGAGAGTAACTGCTGGCTGGGTGAAATCTGATATAAAATTAACCAGCCTACTTAAATATTCTGTCTGCTAAATTCTACCAATGGAAGCAAAGACAGAAAAAAGCCAGACAACCTTTTTGTACATAAACTTCTCAAACTTTCCCTAACTCTGTACACTGAATAACAGTTGTTTTAAAATAAGATATGCAATGTGAGATATGTATGGGCCACTAGAAACAAACTCTGGTATACAAGCCCTTCCAAGATCAAAAGCCCTTCCAAGATCAAGATCAAGTGAGTTTTCTCCTGTTAAACTGTTAGGCTTCCTCTTTATTATCTTAATATGCAAACCTGGCTCACGTGATAAAAACTAACCCCCTCCCCACACCCGTAAAAAAAGCCATAACAACCCCAAGAATCTTCTACATGCTTCCCAAGATACATAAACAAGGGAACCCAGGCAGCCCTGCCATATTTGGCCATAGCATTCTTACTAAAGGAATATGAGGACTAATACAAACAATCCTCAAACCAGTCACCACACAAAGGCCCAGCTTCCTACAGGACACAACAGACTTCCTCCAGAAACTCCACAACATTAACAACCTCTCTCAGAACACCATTCTTGCCACCATGGGTGTCACCTCCCTGTACATCAACATTCCCACAACAACGGCATCACTGCCTGTCTCAGATATCTACAAAACAGTGGACAACACTCAGATATCCGCCCCAAACAATCACCAAAATCATCAATTTCATCCTCACCCATAACAATTTTAAATTCAACAACAAACACTTTGTCCAAACCATGGGAACAGACCTGGATATTAGGATGGCTACCTAGTATGCCAACATCTTCATGGGCCACTTTGAGGACATATACACCAAACCAATGATATATCTGAGATGCATTAATGATATTTTCATCCTCTAGACAGATGACCTAATCTTCTTCATAGATTTCCACCGCAACTTCACCAACCATCACCCACCCAAACACTCCCACACTATCATCAGTTTCTTGGATAACATGATCAGCTTCAACAATGGAATCCTATAGACAGCTATATACAAACCCCCACAGATCACCATACCTACATTCACAGATCCAGTAGCCACCCCAAACACACCTTGAAATTTTTTATCTACAGCCAGGCACTCAGGTATCATAGAACGTGCTCTGAGGAGAAAGTCTGGGATATATAGCTGAACACACTTAAGCCACCTTCAAACAAGGGCACTCCACCAGAGAAGTAGTTAGCATCATGGAATGGGTCACCCAAATACCCCTGATTCAAAACAGAAATAAACCCCCTCCTGACCACACACCATTTGATGTCACCTACCACTTCACATAGGAACCCATACAGCGTATCATAAAACAGTTACCACCATACTTCATAGGGAACACATTCTGAAAGAAATCTTTCCTGAACTCCCTCTTCTGGCCTTCAGAATCTCTCCTCCCCCACCCCAGCCTTTATAAGCTCATCATCAGAAGCAAGCTCCCCATAGAGCAGGACACACCAACTCAAAACAGCACCAGACCCTGCCAGAACAACAAATACAAAACCTTCACACCTCCTACAACACACCTTTAAATATCCATAGGTTCTACACATGCCTATCACAACATATAGTGTACCTCACCCAGTGCACTACATGCCCCAATAACAACTATGTGGGTGAAAACAGACAATAACTACATTCTCAAATGAACTCACAAAGGAAAATGATAAAAGAGAAAAAACACTGTATCACCTGTGGGTGCACACTTTTCACAAAACAATCACTCTATATCAGACCTCTCAGTCCTCATTTTCAAAGGAAATCTGCACAACCCCTTTAAAAGACAAGCCTGGGAGCTTATATTCATAACTTTGCTAGACACTAAAAATCATGGACTAACAACTTATACTACACAATCTGTTCCACATTGTATTTAGCTGTGACACTCTGAGTACATTTTTCAGACCTGAAAAAGATAGGGTGACCAGATGTCCCAATTAAATAGGGATACTGCTGATATTTGGGGTTTTTTCTTATATAGGCTTCTATTACCTCCCATTTCCCGACTTTTCACACTTGCTGTCTGGTCACCCTAATAAAAGAGCTCTGTGTAGCTCGAAAAGTTGTCTCTCTCACCAACAGAAGACGATCCAATAAAAGATATTACTTCACCCACCTGGTCTCTCTAATAACAATTAACAAGCAAATGGTGGGGCATATATGTGCTACAAGTTTAAGGGCTACTGAGATGAAAAGTAATATTCTGAAAAGGGAAAAAATAATCCCTGTATCAAGAACATTGTTCTAAATCTGGCAGTAAATGTTAAGAAATTTCTGTCCATCTTGGTAGTCGTGTAACTCAGGTGCACAAGAAAACTTCAAGTTTAAGGAGAAAGAGTATCATTTTGCTAACTTGGGCTCTGATTCTGCAAACACTTATGCCTGTGTTTAACTTTACTATTGTGAGCAGTTCCATTGAAATCAGTGTAACTACTCATAGTAGTCAAGTTAAGCACAGGCATAAGTGTTTGCAGAATTCAGACCTTATGTATTACTTTATGTGTGAGTACTTCTACTGATTTCAATATGACTGCTCACATGTGTCAAGTTAAAAACATGCAGAAGTGCTTGTAGAATTAAGGCCTTAACACTCTCAGATAACCCATACATACTGCAGTGTAGCAAATACAACAAAAACATTTATGTTGGTTTTCATCTCAATTTTAATACATATTCACTGATTTGTATTCATATTCTGAGAACATTCTAGCAAATGAATTTATTGGTAGGAATGTTTAATGAAGTATTTATAAACAATAGAGATGATTGAAAAGTGAGACTATTTTCACATACAGTCGGTCTTGTTTTTTCATTGAAATTTTCAATTTTTTCAACCAGCTCTACAAAATTTTGTGAATTTTGAGTGTAAATTATTTGCGTGAAGAGAATTTGAAATTTGAAATTTACAATTGCAATTATTTACACTGGAAACCTGATTCTAGAAGTTAAGGTCATCTAATCAAGCAATAGAAACATACATGTTAGTCTGACAGATTACATTTTTGGGATCAGGATGGAATATTTCCCATTGGGCCAACTTAAGTGGGTGTCCAAAAGGCCTTTCATCTTCCTTGCAGCATCAAGGAGGCACAGTATAGTTTGAAAGGAGTAAGAATAGGAAATGTAATATTAGGATATAATATTGGAATCTTTATCAAACCATGATCTGAGGACTTCATAACTCAGACATAGGTTAGGGGTTTGATACAGGAGTGGGTGGGTGAGATTCTGTGGCCTGCGTTTTGCAGGAGGTCAGACTAGACGATCATAATGGTCCCTTCTGACCTTAAAGTCTATGATTCTATGATTCTATGTGACCCATGTGGACAGTTTAAATTTTCAATTTCAAATATCAAATGCTTACAATGAACTACTCACAAATAAACTACAGACTAAGAAATATTTGGTTATTATTTTGAACAAGAATAATTTGGAGAAAATGGCTTTTAGTTCATGGGCAACTTCATTGGATAAATTATTTTGCAGTATTCGCTCATCTCTCTCTCTCTCTCTCTCTCTCTCTCTCACACACACACACACACACACACACACAAATACACTGTTTTTTCCAATTTCATCTGAGCCACTGAACACCTACTTTTTGCTCAATGAAGCCAAAAGTGTTGCTCTAATGGGATGTGAGGGAAGTGACAGGCAAATATCAAACTTGGTCTTCTGCATTACTTGAGTCATGATACCAATCTCCCTTTGTAGTAAATTGCAAATCTCCCATTGACTTCACTGGGCATAGAATATTGGTCTTAGTCTTATTTTACCCAACTGATCAGCAGCATTTGTGGGATAACGGAAGGAAACACAAGGAGGAGGGTGCAGCAGGGGGGGCCTCCTGATTCATACTGAGAAAGCAGGACAAAAAGCTAGTTAACTTAGGTGCATGTACACGAACGCAAGAAGCCTAGGAAACAAGCAGGAACAATTGGAAGTTCTGGCACAGTCAAAGAACTATGATATGATTGGAATAACAGAGTCTTGGTGGGGTAGCTTACATGACTGGAGCACTGTCATGGATGGGTATAAACTGTTCAGGAAGGACAGGCGAGGGAGGAAAGGTGGAGGAGTTTCACTCTATGTAAGAGAGCGGTATGATTGCTCAGAGCTCCAGTATGAAACTGGAGAAAAGCCTGTTGAGAATCTCTGGGTTAAGATTAGAAGGGAGAGCAACAAGGGTGATGTCATGGTGGGCATGTGCTATAGATCGATACAGCAGTGCACACACAATCCAATAAGTTTTTAGAGAGTGTTGAGGACAACTTACTGGTGCAAGTGCTGGAGGAACCAACTAGGGGCCTTGCTCCTCTTGACCTGCTCCTCACAAAGAGGGAAGAATTTGTAGGGAAAGTAGAAGTGGGTGGCAACCTGGGCAGCAATGATCATGAGATGGTTGAGTTCAAGATCCTCACCAAAGGAAGAAAGCAGAGTAGCAAAAAGTACCCTGGACTTCAGAAAAGCAGACTTTGACTCCCTTAGGGAACTGATGGGCAGGATCCCCGGGGAGGCTAATATGAGGGGGAAAGGCATCCAGGAAAGTTGTCTGTATTTTAAAGAAGCCTTATTGAGGATGCAGGAACAAACCATCCCGATGTGCAGAAAGAATAGCAAATATGGCTGGCGACCAGCTCGACTTAACATTGAAATCTTCGGTGAGCTTAAAAACAAAACTTCTTAAAAAGCTTACAAGAAGTGAAAACTTGATCAGATGACTAGGGAAGAGTATAAAAATATTGCTTGAGCATATAGGGGTGTAATCAGGAAGGCCAAAACACAATTGGAGTTGCAGCTAGCAAGAGATGTGAAAGGTAACAAGAAGGGTTTCTACAGGTATGTTAGCAACAAGAAGGTCAGGGAAAGTGTGGGACCCTTACTGAATGGGGGAGGCAACCTAGTGACAGATGATCTGGAAAAAGCTGAAGTACTCAATGCTTTTTTTTGTTTTGGTCTTCACAGACAAGGTCAGCTCCCACACCACTGACCTAGGAATCACAGTATGGGGAGTGAGTGAGCAGCCCTCAGTGGTGAAAGAACAGGTTAAGGACTATTAGAAAAGCTAGACAGGCACAATTCCATGGGTCCAGATCTAATGCATCTGAAGGTGCTCAGGGAATTGGCTGATGTGATTGCAGTGCCATTGGCCATTATCTTTGAAAACTTGTGGCGATTGGGGAAGGTCCTGGATGATTGGAAAAAGGCAAATATAGTGCCCATCTTTAAAAAAGAGAAGAAAGGGAACCCAGGGAGCTACAGACCAGTCAGCCTCACCTCAGTCCCTGGAAAAATCATGGAGCAGGTCCTCAAGGAAACCATTTTGAAGCACTTCGAGGAGAGGAAGGTGATCAGGAACAGTCAAAATGGATTCACCAAAGGCAAGACATGCCTGACCAACCTGATTGCCTTCTGTGATGAGATAACTGGCTCTGTGGATATAGAGAAAGCAGTGGATGTGATATATCCTGACTTTAGCAAAGCTTTTGTATGGTCTCCCACAATAGTCTTGCCAGAAAGTTAAAAAAGTATTGATTGGATGAATGGTCTATAAAATGGTCTATAGAAAGCTGGCTAGATTGTCGGGCTCAGTGGGTAGTGATTAATGGCTCCATGTCTAGTTGGCAGCCAGTATCAAGCAGAGTACTCCAAGCGTTGGTCCTGGGGCCGGTTTTGTTCAATATCTTCATTAATGATCTGAAGGATGGCGTGTACTGCACTCTCAGCAAGTTTGCAGAAAACACTAAGCTGTGGGGAGAGGTATATACGCTGGAGGGTAGGGATAGGGTCCAGAGTGGCCTAGACAAATTGGAGGATTGGGCCAAAAGAAATCTGATGAGGTTCAACAAGGACAAGTGCAGTGTCCTTCACTTAGGATAGAAGAATCCCGTGCACTGCTACAGGCTGGGGACTGACTGGCCAAGCAGCAGTTCTGCAGAAAAGGACTTGGGGATTACAATGGATGAGAAGCTGGATATGAGTCAGCAGCATCACCTTGTTGCCAGGAAGGCTAACAGCATATTGGGCTGCATTTTAAGGAGCATTCCAAGTAGACTGAGGGAAGTAATTATTCCCCTCTATTCAGCACTGGTGAGGCCACATCTGGAGTATTGCATCCAGTTTTGGTCCCCCACTACAGAAAGGATGTGGAAAAATTGGAGAAAGTCCAGTGGAGGTCAACTAAAATGATCAGGGGGCTGGGGCACATGACTTATGAGGAAAGGATGAGGGAACTGGGCATGTTTAGTCTGCAGAAGAGAAGAGTGAGGGGAATTTGATAGCAGCCTTCAACTACCTGGAAGGGGGGTTCCAAAGAGGATGGAACTCAGCTGTTCTCAGTGGTGGCAGACGACAGAACAAGGTGCAATGGTCTCAAGTTGCAGTGAGGGAGGTCTGGTTGGATATTAGGAAAAGATGGTTACTCACCTTTGTAACTGTTGTTCTTTGAGATGTGTTGCTCATATCCATTCCAATTAGGTGTGCGCACGCCGCGTGCACGTTCGTCGGAAGATTTTTACCCTAGCAACACTCAGTGGGTCGGCTGGGTCACCCCCTAGAGTGGCGCCGCCATGGCACTGGATATATACCCCTGCTGACCCAACGGCCCTTCAGTTCCTTCTTGCCGGCTACTCCGACAGAGGGGAAGGAGGGCGGGTTTGGAATGGATATGAGCAACACATGTCGAAGAACAACAGTTACAAAGGTGAGTAACCGTCTTTTCTTCTTCGAGTGCTCGCTCATATCGATTCCAATTAGGTGACTCCCAAGCCTTACCTAGGCGGTGGGGTCGGAGTGAGATGTCGCAGAATGTAGAACTGCTGAGCCAAATGCCGCGTCATCTCTGGACTGTTGTACCAATGCTTAATGTGGCGCAAAGGTGTGGACCAAGGACCAGGTAGCTGCACAACATATCTCCTGGATGGGTACATGAGCCAGGAAGGCGGCAGATGAAGCCTGAGCCCTGGTAGAATGTGCGGTAAGGTGGCTCATCAGAACATAAGCCAAGTCTTAGCAGGTGCGGATACATGATGTCACCCAAGATTAAATCCTCTGGGAGGAGACAGGTAGGCCCTTCATTCGATCTGCCACCGCGACAAAGAGTTGGGGTGTTTTACGAAAGGGCTTTGTTCGCTCGATATAAAATGCGAGCGCCCTACAGATGTCTAGGGAGTGCAATTGCTGCTCCTGGTGTGATGAATGTGGCTTCGGGAAGAAGACCGGAAGGAAGATATCTTGGTTGATATGAAAGGCCGATACTACTTTAGGGAGGAAGGCCGGATGTGGTCGCAGCTGTACCTTGTCCTTGTGAAACACTGTTTACGGGGGGTTCACCGTGAAAGCCCGAAGCTCGGAAACTCATCTTGCCGATGTAATGGCTACGAGGAAAGCTGTCTTCCAGGACAGGTACAGCAGCGAGCAGGTTGCTAGCGGCTCGAAGGGAGCAGCCATAAGTTTGGCTAGAACTAGGTTGAGGTCCCAAGTTGGGGCAGGGCGGCGTACTTGTGGGTATAATCGCTCCAAGCCCTTGAGGAACCTCGAAACATGGGGTGAGAGATCACCGAGCGGCCGCTCTCCCCTGGGTGGAAGGTAGAGATGGCCGCCAAGTGCACCTTCAATGATGATACCGCTAGGCCGTGCTATTTTAGAGACCAGAGGTAGTCCAAGATGGTAGGGACTGGTACCTCGGTGGGAACAACATAACGTTGGTCGCACCAGCAGGAGAAACGCTTCCACTTGGCCAGATATGTTAACCTAATGGAAGGTTTCCTACTACCCAGGAGTAGTTGTTGTACCGAGGCAGAGCAACATAACTCGGACTGGCTTAACCACGCAGCAACCATGCCATGAGGTGAAGAGACGGCAGGTCTGGGTGGTGAAGTCTGCCGTGGTCCTGAGTTATGAGGTCCGGGCAAAGAGGTAGGGGGATTGGGTTGGCCACCGACAGGTCGAGCAACATGGTGTACCAGTGTTGCCTCGGCCACGCTGGAGTGATCATGATCAGGTGGGCTCTGTCTCTGCGGAGCTTGAGCAGGACCCTGTGAACCAGCGGGAACGGTGGGAAGGCATAAAGCAGATGGCTCATCCACGGTATCAGAAATGCATCTGAGATGGAGCCCGGGGAGAGACCTTGGAAGGAGCAGAACGCCTGGCATTTCCTGTTCTTGCAGGAGGCGAAGAGGTCTATGCGGGGAGAACCCCACTTCCGGAAAACAGAACGGATAACATCTGGACGAATCGACCATTCGTGAGACAGGAAGGATCTGCTGAGGTGATCCACCAGAGTGTTCCGAACCCCTGGGAGAAAAGACACTACCAGGTCTATCGAGTGGGCTATGCAGAAGTCCCAGAGCTGAATAGCTTCCTGACAAAGGAGGGAGGAACGTGCTCCTCCCTGCTTGTTTATGTAAAACATGGCCGTTGTGTTGTCTGTGAACACTGAGACACAACGGCCTTGTATATGCTCTTGAAACGCCTGGCACGCAAGGTGGACTGCTCTCAGCTCCCGCACATTGATGTGCAAGGCCAGTTCCCGAGCTGACCAAAGGCCTTGAGTGCGGAGATGTTTGAGGTGGGCACCCCAGCCAAGAGATGACACATCCGTTGTCAGGGTCATCGAAGGCTGAGGCGGATGGAATGGCATCCCTGCACAGACCAGGGAGGGCGTCAGCCACCAGTCCAGGGAGCCAAGGATGCTCGGGGGGATCGTGAGGATCGTGTCTATACTGTCTCTGCCCAGCTGGTATACCGAGGTGAGCCAAGTTTGAAGGGGACGGAGACGTAGTCTGGAGTGTTTGGTCATGAACGTGCAGGCAGCCATGTGACCCAGGAGGCCGAGACAAGTGCGAGCCGAAGTTATCGGGAAGTTTTGTAGGCCTTGTATAATTGATACCATTGCCTGAAACCGAGGTTGTGGTAAGCAGGTTCTGGCGAGATTGGAGTCCAGGATGGCCCCAATGAAGTCTATTCTCTATGTGGGAACCAGAGTGGACTTCTCTATATTGATCATCAGGCCTAGTCACTTGAATAGGTCCTTGACGATGCCCACATGATGGGTGACTTGGGTCTCGGAGGTCCCTCGAATGAGCCAATCGTCGAGATACGGGAAGACATGTATCCGATGATGATGGAGAGAGGTGGTGACTACAGCTATGCATTTTGTGAATACTCTTGGGGCTGTAGAGAGGCCAAACGGAAGGACCGTAAATTGGAAATGTTGACGGTTGACCACAAACCGGAGGTACCGTCTGTGCGGTGGGTAAATTGCAATGTGAAAATACGCGTCCTTCATATCGAGGGCGGCATACCAGTCTCCGGGATCCAAGGACGGGATGATGGTCCCCAGGGATACCATACTGAACTTCAACTTTATCATGAACTTGTTGAGATAAAATTTCTCGATACTTTAAATGACTGCTTCATGGAGCAGCTGGTACGGGAACCCACAAGGGGAGAGGCGACTCTAGATTTAATCCTGAGTGGAGCGCAGGAGCTGGTCCAAGAGGTAACTATAGCAGGACCGCTTGGAAATAGTGACCATAATACAACAGCATTCAACATCCCTGTGGGTGGAAGAACATCTCAACTGCCCAACACTGTGGCCTTTAATTTCAAAAGGGGGAACTATACAAAAATGAGGGGGTTAGTTAGACAAAAGTTAAAAGGTACAGTGACTAAAGTGAAATCCCTGCAAGTTGCGTGGGCCCTTTTTAAAGACACCATAATAGAGGCCCAACTTCAATGTATACCCCAAATTAAGAAAAACAGTAAAAGAACTAAAAAAGAGCCACCGTGGCTTAACAACCATGTAAAAGAAGCAGTGAGAGATAAAAAGACTTCCTTTAAAAAGTGGAAGTCAAATCCTAGTGAGGCAAATAGAAAGGAGCACAAACACTGCCAACTTAAGTGCAAGAGTGTAATAAGAAAAGCCAAAGAGGAGTTTGAAGAACGGCTAGACAAAAACTCCAAAGGTAATAACAAAATGTTTTTTAAGTACATCAGAAGCAGGAAGCCTGCTAAACAACCAGTGGGGCCCCTTGATGATCAAAATTCAAAAGGAGCACTTAAAGATGATAAAGTCATTGCGGAGAAACTAAATGGATTCTTTGCTTCAGTCTTCACGGCTGAGGATGTTAGGGAGATTCCCAAACCTGAGCTGGCTTTTGTAGGTGACAAATCTGAGGAACTGTCACAGATTAAAGTATCACTAGAGGAGGTTTTGGAATTAATTGATAAACTCAACATTAACAAGTCACCGGGACCAGATGGCATTCACCCAAGAGTTCTGAAAGAACTCAAATGTGAAGTTACGGAACTATTAACTAAGGTTTGTAACCTGTCCTTTAAATCGGCTTCGGTACCCAATGACTGGAAGTTAGCTAATGTAACGCCAATATTTAAAAAGGGCTCTAGGGGTGATTCTGGCAATTACAGACCGGTAAGTCTAACGTCGGTACCGGGCAAATTAGTTGAAACAATAGTAAAGAATAAAATTGTCAGACACATAGAAAAACATAAACTCTTGAGCAATAGTCAACATGGTTTCTGTAAAGGGAAATCGTGTCTTACTAATCTATTAGAGTTCTTTGAAGGGGTCAACAAACATGTGGACAAGGGGGATCCGGTGGACATAGTGTACTTAGATTTCCAGAAAGCCTTTGACAAGGTCCCTCACCAAAGGCTCTTGCGTAAATTAAGCTGTCATGGGATAAAAGGAAAGGTCCTTTCATGGATTGAGAACTGGTTGAAGGACAGGGAACAAAGGGTAGGAATTAATGGTAAATTCTCAGAATGGAGAGGGGTAACTAGTGGTGTTCCCCAAGGGTCAGTCCTAGGACCAATCCTATTCAATTTATTCATAAATGATCTGGAGAAAGGGGTAAACAGTGAGGTGGCAAAGTTTGCAGATGATACTAAACTACTCAAGATAGTTAAGACCAAAGCAGATTGTGAAGAACTTCAAAAAGATCTCACAAAACTAAGTGATTGGGCAACAAAATGGCAAATGAAATTTAATGTGGATAAATGTAAAGTAATGCACATTGGAAAAAATAACCCCAACTATACATACAACATGATGGGGGCTAATTTAGCTACAACGAGTCAGGAAAAAGATCTTGGAGTTATCGTGGATAGTTCTCTGAAGATGTCCACGCAGTGTGCAGAGGCGGTCAAAAAAGCAAACAGGATGTTAGGAATCATTAAAAAGGGGATAGAGAATAAGACTGAGAATATATTATTGCCCTTATATAAATCCATGGTACGCCCACATCTCGAATACTGTGTACAGATGTGGTCTCCTCACCTCAAAAAAGATATTATAGCACTAGAAAAGGTTCAGAAAAGGGCAACTAAAATGATTAGGGGTTTAGAGAGGGTCCCATATGAGGAAAGATTAAAGAGGCTAGGACTCTTCAGTTTGGAAAAGAGAAGACTAAGGGGGGACATGATAGAGGTATATAAAATCATGAGTGATGTTGAGAAAGTGGATAAGGAAAAGTTATTTACTTATTCCCATAATACAAGAACTAGGGGTCACCAAATGAAATTAATAGGCAGCAGGTTTAAAACAAATAAAAGGAAGTTCTTCTTCACGCAGCGCACAGTCAACTTGTGGAACTCCTTACCTGAGGAGGTTGTGAAGGCTAGGACTATAACAATGTTTAAAAGGGGACTGGATAAATTCATGGTGGCTAAGTCCATAAATGGCTATTAGCCAGGATGGGTAAGAATGGTGTCCCTAGCCTCTGTTCGTCAGAGGATGGAGATGGATGGCAGGAGAGAGATCACTTGATCATTGCCTGTTAGGTTCACTCCCTCAGGGGCACCTGGCATTGGCCACTGTCGGTAGACAGATACTGGGCTAGATGGACCTTTGGTCTGACCCGGTACGGCCTTTCTTATGTTCTTATGTTCTTATGAGTCCTCGCAGGTCTAGGATAGGTCTGAGACCTCCCTTCGCCTTGGGGATTAGGAAATAGTGGGAATAAAACCCCTTGCCCCTCGAGTCCTTCGGTACCTCCTCTATAGCTCCCATGGCAAGGAGCATCTGTACCTCTTGCAAGAGGAATTGCTCATGAGAGGGGTCCCTGAAGAGGGACGAGGATGGGGGGTTGGGGGGCGAAATAAACTGGAGGTGGTATCCGAATTCTACCATGCGTAGGACCCAACAATCCGAAGTTAGTTGGGTCCACGCAGGGAGGAAAAAGGAGAGGCGGTTGTAAAAGGGAGGGAAAGGATCCTGGGAAACAACTGGTACGCCATCCTCGGGCGTGCCTTCAAAAGTTTGGTTTCGGTCCCGTGGGTGATTTGGAGGGACCCTGATTTTGACCCCCTTGGGGTCCAGACTGCCGTCTGCAATTGCCTCGGCCGCGCCTTCTGCCGAAGTCCTGTCGTGGCCTAGGCGGGGGGTAGGGGTGGTGAGGCTGAGGACAGAAGGACCTTGCTGAGTCACTGGTGTGTGCATTCCGAGCGAGCACATGATCACCCTGTTGTCCTTTAGGCTTTGCAGCCTAGGGTCAGTCTTTTCAGAAAATAGGCCTTGGCTGTTGAAGGGCAAGTCCTGTATAGTCTGCTGTAATTCAGGTGGAAGGCCTGACACCTGAAGCCATGATATGCTCCTCATGGTGACTCCTGAAGCCAGAGTCCTGGCTGCGGAGTTGGCTGCGTCCAGCGAGGCCTGGAGAGAGGTTCTTGCCACCTTCTTCCCTTCCTCCAAAAGGACAGCAAACTCCTGGCGGGAGTCTTGGGGAACTAGCTCCGTAAATTTCCCAACCACTGTCCAGGTGTTATAGTTGTACTGACTAAGCAGGGCTTGCTGGTTTGCCACCCTGAGTTGGAGGCCCCCAGCAGAATATACTTTGCGGCCCAATAAGTCCATGCGCCTAGCTTCCTTTGATTTTGGAGCAGGAGCTTGCTGGCCATGGTGCTCCCTTTCGTTGACCGATTGCACAACAAGTGAGCAGGGAGGAGGGTGCACGTACAGGTACTTGTACCGCTTAGAGGGTACCATGTACTTCCGCTCAACTCCCCTGGCCGTGGGCAGAATAGAGGCTGGAGATTGCCGTACGAATGAATGGCAAGGCCACTCTTGTGGGGGTGTCAGCCGACAAAATATCCACCAAAGGGTCTTCTATCTCCGGGACCTCCTCCACCTGAAGATTCATATTCAGGGCCACCCGCCTCAGGAGGTCCTGATGTGCCCTCAGGTCAATTGGGGGAGGGCCCGAGGAGGATGTCCCCGCCACCGCTTCACCTGGAGAGGAGGAAGAGGAAAGGCCAGGAACAAGGGGGTCCTACATGGGCTCCTGTTCTTGGGCGATGTCAGGCTCAGGTGGACCCTGAGAGTCTGTTGGCTGAATGGGAGCTTCCTCCGTACCCGCAGGAGGGGGGCGGCTGACAGTCGCCTCCGGCACCCGGTGTTTCGATAGCACGGAGCGTGATGCCACTGGAGGCGCACCTTGGGCTTGGTGCCACTGATGGGGTCCTTGTTCTTGGGCCTGGGTCTCCTGGAAGACTCGGCTGGGCACGTCTGAGTCATGGTCCTGTGCATAGGAAGCACTGTCCGCGTGAGATGACACTGAGGTGTGTCGAGACGGGCAAGGAGGAGCTGAGAAGCCCTGGGAAAGGTCCCCGTCTCTAAACGATCTCTCTCTGTGCAGCACCAGAGAGCGGTACCGGGCGCCATACCGGTACCGTGAACGAGACCGGGACCTGCGACCGGATCGGTGCCGGGAGGTCGACCGGGATCTTGAAGCTCGACGTCTGGAGCGGCTGCAAGAGGTGCGGTGCCGGGAACGGTGCCGGGAGCTGGATCGGTGCCAGGAGTACCGGGCCGGCGAACGGGACGCTGATCAGTGCCATGAGTGCAACCGGCACCGAGATGGAGAGCGGTGCCGGGACTGCGAGCAGCGTCGGGACCGGGATCGGCGACGGGACCACAATCGTGATCGGTGCCTCTCAGCGGTGCCGACAGAGGGTAGCCTCAGCAGGGCAGGCTTGCCAATCGACTGTATGACCCGCACCGGCGGTGCCGGGGGTTGAGGCAGCACAGACTCCGTCAGCGCGATCAGCTCCCTCGCCATGGAAAAGGTCTCTGGCATGGAGGGAATAGTGAGCTCAACCACGGCGTGTGCCAGGGAGCTTTCAGGCACCGGACTCGATGGCCCTTCTGGGGCCGGAATTGACGGTGCCAAAGCTGGCGGTGCCGCGGCAGGTGTCAGTGCTGGGCGGTCCGACTTAGGCGGGTGCTCCGACTGTGGTGCAGGCGGCACAGAAGCAGCAGGAGTCTTATGTTTCTTAACCCACGGGGAGAGGGAACGGTGCCAAGCAGACATCGGTGCCGGCGACGGTCGGTGCCGAGGGGCCTTAGCGGTACCGGGGCAATCCAGTGCCGAAAGAGTGCTTCTCCCTGATGCAGACTGTCCGGTGCTCGGTGCCGAGGGCGGAGGAGTAAGAGCTGCCTCCATCAGGAGCTGTTTGAGACGAAAGTCCCGCTCCTTCTTCGTCCTCGGCTTAAAGGCCTTACAGATCCGGCACTTATCCGAGAAATGGGATTCCCCGAGGCACTTAAGACAGAAGTCGTGGGGATCTCCCGTTGGCGTCGGCTTGTGGCAGGTTTGAAGCCCAGTGAACCGGGCATGGGCCCCGGTACCGGATGCAGGAAAGGAGCTAATCCCCGAACCCCTCTCAACTATATACACTAACTATATTATAGAACGAATAAAACTAACTACAACTATAGAAATTATAACTATATACACAAGAATTAGTAAGAAAACTACAAGTAGCTAGGGAAGTGGAGATCAGCTAAGCCGCGCTCCACTGTTCCAAGGACCGACACGGGCGGTAAGAAGGAACTGAAGGGCCGTTGGGTTGGCAGGGGTATATATCCGGCACCATGGCGGCGCCACTCTAGGGGGCGACCCAGCCAACCCACCGAGTGTTGCTAGGGTAAAAATCTTCCTACGAATGTGCACGCGGCGCGCACACACCTAATTGGAATCGATATGAGCAAGCACTCGAAGAAGAAACACTATTTCACCAGGAGGGTGGGGAAGCACTGGAATGGGTTACCTAGGGAGGTGGTGGAATTTCCATCCTTAGAGATTTTTAAGGCCCGGCTTGACAAAGCCCTGGCTGGGATGATTTAGTTGGGGATTGGTCCTGCTTTGAGCAGGGGGTTGGACTAGATGACCTCCTGAGGTCTCTTCCAACCCTAATCTTCTATGATTCTATGATTTGCTGTCACCTGGGAGCAAAGAGTGAGCAAGATCACAAAATAAAGAAAATATAAAATATTATAAAATGTCTCTTGAATAGCTAAAAAGAGCTGAAATGCAGACATTTTAAATATTAAATCTTGTATCTCTATTTTATATGATTTATATTATCACTTATTAGTTTTACAGAAGTGCCAAGAGGCATCTAATCAAGACCAGGGCCCATTGCACTAGGCATTGTACACACATAGTAAAAGAAAGATCCTAACCCAGAGTTTGCAATCTAAAGAGGTAATTCTGACAAAGGGTGAGAGGGGAAATAGGCACAGAGAAGTGAAGTGTCATACAAAAATCAGTGGCAGAATCAGGATTAGAACTCAGCTCTCTAATTTGACTCAATACATGAAAATTAACAGTGTACACCTAATAGTGTAGTCACTGTGATAGATGCGGCAATTTCCTGCAATAGCCTTGAAAAAAAATTGAATTAAATTAAAATATCTTTGGGGTCAATTACATTAAATGCAAATGTTATGTATTATTGTGGGCCGGGATTATAGATAATGTCTCTAGAGTGGAGATGTGATCTGAACCTCAGAAGTATTACGAACTTCAAACAACGTTATTGAACAATGTGCCAGACAAGAATGGACTTTTGGAGCATCAAGTGGTTTGCCTGGGGAATCTCTAGGTGGAGGTGAATGCAAATTCCCCATCTCCAGTTATGCAAAAATCCAGCCTTTTGAAGCTATGACCCATGGAGTGGACCATTGTCTGCTGATTACCTGTTCCCAGAGTCTCAAAATCAAAGGCTCAAGCTGTATAAAGGAAAGACTGAACTATTCAGGGGAGCGCTAGTTCTAAGCTAAGGCGGTTATGAACTTTTACCCACAGAAAACCCACTTTGTGGAGTTTGAAGGATTGACTCCTACCTTGCTGGAGTTGGGGTGTGATCTCTGATAAGCTTATTATTAGTATGCATGTAGTCTTTTATAGTTTTTAATGTTTTCTCTGTAATGCTTTTACAGAGAAGGGAGAAGGCCGAAGAGATGTTTCTTCACTGGAGGTGGTATTGCTGGATCAGATCCAAAACATAAAGGCAATGTCTGGATTAGCTTGTTCATTGGACATATCTGGGTCTATCGGGGGTGTTTCTGATTTAAATCAAAACCACTTGCCCAATCCTATTGTGTACCTTACATAATACAAGCAGTGCTATCTATATGCATAATTATCAGTACTTATGAAAAACAGGCCCCAAAGTATCCTCTGACCTTCAGCTCATAAATATGACTAAAGAAATGAATGGCTCAGAACTGCCAGGCTTGGTTATGGTTTCTGAAAAATTAAGTCAAAGCGAAAGACAATCAAGCTTCTGACTAGCACAGTTCTCAGTAGACTGATACTCCAATCTATTAAGCTGTCTATTCCTTGTATCCCTGGTTCAAGCCCTACTTCTGCTCAGTTAACATTTAGTTCCTTGCATTGAACACCACATTTGTAATTCTCAGCATAACTAGAATTAGCTCCTGGAGGAAGGGGAAAAATGGTTCAAATAGTTCTCAACGGTTTCTAAATCAGAAACACCTGCTAGAGTTGTATTGCTTTTTTATACAATTTAGTGAAGAGGGAGCTCACATGAGAGGTGTAGAGATAAAATGAAATAAAGCACATGCAGGTAACTGAAAAGAAATGCCACTATTGGATAGGTATGAGAGACTGGAATACCTGACTTCAGCCTGCTGCCTGTATGTACCACCAAAAGAGATGGCTAGTATCCTTGTGGAATTAACTGAAAAATGACTGCCTGGAGCAAGATCAAATGTCTCATTAGCACTTATAATCACTTCCATAAGATGAAGGAGAAAAGAGAGGAAAGAAGAAAACTCAGCAGTGGGAAGTAAAAAACCTGATCCCTTCTATTGTCTGGACTGGGCATTCTCTCCAGTGGATTCCTCTTCTAATTAACCTGAAGTCAAACAACAGGCAAAGTCAGCATAAAAAGACAGTTTTAGACATCTTTCTAACCTAAATATTGATGGTGCTTGTATATAAAATTGTGTATAAAATTTGTTAAACTAGATGTAAATACAGCTAGCTGAAACTCATGGTATTTCCTTAAAAATATTAACAAAAAAGTATATGTGCATGTTTCCTCAAAACTGAACATGAATTTTTTACCCATGATTCCCACCTCTTCTGTCCAAAAACTGCTGCTATGTAATTGCTGAAAATATTATACAAAGCAGTTAAAAGAAAGTTCTCAGACTGCAGCTTCACTGCTTGCTGGGAAACAAATCTGCTTCGAGTAGATCACTGTTTAAAGTAAGACATGCCTTAGGGTATGTCTACACTGCAATTAGACACCCACCGGTGGCCCATGCCAGCTGGCTTGGGTTCATGGGGCTTTTGCTAATGGGCTGTTTAACTGCAGTGTAGACATTCAGGCTTGGGCTGCAGCCAGAGCTTTGGGACCCTCCCACCTCACAGAGTCCTAGAGCCCAGGCTCCAACCCCAGCCTGAACATCTACACCGCAATTAGACAGCCCCTTAGCCCAAGCCCCGTGAGCCCGGATCAGCTGGCACGGGCCAGCCACAGGTTCTTAATAGCAGTGTAGACATGCCCTTAGAGCAGTGGTGGGCAACCTGCGGCCTGCGGGCTGGACGCGGCCCATCAGGGTAGTCCACTGGTGAGCTGTGAGACAGTTTGTTTACATTGATGATCTGCAGGCACAGCCACTCACAGCTCCCAGTGGCCGCGGTTCACCATTCCCGGCCAATGGAAGCTGTGGGAAGCGGTGCGGGCTGTAGAGACACTAAGACTTCAGCTTAACAGGAAAATTAGAAATCAGTGGATAGATCTAGGCTATATCTAGGCTATATATATATATATATAAAGGTGAGTTGTCTAATGACTTTGCATAAGGTACTATGGGAGGTTCACTCCCCTAGTGTGTGCAGTTGCTACAGATCTGCTCAGGTTTCTACCTACTCTGCTAAGGATTATAGGACAAAATCTGTTAGTAGATCAGCAAAGCCAACAGTTGTAGTATGAGCCAGAGTGTTTTCCTGCTTTTACTGACCTCTAAGATAGCTAAGCATTCCCTGACTCCATGAAGACCACAATGGATTTGGAGGAGCAGTGGAACTTAGCTTGCAACCCTTGAAAAACCTCATGGATATAGTGAGCACCCACTTTCTCCTTGAAGACACTGTGGAAATGGACCACCATCTCTCAGAAGAGATCAGGGCTAGCCACCAGGTCTCTGAAACCCCAATACATGGATGGAGGAAGCAACCATGTGTGGATGCTTTGTCAACAGAATACAACATGTTCTGTTGAGCAGTTAGTGACCTAGAACAATGCTCAAGGTCTCAAAAGAACCCCCAAACCATCTTGATTCCTGGTAGGTTCAGGACTGAACCTTGCAAACAGCCCTACTTACAACTCAAAAATAATCCTGACTTTAACTCACTCTTTTCTCCCATTGCTTTTGTCTCCTTAGATTATCTTTACACATGAGTGATGAAGAGTAATTCAATGTTCCATTATAAAGCAAACTCCCTAACCTGCTCAAAAATCCAAGGTATTCCTGGACTATATTGGAAGTAACCTCTCTTGCACAGAGGCAGATCCTGAATTAGTTGCAATCCTCAAGCAAAAACAAAAATAATAATAAAAAGTCTAGGAATCAGTGAGACAGCTTAACAAAGACATCTATTCAATGTGTGGCAGTGATCAAATAGGCAAATAAGGTATTTGACTGCATTTAGCTATGGATACAATGAAATACAATATAAGATTATTATATATTGAAAGTATGTCCTGGTCTTAAATACCATGTTCAGTTTTGGCCACTTCGAGTGAAAAAAGATGTAGCACAAATTACAAGTGACCAGAATGCAACAAAAGTTGAAAGAAAGAGTGGAACCTTCCATACAGATGAAAAATATCAAAACTATTTCATATGGAAAGAAGAGCAAGGAAAGATGCACCAGATATCTATGTAATAATGAATAGTACACAGACAGTCCATCAAGAGCTCTTTCTTAAAGTGCATTTGGTGCAGTTAAAAGCAATTGTAAAACAAATATTTGAAATATTATTTTATGTAATGTATAATTAACCTATGGAAATGACAGCATAAGGATACTAGTCAGACAAATAATTTAGGAGCCTTTGAATAAGAATAGCATATGTCCTAGTTATACTAACTAACATAACATTACAGGGGCTTACAGTCATCTTCAGGAGAGGATAAACTAATCATTAGCTGGTGACACAAAGAAGGGTCCCCTATGATGTACTATTGCACAAGTAGGTGCATTATAGGTTTTTTCCCACGTTTTTTTCTTTCACTATGACATCCAGCTATTAACACAGTCAGAGACGGGTTTCCAGAGTAGAGGGACTGTACTGATATGGATATTATGTTCTTCATAGCTCATGGCAACTTTTCCTACTGCTATAACAATGGCCTTCAAAACTTGTACACTGAATGTTCTAACTAAAAATAAATTCAAATAAAACAGTCATTAATCAGTTAGGCACCCTTTCCTGTTCAAATTGTAATAGTGAATCTTTTACTTGGTGATAAAATGCTCAGTGCAGTGTGTACTGTGAGGAAAGAGAAATATATAAATAAGGAGTCTCTTTCCCTCTAGTTTTTCATAGTCCAGTGCTCACAACATGTTTAGGAAAAAATGGGTAGTCTTTTCTTCTTAAAACTTGTATGTTCTTATATTACATCAAAGCTATAATGTAATCATTTGAGGTTTCACAACAGCCACTTTAATCGTACTAACCTCCATTCCCTAATGTTAAAATTGCTAAGGATCAGAAATCTTAAAGTTCAGTCCTTGGCCCAAACCCTTAATTACCTTGGACATTACAAGAACTAATTACCATTTTATGTTTTTAAGATGATGATCTTAGTTACTGTACATCAAGACATTGATCAGTGGCTGCTGTGCCAAAACCAGCATGTTATGCATTTTTCTTGTTTTTCTCACTGTAGGGGAGGGTTCTTCTACCAGATCATAAGAGACAAATGTACTGACTTGAAAAACTGAAAGTACTGTGTATTTGTTTCAGCAGCCTCTGGGACTTCCATTGGATGTAGCTTGTAGCAGAAAAAAGAAAGATTAGAAATACTGTGGGTTTTGAAATGTCTTTGTAATTTTCTTTCTTTCCTCTTCAAAGATAGCAACAGTATTTTAATGTGAATATTGATGACACTTATAAATAAAGTTGGAGGATAACAAGACAGCAGGGCTATGAAGATCTAAAATAAGTGATCTGCATTTGTAATGAGTGAAAGGTACTTTCTCTCCCACAACTTGCCACAAAAATTGTAGTATTTTCAAGTCACACTTGACACTTAGATCTTTATAGCTGTTCTGACATCCAACGTTCCATTCCATGCACAGAACTGATTATGCCACAGTGAGAGTTCCTTATATTTGGAGGGATCGAATATTGGACTCAAATTCATTGCAAAGCTCTAAAAGAAGGATTTTGCCCTGTTTGTTTATCCGTTGTTTTCGGTGAAGTACATATGCAATGAGCTACCAGAGAAACAGAACAGTGTCTTCTCACAAAATCCTTTGTGGTACAGTGGATCAGGATTAAATCTTGGTTTCATGATAATGGCTGATTGTAAGTGGATGTCTTCATTAGAATTAGTATATTTATTTTTGGCAGAACTTAGAGAAGCAATCAGTAAATTATAAATGTAGTAAGGGCTCTCAGCAAAGAAAATACTGACTTGGCCACATATATTTTGCTGACATCATGAAGGAGTCTTTCTTCTGAAGAGGACCACATGATATGTAAGGTGGCATCTAATAGTACTGTGTAAAAGTGATGGCTTTCACTTCACTGAGTATTCACAATGCAAACCCAGAAATTTTAACTGGCCAGTATCATTTAGCAACAGCTGTGAAAAATCCCACCCACTGATGAATGTGCTGGTGAAAATACACAACAGGTTCTCTGGGAGGTTGATGCCTTGTTAATCTCTCACTTGGATGTATTGCTTCTGATTGTAAGACAAAGTAATACATTCTGTCAACAATGGTTAACAAGACGCTGGCCTTTCCAAGGAAAGCGTGCAGTCTTTTCAGCCCTTTTTCTACAGTGTATAAGTGTAAGCTGGTTGGCCGGGGCTTGTCCCCCTCCAGGGCGGCGGGGAACCAGACCGCCTCGCTACTTTGGTCAGGTGTGTCAGGGAATTAGCTTGGCTGTGCAGTAAACAGTCACTAGCTCAGGCCCTCAGGCAGGGGCTGAAGAGACAGGTTCAACAGCAAACCCCCAGGTTCCTGGCTCTGAGTGGCCGAGGAGAGGGGGATACTGCCACCCGCGAGGTGGGTGGCAGGGGGGATGCAGGCCCACCCACTCCACTGCGTCCCAGCAGCTGCAGAAGACCTGCTGCTGTGTCAGTGGGGATCCTGGCCACAACACACTGACATTGGCTCTGGCAGTGTTGCAGCCAGACTTGGGTCAGCTGCCCCCGGGCTACTTCCTATCTCCCCCTCTAGAGCTACCTGGGTCCGCATGGCATCCCACATGGGGTCACATACCATGGACTCCTCAGGATAGCAGTAGGCTGGGCAGCTCCTCGGGGTAATGGGCGAGCGGTAGGCTTGGCAGCATCTCTGGCCTCGGGTTAGCATCAGGCGTTGGCTGGTCTCATCAGTCCTTGAGTCAGCTGCTGATCGCCAGGGTCTCCCCACCAGGAGCTACACCACAAGCATCTGGTCACTCCGGTGGCTGAGACCCAAGTGGGCTCTGAGGTCGGGCTTTTATACTTCCAGTCCTGCCCCCTGACCTCTGAGGGGTGCAGGGTTTGCTGGCTCCACCCACTTTGGTGTCCAGAGAGGCTCGTCCCCCTCTGGGGTGGCGGGAGCCAGACTGCCTTGCTACAATAATATATCTGGCTAGATTAGATATAGAGCCAGATTCAATCCTACACCAAAGGTTGATGCACTGAATTGGTGCACCTCCTCTCCAGCCTCCACTGGCCCTGCCTACATTGTGGGCAGCTCCAGCTGGCTTCAGTCCTTCAGCCAAGTAGGGGAATGAGAGCAGTTTGCATTGCTGTGCAGGCAACCCATCTTCCCACAAGAAATTAAACTAGCCCATAAAATAGCAAATTCTAACCTCCAATTCTGTAAAATATTGCCCTCGATGGATTAGAAATGCTGAAGCAGTCTCATGGAGACCTTGTTTCTTGAGGTTTACTTGTGACTTAGTTTTGTGGAGTTGTTGCCATAATACAGAGAAATTACTTACCTTAGAGTAATTTGAGTTCTTTGACATGTTTTATCCCTGTAGGGGATCTATCTACTGTAGGATGTGCACACACCCATGTGCTCTCAACCAGAGAATGCAAAGCAGTCTCCACAGGCCCACATCTAGGCAAAGCAGGATCTCATGCCTCTAATTGAGGGCGTATAGGGAGGCATGAACTCACCACCACTCAGTTACTTCTGGATCACAAAGCAGAGCCTCCACAGCTGAGGGGAAGGTGGTGGAGCACGATAGAGATAAAACATCTGAAACAACCTCTCCTTTTTCTTCAAGTATATGTTCCTCTGGGTGCTCCAGCATAGGAGAGTCCCAAGCAGAGGAGGCTGAGGAGGCAAGTCCAAGATGGTTCAGAGGTCTGCATCACCAGAGGTAGTATCATCCCTGGAAGCAGGAAAGATGGTGTAATTCTTGACAAAAGTATGATTGGAAGACCAAATTGCAGTCCTACAGATTTTTTATATGAGATCATTTTTCAGTAGAGCTATACATGTTGACCGAGCTCTAGTGGAGAGTGCTGTGACTCTATGAGGGGACTGCATCCCAGTGGATTCATAAAAGGTTTAAATGCAACCCAAAACCCACTGTGACAGACTTTAAGTGGAAATAGGTTGTCCCTTCATCTTCTCTGCAAATGATACAAATAATCTAGGAGAGGCCCAGAGGGTCTTAGTCCTATCAGGGTAGAAGGTGAGAGCTCTTCTATGGTCTACTGTATGTAGAGTGTTCTCCTCTCTGGAGGCATAATGTTTGGGCAGAACACTGGTAGGCAAATCTCTTGATTAATGTGGTATTCCAAAGATACCTTCAGGAGGAAGTGATGATGGGGACACAGTGTAACCTTGTCTTTATAAAAAGTAATGTATGGAGGGTCAGGCATAAGAGCACCAAGTTCTCCTATTCATTTAGCTAAAATGATGGCTGTGAGGAATGAACTCTTGAGAGAGAAGTGGAAGAGAGAACAGGTAGCCATCAGTTCAAATGGAGGTTTCCCCAGGGCACTAAGAACTAAACTGAGGTCCCGGTGCGGGGCCAGGTTCTGTACGGGGGGAACCAAGTTGTATAAACCCTTGAGGAATCTAGCACTAGTGGGGTGGGAAAAGACTGAGAGGCCTTCGTTGGGTGAGTGGAAGGTAGTTATAGGAGCCAAATGTACTCTGAGCTCATTTCATCTTTAAATCCAACAGGTTATCCAGGATTTTGGAGAGCGGAACCTCTGAGGCTTGAGAAGAGTGAAGGGCACTCTTCCCACTTTTGAAGGTAAATTTTGCAAGTACTAAGTTTCCTAGTAGATAGGAGAACTGAATGGATCTCATCCAAACAGGTTAGTTCCATGCTTGAGGACTATCTAGGAAGCATGGGGTTAGGTTCAAGGAGGAGGGGTTGTGATGGTTCAGGGTCCCTGAGTTATGCAACAGGAGAGCCTTCCTGAGAAGAAGTCAGACAGGCATTGCCACAGAGAGGTGAAAAAAAAATTAAGAGTAAATACAAAGAAAGTTAGGAAGCTGAGAATCAACAGATATGCAATCAAACTGCTGCTGAGTGGCAGCAGGGAGGTCCATGCCTCCTTATTTGTCCTCATCTGTGCAGGAGTGGATACAGCTTTGTGTTCTCCAGGTGAGATTGCATGGATTTTCATGTATCTGATGGTGGAATGCCCATAGAGACATATACATGAAGAACTTGTGAGCTTTTAGCCACAGTGCTATGAACTACATTAATCTGACTCACTACTATTTGGAGGCCTTCTTTTTACTTCTTTGCATGCCTGGCTGAGTCTATTTCTCCACACTGACAAAACCCTCGTGCTTATGTGGAGGTTGCAGGATTAGAGGCTATCGTTTGGTTTTTTTCCCACTTACAGAAAAAAGAAGCAAGGAGTTTCATACTTTTGTTCTATCCCTCCACCACTCTAAATTTCTGGGAACTTTTGTCTTCTCTGGACATTTCCCATGGAAAGTACCTCCACCCACCTCAGGGCCGACTCCAGACCCCAGCGCACCAAGCACACGCTTGGGGCAGCGTCCCGCGGGAGGGCGGCAGGCGGCCCCGGTGGACCTCCCGCAGGCATGCCTGTGGAGGGTCCGCTGATCCCGCAGCTCCGGTGGACCTCCCGCAGACGTGCCTGCAGAGGGTCCGCTGGTCCCACGGCTTTGGTGGAGCATCCGCAGGCATGCCTGCGGAAGGTCCACCAGAGCCACGGGACCAGCGGATCCTCCGCAGGCACGTCTGCAGGAGGTCCACCGGAACCACGGGACTGGCAACCGCCAGAGCACCACCCACGGCGTGCCGCCCTGCTTGGGGCGGCGCAAATCCTAGAGCCGCACCTGACCCACCTTCCCTCCTGCTGCCACAAAAATGACTTTTATAACAAGTGTGATGTATTCATTAACATAACAAAAGTAGAAATTAAAAAATACATCTCCATTGTCATGTTTTAATTTTTTTTTTAGTATACTTTTAGGATTTTTCTGCCTACATCAGCTACACCCCTTTAAAGCTTTCTCCATTGTGGCAATGAGCTGGTGTTTATATATAACATTCACATCATCTGGCTATATTTCAATCAATTCTCATTAGTGCACATTGGTTCTCCTATTCTCTGCCTGCGGCACATAACACTTCAGTTTCCTATGAGCTGTAATACTTTGTTCAATTTCAGTTGTTGGTTTTAGTGAATAGGTGGCATTGGTGGCCTGTGATATGCAGAAGATCAGACTGGTGGTCCCTTCTGGCCTTCAATTCTGTGACTCTCTGAGATCAAGATCAGTGGTGCATTGAGATTATTTCAACTTTGCCCTTTAGCTCCACCTCTCACTGTGATACACACAATGCAGTTCCAAAAAGAGAAATAAAATTGTTTGCTGGCAAAATTGTCTTTTTACTCATTGTAAAACTGGCAAACCTATACATGAAAATAATTCTTGCTGTTTTGTCAGTTTTGCCATTCTGAGGCATGCTGTCAACTGTTATGCAAATTCACTTCTCCTTTACTATTCACAACACAAATTGATTAGACACACAAAGACAGACACACATCTATATATCTCCAGACATATTATCAGTTTGTGGTGTGAGTAGCAAGGGTACGTGAATTTACATAGTAGCTGACATCATATCTTTTTATGGCAAAACTAAGGTCCCTATTGTTTGTGATATTCTCAAGAAAGATTTGTGTAATTCTCCAGTTAAAGACAAATAAACAGGTTTTTTTTAAATGTCTTAGTTACTTGATATATTGTCATGTTTGCCCCCACCTAAACAATGCAGTCTCATGATTCAGAGAGCAACAAAATCTATTTTTCCCCAATGAATTGTACAATGCACAAATAGAAGACCACAAATTTTATGAAAACCAGAACTAAAAAAAGTCCGGATTACTTAAATAGAGCTAGCAAAAAAATTACTGTCACTGATACCAAAGATAAAATATGACTACCGTACCTTGTTTTTGTACAACACCATTATATTATATACACATAAAATTAACCTAAACAGGAAGGCAACTTTTACAGCAAATCAGGAAAACAAATTCCGACTTATTAATAGCATGATCATGGAGTCATTCAAAACAATGGGTCTTCCTTTCAACTAAGAAAACATTTTTAGATGTCTTTTTAAATTGATCTTCATAAGAGCAGACAGAAAACGATTTTCTCAAAAGAAAAAGAAAAAAAATGTCCTGTCCTGTTTTCACAGTACTCACACATATATATGCTACTCCTGCTGGCTTTAACTGTAAACATAATAAATCAGCAAATACATTTAAAAATATGTTACATTGTAGTAAATACAGATAGGGTCGACCAATGGCAAGTTCTTAGCACTCATTATACATAAGCAAAATTCACTGATGCAGCTTTGTATTTCACAGGTGGTTCATCTATCCACCATCTTCAGAAATACACAAATATTGAAACGTGTGTGATTAGTGTTCATCAAGTTTGTATAACTTTGTCCTTCTGGAGACCTATAACTTAACTAGCCAAAATAACCCCAATAGATACCAGGGTTCCCCTTGCCCCTGACAAGCAAAGTAGTTTCCTTGCCCTAAATAGGCTCAGAGAGGAAAGATGCCCTGGTCATTAGGGTGCCACATGGGGAGCTGGGAGACTGGGGTTCAGTTCCCTGCTTTATGTGTTAGCTGGGGCAAGTCTAAAGTCTCTCTATGCCTCAGTTCCCCATCAGTAAAATGGGAATAATAGCACTTTCATACCACAATGGAGGGTTGTGAGGTTAAATACATTAAGGATTGTGAGGTGCTCAGATATTATTGTAATCAGGGCTGGCTCCAGACACCAGCTAAAGAAGCAGGTGCTTGGGGCAGCCAATAACAAGGGGCGGCACTCCAGGTCTTCGGCAGGAATTCGGCGGCGAGTCCCTCAGCCCCTCTCTTCCTCTTTGAGCTGCCGCCGAAAAGTGGAGTGCTGCAATTGCGCTGCCACGGTTTTTTTTGTTTGTTTGGTTGGTTTTTTTGGCTGCTTGGGGCGGCAGAAAACCTGGAGCCGGCCCTGATTGTAATGGGTGCCTTACAAGCACCTAAAATAAAAAGAGAGATAGCTTAGAGGCAGCATCTATTCCCTCTCAGTCAGAGGGAATAGCACAGCATGTATCTGTGTGTTTAAGGTTTAGCTGTAGTCACTCTTAAGGAAAAGAATTACAAAATAAATTCACTTGCACTGATGACTCCATGGAAGGTATTGTTGCCTTGAAGGATGGATGATATTGGCAGCCTTTCTTTCCGGCACTATACATGTACGTGTGAAACAGACAATTATTCATGTGAAGAAGAAACAATTATTTCTACCTTTTAATTGCCAGAAACAAGTTGCTGATTATTTCTGAAGTATTTAAACATATGTTCTCTTTTGTATCATCAAACTCCCTCCCTTAGAGTCTAAGCAGCATCTATCCCCTCTCTAAGTCTCTGACTACCTGGGCACTGCAACTGTAGGCCAGGGGTGAGAACACATCATTTCTGGCATCATCCTTTATCAAACTGTACACATTTCTGCATATAAGATAAAGTTGATCTACATGGGTTCCTTCTCTACTCACTAATATAATATTGTTCCTTGTGAGGCAGAGCGGAGCAGCAGGCAGTCATGTGAAGGCACTAGCCCTCCCCATAAAGGGAGGCCCCAAGGAGGCCCATAAAGGTCCCAAGCCTGTGGAGATATAGCAAGAACCAGAGGATTTGCCAACAGCTCTCAGGAGTTGTCTCCTGGGGGATCCCTGCCCACGCTGGCGACAGACTGTCTCCTCCAGGGGATAATTCCAAGGAAAATCTGCAGCAGAAATTTATTTTCCCCCTTCGCATACCAACCCATTCACCCAAAGTAGCCTTCAATAGTCCTCTAATAATGGAGAAAATCCTAGCCAAAACATAGGGCCCAATGCCTATCTCCATACACAGGATCAACTTCCATTCGTAGACGGATTTTGATCAAATTTCCATTTAGAAACACCAAAAGAATGAAGTCCCAGAGTTTGGGATTGTCACGGCACTACCCCACATTCCTCAGCAATTTCAGCACTGTTATTAGACAGTAAATGGTAGTGTTCTTTTATTACTTGGATAGGCAGAACCGTGACTTTCAATATTTTTGAAAGTTTGCTTGACTGTGTGAGGAGCTCTTAAATCAAAGTCTTTTTGAACTCTAGGGATTTAAAATATTTTTAAGAAACTTATAATGGAGCAGAACCAGGAAGGCAAAGGGTTTAATTTGATGGGTTGTATTGTACAATTCAGTATATTTATTAACTAAATTCCGTAACTAACCCAGCTTCCAACTGTTCCACCATCCCTGCATTCACTTCCTCATACCCTTAGAGAAAATGTTAATTTCTAATTTTCACTCTATGGAACATCTTTAATTAATTAGTATTAGAAGCATTGCTATGATTCTCTGGAACTTGACAGAACTGCATTAATTTGACTCAGTCTCTATTTTTTGAAAAGGAAGCTATAGGTAGGTAAAAAACCCAAACAAACATCTTAATTAACTTAACCAGTGTTAAAGAACAAGTATTTTCACATCCATATTTGATTCTTCATACACCTCATTGTACCTCAACAACAACAACAACAAAGATGGAAAGTGGCCATTTCCATGACCTTGTGTCCCTCCCTAAGAGGAAGAGGGCTGACAGGTAGATATATGGAGAGTTTGTTATTGTAAATTCCAGATCTTATGATTATCTCTGACTCAACTCTGGGGTTTTATCTGGAATTCCTGTGAAGGGTCAACCAGTGTATTACTGCTTGTCTTCACCTTGTAGCGACCTCAGCTTTAAAAATACACCTTACACAATGTTCTGCCGTTTGCAAAACTTCATCCCAAATGGAGCTAATGAAGGCGAGTTAATGAATTAAATAAATCTGAAAAAAGATATATTTATTATATACATCCACAAATTTAGACTGTGGCTTCAGATATAAACATTCTAAATTAATGTATACTTCTATTCATTTTTAATTTTAGTTCAAAAGAAAGACTCCGTCCATGTACTATTATTTATTAACTCTCTACTAGTATTTTTAAATGATTTGTGTTTTATACATTATCTAAAACCCCATGATAATGACACACCCCTGTACACTGCCTGGATTAACAACAAATACATTATCAGAAATCTTTCAAAGTATTGTGCCACACCCCTAAATACATACAAAAGGAAAGATGAGGATTCATGTCTAGTGATTAGATCACTCACCCTATTGTGAGTCACTTTACCCATCTGTGAAATGGACAAAGTAAAGGTATAGATCACCAAGCTGTTGGGGCTTATTTAGAATTTGTAAAGCACTTAGAGATCCTCAATAAAGGTGTATTATAAATGTAAGGAGCTATTTTGGAGCCAGATTGTGTCACACACATCCAAACCATGTCTAAATCTTGCTGCTTCTCCCTCAATACATCTCCAAGGTTAGAACATTCCTCTCTGCCGTCAAGTCAATTCAAAATGCTACTTCTAAAATCATCTTCTTGGCTCATCACTTTAACTATCTCACTCCCTTCTTTCATTCTGTCCACTAGCTTCCTCTCTCTGACAGAAGCAAACACACTTAACCTAATCCTCAAAGGCCCATAAAATTTAGCCCCTACTGTGAGGTTGATTTCTGCTTTCACTCCACCAAACACAGCAGCCTTAATAATCTACTTATGTTATTTTCCCACACCTTTATACTTTATCCTATGCCACACCTTACATGTTGGAAAAGCTCCCAGTCAAAATCTGAAAAGCCACCACCTTATTTTCCTTCAGTCTCTCCCTTAAAACTCACCTGTGCTGGAATGCATATAGAAAATTGCCATCTGATAACAGCAACAAAGAATCCTGTGGCACCTTATAGACTAACAGACGTTTTGCAGCATGAGCTTTCGTGGGTGAATACCCACTTCTTCAGATGCAAGAAGAAGTGGGTATTCACCCACGAAAGCTCATGCTGCAAAACGTCTGTTAGTCTGTTAGTCTATAAGGTGCCACAGGATTCTTTGTTGCTTTTACAGATCCAGACTAACACGGCTACCCCTCTGATACTTGACATCTGATAACAGTAAATCAGTGAGTGGTGATTGCTTCTACTGATTGGCTACAAAATGTGCACACTGCTAGTCTACACTAAAACTTATGATTATTTTTGTTAGTCTCTCCTCTCTGCTCTCCCTGCCAGTTGCTTTGTTTATTCCACCTGTTATATCTTGCTTATTTAGCTTGTAAGCACTTTAGGGCAGAGATTGTCATTATATTTGTGCAGTGCCTAGCACAATGGAGTCTCTGCCTGGTTGAGTCCTGTAAGCATTAACACAATGTATATGTTAAATAACAACAACATTTCAAATTCAGCATGGCAATGAATTAATTTCCCCCTTTTTTAATTCCTGCACCATCATGTCTCCTTCTGTTTGATTAGACTGTTTCATGTATTTTACGACACAAAAACGCTTTGATGAAGACTACTTTACCCAAGACTGTAACATTTAAAATATAATTCCCTATATACAGTTAGTTGATAGAGTATATCTGAAATACACCTCCTTACTGATGATAGTTTGTCACTTGACTTCACAGTAAAAACCACTAAAATGCCTGAGATTGCTGTTGCATGTGAACAGGAGACATTGTACAGGCTTTACAAGCAGGTGTTCTAAGCAATGGTTGGTTGCACCTCGGACAGATAGTACCCAGGAGTGCAGTGAGTGGGTTATCCGAGAGAGCTGTGAAAATATCATTAAATGTGGTGAAATCAACTGATGTGGAAAAAAATTAGGTGTTACTGGTGTCACAATAGAGTTTGCATTTATAAAGCAAAATTGCTCCCTGTTGTCACAACTTCTTTCCCTGCTGCATTAGCTTATCTGAAGGACTATTACTTTGAAGGATGAAAATTTCTCATCTCTGCCTTTAATCTTTAAAGTAGGCAACAAAATTATAACAATTCCTTAAAAGTCAAATAAAAAGTTGTTTGTTTTGGAGATGGTAACCAGAGTGTTAAATGCAACAGTCTCTCAATTTCTACATTTTTTTTTTGGCAAAAAGAAAAGTTAGACTCATAGATGCTAAATTACTCAAAACTGTTTACAAAAGATAGAATGATAGATGACCTGTGAGATTCAGTTGTAGTGGGTATGGCTGTAGAATACATAATTTTAGACTAGAAATGTTTCTGGCTGACATCATATTTCACTGAAGAAATTAAAGAGCTATAATGTCATGGCTGTTGACATAAGTGTGAAAATGAAAAAGAAAAATTAGCCTATGAAACAAGTTATCTGACATTTAATGCTGAACCTGTAGAATGAAAGGTTAAAGATTGTTAAGATTATTGCTGATAATGGGAGAGTAGAAAACAAAAGGAATAGCATATGAGCTATAGCTTTTAAACATATGATAGAAAAATAAATCTCTTACTTGAAAGGTTTAATCTCTAGCTCCTTTATATCTTGTAAAGAATGAGGTGCTTATTATTGGACTTTTCAAATCTTTACTGAGATATTCAATAGGCCGATATGCAGTGGATTCAGAAATATGCATCCACTATCTGAGATTTACTGTGGACTATAAGGATGCCTGTCAGTGCTTGAATGTTATAGATTTCTTTTTAAGGTTATTATTTAGTTACATTGATGGAGGGAAAAACTCCTGTTAATGCAACTTATAATTTCCTATACAAATTATATAACCATGTATGCCACTTCTGCTGTATGCACAGTGGAACAACAGTTGGCCAAATTCACATCTCATATACGATAACCTGGAATATGCCATGACTTTTTTAAAATAAAATTTGAAACTAAATCAAAAATAATTCAGACTTATACTAGTTCAAACTTTTTTCTTCAACTATCAGAGTTAATAACCTATTATATTAAAAATAACTTAGGAAGAATTATACTATATGATTGCAAAATGTGATAATGTTAAATATCCAAAAAGTATGGTAAATTCCAGAAGGAAAAATCTTTGAAGCAACCATGAGGAAAAAAAAACAAAAATAAGATTGACTGGATAAAAAGGAAATAAGACACCTGTAAATAAGAACCATACAATATTTTCTCTTCTATAGCCTGAGTTATTGGTCTTCCTTCAGTCATAAAATGTTCTCTCATATAGACTATCCTAATGGGCTGTTTATGGAAGAAATAAATCAACTGACCTCAGACCTGCCAACATCATTTGACAAATATATATATAGGTAATATATTTGTATAAATTTGCATACTGTCAGGAGCAGAACATTAAGGTCCCAATTCTAGAAAGAATTTTTAACATGTATTTAAGGTCATCTCTACTGAGGATATTGACTTCTATATAGGGTGACCAGACAGCAAGTGTGAAAAATCAGGTCAGGGGGTGGGGGGTAATAGGAGCCTATATAAGAAAAAGACCCAAAAATTGGGACTGTCCCTATAAAATCGGGACATCTGGTCACCCTACTTCTATAGGATTTTAAAACATCCTAAGAGTTAACAAATGTTGTTTTGAAAAGGGGTATTTTCCTAAATTGGACCCTGAAGTGCATACTTTTCCATTTTAATGTTATGCTGTAACAAACAAACATACAGGGAAAACTGCATGCTTCTTTATTAGAGACTGGGAACCCATTGTATTAGGAGAGACAGAAGTGCCCCAAAGAGCTTTCAAACTAAATAGACAAGACAGAGGAAGTGTGGGAGGAGAAACAGAGGCACAGTGAGGTAAAGTGACTCTGCCAATGCCACACAGCAAGTCAGTGACAGAGTAAGGAGCAAAGGGCCAAGAGCTAGATTCACAAAAAGACTTAGGTGCCTAACTGCCACTGTAGGCACCTGAATCCCAGAATCAGACCCCAATGGTATTCACATAACTCCTGATCAGCTGTCCCCAACTCTGTATGTGCCTGAACTCAGCACTTACATTTTTGTGGGAATAATTTCTTAGACATCTATGTTTCTGACAGTGCATGCAATGGCAGATTAACCACTGGACTAACGGGGCCCATGCCCAGGGGTCCAGCCAATTGGGGGTCCCGGAAAAATGGGTGTCCCCATGCCCCAACATGCTCTCCCCACCGGGCATTCTAGCCAGGGAGCAGAGTTGGGAGGCAGGAACTTACCCCGTTCCACCCGCCCAGTGTGGGGGGCGGGCAGGCGGAGCAGGCCAAGCCCCCACACCCTGACCCATTCCCCAGATGGAATGCTGGGCAGAGCAGGGCAAGCCCCCACTCCAACCCACTCCTCGGCAGGAGCACCAGGCAGAGTGGGGCAAGCCCCTGTGCCCCAACCCCATTTCCCTGGCAGGAATGCCAGGGGGCATTAGTGACTGCAGGTGTAAGAGGTGGGGAGGGGGCCCTATTTGCTCTGGCCCAAGGTCCCCACAAAACCATAATCTGCCCCCGTGTGCACGCGTGCATTCCTGCCTCACCCTAGGCATCCGGAAGCCTAAGCCCTGGAGCAACACATGAACCAGTCAAAGATAGGCGTTCTTCTGTCTAACTTGCTAGCAGTAAGCATGTTCAGAGCTCACCTAGTGGATCGGCCCCCCGATAGGCAAACTCATGCCACTGCCACAGTAGCTGCTTCTCCTCATTCATAAATTTTAGCCCAGTGGTTAGGGTACTCAGCTGGGATGTCTGAGGCCCCCAGTTCAATTTCACCCTCTGCTTGAGGGGGAGAAGGGATTTGGACAAGGATCTGCCATCTAAAGTGAGTTCCATAATCAGTGGGCTGGAGGACATTCTGACATGGGGCTGCCTCAGTCTCCCCTGTTGAAGCTTTTCCACTGTGTGTAAATAATTTAAAAAGTCATTGGGGTGAAGGGGATGGAGAGAGAGAGAGAGCACACAAACATGAGACTGACTCTGTAGCCTAGTATTTACAGCCAATGGGAGCTGTGGGAAGCGGTTGGCCGCAGGGACGTGCTGGCCGCCGCTTCCCGCAGTGCCCATTGCCCTGTAATGGCAAACTGCAGCCACTGGGAGCTGCAGGGGACCGTGCCTGCGGGTGGTCAACATCAGCAAAATGTCTCGCAGCCTGCAATCAGCTTACCCCGACAGGCCGCAGGTTGCCTACCACTGATCTCGATAATCTAAATGATGATTTCTCAACATGGGTGGTCACGATGACCAGGGAGGTTGTCAACAGGTCTAAGGCTTGCAGCCAACTTTTCTTTATGACTATATAGAAGGAAGTACCAAAATTAAGGAATATGGGGTCATAGTAATGAAAAGGTTGAGAACACTGATCTAAACTATGAGACAAACTTACCCACTTTAGAGGCTTACCTTGTAGGCTATGGGTTTTCAAACCCTCCTCTGGAAGGAAATTGCATCTGTCTACAAGGAGAAAATTTCCTGCTGATTGGCTACCTTCCCTATTATCTCCCCCTTGGGGATGAGCAGCCAGTCAGAATTATGGCACTTGCTGACAGACAGCTTCTGCCTTCAGCATGTGCAGCAGGCTTCCCTCCAACTCATGAAGGCTGGAAATACTCAGCCCTTTCATCTCAGAGCTGGCATGGGAGTTCCTTGCCAGCTCTGTAGCTCCCTTACTCCTTTCTTCTTTTGTTTGTACAGCTTTAATGATAATAATGTTCCAGTATCATCTTCAGACTGAAGTCAATTGCTACCAACTAGAAGTATATTCAAAGGCTTGTCTCATAAGAAAAAAAAAGGTTTCACTAAGTGATGTATATTTTGCAATGAATTGTGGGGAGTCTGTTCTCTCAATGTGAGTGTGTAACTTATTCAGACTAATGAGAGTTGTGCGCTCGCATCCAGGTGAGATTAGACCCCTCTAGTAAGGATTTTCAAAAGTGACTAGTGACTTATGGTGCCCAAATGACATCTTAAAAAGGTCTGAGTTCCAGAAAGTGTTGAACATACTCTTTCTAAAAAGCATCTTTAAGGTGACTCAAACTGGGCACCCACAAAAATTGAGATACTCTAAATCACTAGTCATTACTGAAAATCTTGCCCAAACTTTATCTTTGATGTCTGGCAGAGGCCCTGGAGGTTTTTCGCCTTCCTCTGCAGCATGGGGCATGGGTCACTTGCTGGAGGATTCTCTGCAGCTTGAGGTCTTCAAACCACAATTTGAGGACTTCAATAACTCAGACATAGGTTAGGGGTTTGTTACAGGAGTGGGTGGGTGTGATTCTGTGGCCTGAATTGTGCAGGAGGTCAGACTAGATGATCATAATGGTCCCTTCTGACCTTAAAGTCTATGAGTCTATGAGTCTGTGTCTTAAATGACAAGTTTAAAGTTGAGAGATCGTTAAGTTAAATTCCAATTCCTTGTTCTACCACAAGGTGATGCCTGACTGAACTGAAGAAGGAGCTGAATTTTGGACATTGTAGTTATAATGAATGCAGTAAAGAAAATCTATAGTGGCTCCCTTCCAATAATGAAATGTTAGGATTAGTTTATTACTGTCTCTCTTTATTTTATTAAACTACATGATGAGTGAGGCTTTAGCAGCACAACTCTCATTGGGCTCACATAATAATTCATTAATTATTTTGAAAATGTGGGCCTAAATATACATGACCCAAAAGAGGGGGAGAGACAAATGACAAAACACATAGAGAGCCATTAATCAAAGACATTCAAACTATGTGCCTGGAAAACTTTGTTTTTTACATCACAGAAGGAATGAACACTATTGTCAAAGAAAAATGTTGTGCATTAGAACACTTTTTAATGGACATCAAAATAATTAATGAAAGCAGGATTGTGGTGCCTTTTATGTATGTTGAGTAGTAACCTGTTTGTAAGTAGTTCCATGGATGCTACTCGGACTACTGAAGGAGGAAGGTGCAAGTAGAAGTGGCACAATCTAGCCCCCCATGAACCACTCAGCACTTGTTAGGTCATTATTCTACAACTGTAGAAAAGAACAGCACATTCTTTTGAACAGATGCTTTCATACCTAAAGGAAAAGTTAACAGGCATACATTTGACATTCCTCTGCGTGTTTGTGTAGTAGATGTACCCTTCACTGCTATCTTACCAAGCTCTTTTTTTATTTATTTGTATTGTAGTGCCTAGAGACCCCAGTACGGATTGGGTTGGGGGGACGATGACAATGTGCAAGCAAATGTAAATACAAATAGTAAGCGACAGTCCTGTCCCATAACAATTATAATACAAACATATGAGGAAAGACAAAGGGTGATGAGAAACAAACACCCAAGGGGAAAGGCAAGGTAGCAGTGAAACAATCATAGTAAACACCAGTCACAGCATTCCCCCTGAGTAGCCATTAGGCTATAGGCTAGGCATGTCTATAGCTCCTGTCCTAATATGACCTAAATGTATGGAAATGGATTCAAAACTCAGTGGCAACAACCCAAATGAAGGACTTAACAACAATATACATATATCTTGGGCAGGAATCAAATGTATTTGTATAGAACATATAAGCCTGTCATGGGGTGTTCCCCATGCTGGCCCAGTATCCAAGGGATTAATGCAGGTACCACTGGCCAATGTTGACTGACAGCCTCTCAGCAGCTGGAAGGATACAAGGACTGGGAAACAAAGGGGCGGTGTTGCTCTCAGAGGAATGAGAAGGTTGGAGAAGGGAACGCCTGCCAGCAAACAACTGAAAAGTTTCTCAGAGACAGCGCCATAGGAGGGGATGGCTGGACCAGCGGACTGACAAGCCCACAGAAACCAGAAGGAGGTAGGAAGGAGCTCAGTACACAGCCAGAGATGTTGAATTCTGGTTTGACTTGTCTAGCTTAGGTGCTCTGAGTTGGAACCCAGTGGAGTCGGTGGGCCTGGGTTCCCCTATGAACCCTCTGAGGGACTTGAGAATGAAGAGAGTTTTCAGACCTCCTGAGCACCAGGAATTGACTGACAGGCTGGCCAGACTGAGTGGACTCAAGTGCAGTGTTCTGTCTGGCCAGAGGGGGCACCATTACACTGACATATCAGCTCACAAAGCCAAAATAATTTATGCAGAATAGAACTTACAAAAACCCTGAAGCATGGAAGAGTTATTATTCTTGATAACATGAAATGATAATACATTTTCTGGGAGTCTCTCAAATTTCATCTCTGTCTCCACCAACTTTCTGACTTCCACTCCCTACTTCAAATTCATTCTCTAGACCGCACAAGATTCCTCTTTTTCCCCTTCCTCAGCTCTTTCCTTCACGGGTATCTCCCTTCCTGGCTCTGTTCACTGAATTTCTGTTTGTTCTCTCAGTTTCTGGCTCCTTCTCTTCCCAAATTCTCAGGGCAGCAGTATCATTCCCCCTGCTCTTGGGTGGGGCAGTAAGTTTTCTTTCTCATAAGGACTGGGGTTAGCTGAGTTAATATGTCTCTCCCTCCCTCACTAGTTGGTGTAGGTGGCAAAGTTCCATGTCTGCTCCCTCTCCAACTCTATAGTACAGTCAGCAAGAGAGACAGTAATATTTGGCTCCCTCTTCTGACTGGCTGCAGTGAGCTCCTCTCTGTGCTATTCCTGCAAGAGTACCTCAGTATGGAGTTGCAGAAGTGGGGAGAGTGAGTGCTGATGGAGATGCTGGGTTCCTCTCCTCTTTCCCCTGACAGAGGTTGAAAGTTACAGAAAGGAAGCAGCACGTTATCCCCATGAGTTTCAGGTGGTGGTGGCAGGAGGAAAGATGCCCCCTGCACTCCTTAAAATGATGTTAATTTAGCCATTTTATCTTAATTTTACATTAATTTAGGATTTTGTATGGAATATGTTATAATATATGAGACAGCAAATGTTGGGTTTAAGGTTATGTTATATATATTCTAATTCCGTCTTCCCCCCTTTACTGGTGTTCATAACTTTTTCAGACACTTTTGGGCTGACATTTTCCACATTATGTCTCAACACACTAATTTGGGGGTGTGAGGGAGAGTTTCATCAAAATCAGCTCAAACATACTCAAGCTATGGGTGACGAAAAGCATGCTTTTCCTATTGAAAGCTCAAAAATGACAGATGCTAGACATGTCAAGCTACACCAGGGTTTCAAACTGGGGTTGTGAGGTTATTACATGGGGGGGGTCACAAGCTGTCACCTCCACCGCAAGCCTCACTTTGCCTCCAGCATTTATAATGGTATTAAATATAATTTAAAGTGTTTTTAATTTATAAGGGGGAGGTCACACTCAGAGGCTTGCTATTTGAAAGGGGTCACTAGTACAAAAGTTTGAGAACCACTGAGCTACACTATGTGTATGGCCCTCATTAATGAAGTGGAAAGAAGTCAAGCTTGAAGGAAATGTGAAAGACATCTTCAGCTTTTCATGGGCTTCGAAACTACAGCCAACTTTATCATGGCTTCCTTATATAAGGATGTCTTCATTAAGAACACTCAGCTAAAGACTCTCAAGACCTTTATAAATAGCCTCTCTCTGTTGTATAATGGTAACATTTTGTAATTCATTAAGATAAAAAGAACTACAACGTGAAGCTGTTCTGCCTTCCAGAATCGGATTCAAACACCACACTTAAAGGATGCCTCAGTTAAGGTATTGTGGAGGTGATGTCTCCTGAGGCACTGTCATATTTAAGAAAATGTCCCATTCAGGACATATCAGTTAAAGAGGCCCTTGAATTAAGAAAGTCTCTGCATAATTATGTCACATGAATTAAGACCTTATTAGTTAAAGGCACCACAATGAAGTCTGCACTCAGTTAAGGTGAGCTGTTAAAGTGGTTATCCGGCACTGATACATCACTGAAGTGCCCTAGCAGCCCTGATGTGCCTTTAAAGCATTTCAGCAGTGCCCTTCCCCCTTTTTAAATTTGTTCTTACATTTAAAAAAATATATATATATATGTAAGGTAAATGTAAAAAAGTAATGTTAATTCTAAGGCTGAGAAACCAAAAATACAAAAATGACATTCTGAAGTTAAGATTTTGAAAGAAGATATATTGTACATGTACAGTACTTTCTACTATTGTTTTCCTTATTAAATGTATACCCTAATACTCTAACACATGTTAAAAATATGCAGGATGTACAATTAACACTGCTTTCAAAGCTGAACCTGATTCTAGTTTCATCTGCACCATGTGAAAATGGTTGACTTAAATGGAGTTATTCTAAATTAGGTTTTGATTTAACTACCAATTTTGAATAGAAATTGAACCAAGCCTTTCACTGGTGGTAGTGAGATAAGATTAATTTAACCCCTAAAGTTTTTAATTTTTTTACTTCAGTGTACCAGACTTTCAATCTTAATGTGTATTATCATTATGTTTTACATTTAATATATGTATATTTATAAGTAGCCTGTCTCTTTTGCATAAAAGTATCACATAGTAATTCATTGACATAAGCGCTACAAAGTGAAGATAAGTTCTGTCTTAAAAACTCTGTTCAGAATGCCAAAGGTTTGGTTTGGTTTTTTAAATGGGAATAGGATGGACTTTTAATATTAAAATACTAGAACATTTCATAGCTCATTTACGGGGAGATTTTATTTTTCATGAGCAGCAAGGGAGAACCATTGAATTCACTCTGTAACAAAGAACAGTCATATTTAATAAACACTCTAAAATGGGATTCCCCCAGCATTTTACTACACTCATTTGTCTATCAAGATCCTACAGTATGAGACAAAATAAATTTAACAAAAGAAAAACACAGCTCATAATATACTAGTGATGACATCAAATTACTGGGTTGAGAATGTTGGGGAGGCCTTCACAGGTGGACTGAAAACACCACTGAAGCAGATTGACCTTTATGGAGAAAATCACGTGGTTGCATCTTATGCTTGTCTGCTCTCTATAGGGTCAGCAGCATGATGATTGCCTCCAGCTATGTTGATACACTTTTGTATGCTGACCGGAGTAGCCTACAAGGTAGACAATCTTTGCTTATGCTTGACTGAATCAGAGTGGTATCTATACAGGTACAGTACTGTGCAAAGTCTTCTTTTTTTGCCTTTGTCATATGTGAAAGGTCAACACAGTTCCTGCTGTTAACCATGCAGTGAATATGTCTGTTTAAGTTGGGGCAAACTACTCTGAGGAAGAACACAGTATTGTTCATGAGCTGTTCTGCATTTTCTTCTGTATAATTCAGTTGTCTCCTGGTTTAATTACCTATTAAAGGAATTAGCACAAAGTACTTATAGCCAGTGTTCTAGGATATTTTTATACTTTATTGTTTCATAGATTCTACAGCCAGAAGGGACGACTGTGATCTAGTCTGTCTTCCTGTATAACACAGGCCATAGAACTTCCCCAAAATAATTCCTAGAGCACCCAGTCTTGATTTAAAAATTGTCAGTGATGGAGACTCCATCACAACCATTGGCAAATTGTTCCAATGGTTAATTAGCCTCAGGGTTAAAAATTATGCCTTATTTCCAGTCTGAATATGTCTAGCTTCAACATCCAGCCATATTTGTTCTCCATGTAGGTACTCAGATTATAATCAAGTAGCCCCTTAACTTTTTTTTTTGATAAGCTAAGTAGATTGTGCTCCTTGAGTGTATCACTAGAAGGCATGTTTTCTAATTATTTATTCATTCTTTTGGCTCTTCTCTGAACCCTCTCTAGTTTATCAACATCCTTCTTGAACTGTGGACAGCAGAACAGGACACACTATGGCAGGAACCGTCACACCAGTGTCAAATACAGAGATAAAATAACCTCTCTACTACTCAAGATTCCGCTGTCTATGCCTCCCAGATTCACATTACATTTTTTGGCCACAGCACCATACTGAGCACTCATGTTCAGCTGATTATTGACCACAACCCCAAAATCTTTTTCAGAGTCACTATTTCTCAGGATAGAGTCCTCCATCCTGTAAGTATGGCCTACATTCTTTATTCCTAGATAGATATTTACATTTAGCTGTATTAAAACACATATTGTTTACTTGGGCCCACATGATCCAGATCACTCTGAATCAATGACCTGTCTTCTTCATTATTTACCATTCCCCCTATTTTGTGTCATCTGCAAACTTTCAGTGATTTTGTTTTCTTTCATGTCATTGATAAAAACATTAAATAGCATAGGGACAAGAACTGATTACTGCAGGACCCGCTCGGTAACCAATTTACATTTTGAGACCTATCAGTTAGCCAGTTTTTAATGTATTTAATGTGTGTCATGTTAATTTTATATCATTCTAGTTTTTAAACAAATGTTGTTTATCTAGTCAAATGCCTTACAGAAGTCTAAGTATATTACTTCCACACTATTACCTTTATCAACCAAACTTGTAATCTCATAAAAAAATATATCAGGTTAAACTGGATCTATTTTCCATAAACCCATATTGATTTGCTTTAATTATATTACCCTCCTTTAGTTTTTTTATTAATCAAATCCATTATCAGCTGTTCCATTATCATGCCTGGGATCGATGTTAGGCTAACAGGCCTATAATTACCTGGGTCACCCCATTTACCCTATTAAAAAAACTGTCATAACATTATCTTTCTTCCAGTCTTCTGGAACTTTCCCAGTGCTCCAAGACTTATTGAAAATTCACTATTAATGGTCGACTAAGCTCCTCTTCCAGCTCTCTTAAAACTCTTGGATGAAAGTTACCTGGGCCTGCTGACTTAAAAATGTTTAACTTCAGTAGTTTCTGTTTAACATCATCCAGGGATACTAGTGGGATGTAAAGAGTGTAATTATCACCATTTGATGAGTCTATATAACCTGTTATTCCCAACTACAGAGCAGAAATATTTATTGAATGCTTCTGCCTTTTCTGCATTATTATTGATAATTCTACCATTTCCATTTAGTAATGGATCAATACTATTGTCATGATTCTTCTTGTACCTAATATATTTTTTAAAATCTTATTCTTACTATCCTTAACTCTGTTGGCCACAGATGTCTCCTTGTGTCCATTGGCTTCTCTTATCAATTTTCTACAATTCCTAACTTCTGCTTTATATTCAATAGTCAACTTCCCCTTTCTTTCACTTGTTATACTTCTTTAAAAAATGTTATAGCTGCCTTCATTTCCCTTCTAAACCAGGTTGATTTTTTAACTATCACAGCCTTCTTCCTTGATTTTGGGATTGTGCCTTTTCAAGCATCTAGTAAGGTGTTCTTAAAATGATTCCCAATTATCAACATTTTTCTGAATAAATTCTTCCTCCAAGCTTATCTGTCTCATAATTGTTTAACAGCTTTGTCAAACTAGTCCTATTAAAGCACCAGATGTATATATATTACTGGTCTGGACTTTATTCTTGCACATTATAAATGTGATCAAGTCATGACAACTTGTACCTAAGCTACCATTAACGTTTAGTTCTGTGATCAGTTCCTCTTTATCTGTTAAGACAAGATCTAATACATGTTTGAGTTAGGAAATTGACATCTCCAATGTTTAGAAACTGGAACTGGAAACATGAGACCTCCAGCATATATCAAATTGTAGTCACCCATGATCACACAGCTTGTTTTCCTACACACTCTAAATAGGTGCATAAGGAAACAGTCATCCTGCTCCTCAGTGTAATTTGGTGTTCTGTAGAAGACACCAACTAGTATCCTATTGTGTGCTTTATCTGTTAGGACACTGATGCATAAGCATTCAAGATTATTTTCTTCTCTTATCAGTGACTCAAACAAGTAATGTCATTTTTGACAGAGAGATACTCTCCCTCCCCTTTTGTCTACTTGATCTTTCCTAAATACTAGGGATGTCGATTAATCGCAGTTAACTCACGCGATTAACTTAAAAAAATTGCTATTTAAAAAATGTATCGCTATTAATTGCACTGTGAAACAATAGAATACCAACTGAAACCTATTAAATATTTTGGATTTTTTTTATATTTTCAAATATATTGATTTTTATTACAATACAGAATATAAAGTGTACAGTGCTCACTTTATATTATTATTTTTAATTACAAATATTTGCACTGTAAAAATGATAAACAAAAAATTAGTATATTTCAATTCACCTCAAACAAGTACCATAGTGCAATCTCTTTATCGTGAAAGTGTAACTTACCAATGTAGATATTTTGTTACATAACTGCACTCAAAAACAAAACAATTAAAAACTTTAGAGCCTATGAGTCCACCTAGTCCTACTTCTTGTTCAGCCAATCGCTAAGACAAACAAGTTTGTTTACATTTATGGGAGACACTGCTGCCCGCTTCTTATTTACAATGTCACCAGAAAGTGAGAACTGGCATTCGCATGGCACTTTTGTAGCCGGCATTGCAAGGTATTAATGTGCCAGATATGCTAAATGTTTGTATGCCCCTTCATGCTTCAGCCATCATTCCAGAGGACATGCTTCCATGCTGACGATGCTTGTTAAAAAAATAATGCATTAATTAAATTTGTGACTAAACTCCTTTGGGGAGAATTGTATGTCTCCTGTTCTGTTTTATCTGCATTCTGCCATTTATTTCATGTTATAGCAGTCTTGGGTGATGACCCAGCACATGTTGTTCATTTTAAGAACACTTCCACAGCGGATTTGATAAAACGCAAAGAAGGTACCAATGTGAGATTTCTAAAAATAGCTACAGCACTCAATTCAACATTTAAAGAATCTGAAGTGCTGTCCAAAATCTGAGAGGGACAAGGTGTTGAGCTGGCTTTTCAGATATGGAAACCACAGACTCCGAACCACCAAAAAAGAAAATCAAACTTCTGCTGGTGGTATATGACTCAGATGATGAAAATGAACATGCGTTGATCTGCTCTGCTTTGGATCGTTATTGAGCAGAAACCATCATCATCATGGATGCATGTCCTCTGGAATAGTGGTTGAAGCATGAAGGGACATATGAATCTTTAGCGCATCTGGCACGTAAATATCTTGCGACACCAGCTACAACAGTGCCATGTGAATGCATGTTTACAATGTTTACACTTTCAGATGACATTGTAAACAAGAAGCCAGCAGCATTATCTCCTGCAAATTGCAACCAAATTGTTTGTCTGGGTTATTGGCTGAAGTAGGACTGAGTGGACGTGTAGGCTCTAAAGTTTTACATTGTTTGATTTTTGAATGCGGGGGGGGGTTGTAAAAATTCTACATTTGTAAGTTCAACTTTCATGATAAAGAGATTGCATTACAGTACTTGTATTAGATGAATTGAAAAATAGTATTTTTTTACAGTGCAAATATTTGTAATAAAAAAATAAATATAAAGTGAGCACTGTACACTTTGTATTCTGTGTTGTAACTGAAATCAATATATTTGAAAATGTAGAAAACATCCAAGAATATTTAAATAAATGGTATTCTATTATTGTTTAACAGCACAATTAATCGTGATTAATTTTTTTAATTGTGCAATTAATCACAATTAATCTTTTTAATCACTTGACAGCCATACTAAATAGGTTATAAGCGTTGAGTTTAACATTCCAATTGTGTGAATTATCCCACCAGCTTTCAGCAATACAAACTAAATCAAGTTTATGCTCATAAATGAACAATTCCAACTCCTCTTGTTTATTACCCATCAGTTATGGTGGAATTGATGCCTGTCTGATGCCTGTTGAATTACATTACTTTTTGACAATTAGAAATGCCTATGAATCTTTACAATTTCGCTTCTTACTCTTTAGATACTTTTTACCCAGGAATAAGAGTTATAAAGCAACACTGAGAACTTCTTGGAGAAAGGATGACCCTTGCACTGCAATGCGGCCTTCTTACATTAACTATGGTTGCTTTGCATCTGTGCTATAAGGCTCATGTACATCCAACTTTCAATAAGCGTGAGGGTTATGCAGCCAAGTGTACATGAACATGTATTAGTTATAGCAATTTCTCATATATTCAAAACTTCTTTTGACTTCAGTGGAGGGTTGAATGTGAAAAAATGCAGCAGCCAGAAAATGCGGTACAGTAGTTGAAGATATGAGAATCATCTGGCAACACTGAAATTCCTGAGCTTCCATGACTATTGATAAAGAACATCTGCCATCATTGATGCAGCTCTCTATTGGCTTCTGGGTGAAGTTTTGTTTTGTTTTGTTTTTAATTTGGAGGCCTGATCCAAAGTTTACTGAAGTCAATGGATTTTGGATCTAACTCTGACTGTATAAGGTGATATCATAGCATAATGGATCAGGCAGATATATGTGTTGGGAAAAGACTATATTTTTTGCACCTGTGTGATTACTCTATATGGCTTTCACCAAATAAAGCTTATTTAACCTGTTAATTTCTCCAGGGGCATGGAAAAAAATATTTTCAGAGAAAAAAAGATTACTTCCATCTCCAAAAACAGATATGTAGGAAAAATTAAAAGGAACAGTTCATTGGTTCTTTATGAACTGAACTATTGACATTATACAAGTCAATAAATAAGAAAATCATCTTAAATCTTCAAGTATCTAAATACTTCTCTGTCTATCCTTTAAAAAGTATTAAGATTTCTTGTACAATCCAAATAATTTCTAATCTATCTCTAGTAATCCTCACTGACAGCAGTGACTCCTAAGGGAAAAACTCAGAAGTCCTTTGGATGTTGAGCTCAACCACCAAGACATTCATGGCTACAGAATTTTTTTTATTATTTCTTTTTCTTAGGCCTCTCCGAACATTGTGGACCTTCCCTCCACTCACACTGCTATATTATCTCACTGAGCAGAGCAACCATAGCATCTCTTCATTTCTTGTTGCTTGAAATGCATTTTTAATGTACTAATGGGTAACAAAGCAGCAGCAGTGGTTTAATGCTGAATGTCGATTGTGTGGCAGTAACAATTTTTACTCTAATCTCATAAATGTTCAGAACATAAAACAAGATAGGAGGTGACACTTCAGCCATGAGGACCTTCTTTAGGCTATGCAGAAGTAGATGAACAAATATAGATTACTTTGTAGGCTTGAGAAGGCCTCCCAGCTACATCATCTTTAATATCATTAGTTTTATAGTGTACTTTTCTATTCCCAGTGGATATTTGCTTTTTCCTTTTCCTCCTCCTATATTTCATTGGTGTCTATGCAATGGATAGAAAACCAGTTTTATACATGGATTGACATAAACCACTTAAGTTTTGTTTCCCCCATTTTTTATTTTAAAATGCCGAACAAACCTTTATACCTACACCTCTACCTGGATATAACGCGACCCGATATAACACAAATTCGGATATAATATGGTAAAGCAGTGCTCTGGGGCGCGGGGCTGCGCACTCTGGCGGATCCAGGCAAGTTCAATATAACGCGGTTTCACCTATAACGCGGTAAGATTTTTTGGCTCCTGAGGACAGTTATATTGGGGTAGAGGTGTATATGGAACTGCTCACACCTTACATTGAAAGAGTATGGCAGCCAAATCAAGTAATTAATTACTGCATAAGGTCAGAGGATAATATAATTTTGCTAATTACTCACAGCTTGGGGCCCATTTTTTCTGTGCAGCCAACAATTGCATGGTTTTAATCCTCATAATAACAATAATGGCATACATCATTAACTCTATTTTATTCTTTCTTAATTTTTCATAATACCAATAACAAAGATCATTAACCTCTGTTCTGTTTAACATCTAATCAGCCATTTTAGTTAAATAAATATCATAGAAAACATTAAATATCACTTTGCTAAGCTAGATTTGCTCTCAGGAGGAGAATTCTTCCTAATGTGTTATATTAACATCAGTTTATTCCACAAGTGTCAAATCATAGTGATAATGAGGAAATAGATACACCATATTATTTGGCTTTAATCAAATCAGTTCAATCCTGTGTGTGTGTGTGTGTGTGTGTGTGTGTGTGTGTGTGTGTGTGTGTGTGTGTGTGTGTGGCAATTCTTATAACTGTACTCTACTCCACTGCACAACAACTGAATGGCTTTTATGTCACCTTTTGCTAAAGATATTTATTGAATAATACTGTATCTTTGAGTTTTCATTCAGTTATTAAATTCTGTTGATGCCACAGACTATGAATGGTGATGTTGTACCCTAAATGTTGTACCCTAAATGGTTAAAAGACAGCAGCACGATACTCTCTAACTTTGTTACACAATATTTTCAGTAAAAATAACTATCAAGTAAGTTGTGCCTCCATGACCCATGTGTGTCTGTGACAATGTCTTGTTCCCTCCCATTCTCAATGTAACAGTGTCTTGTCCCTGATGAACGTGCTCCAGGGGTTTGAGATTCATGAAGGTTGGGACTGGGCAGGGCTGGGAGTGTCAATTGGGTTGCTCCATGTTGGCTGTGGCCGAGAGAGAGGTACCATCATGCCACCATAGGAGTGCACAGACATTACCAGGGAAAAGCAACACTGCCTGGTGAGTATGTGAAATCATCTACATTAGTCACATTCAGAGGAATGCTCAGGACAAAAAAAAATCCCTTCTGGATTTTGAACATGCCCAAAGTTTAGGGGTGTTTAGATCTGGGGCTTTGGTTCAGGCCATCTTTAGCTATATTATTAAAAAAATAAAGTCTGGCTTGTTGGTGAAGAAAGATACAAATTATAAATGCCTGCACTGCCTCGCCTGCTGCTTGGATTTAACCAAGACAGGGACATTTGTAAGAGGTGATACCACTATCTGCTCAGTTGAGGAATTTTCATCAACCAAATTTTCTGTCTGACAGAAGCTCAAAGATCCTGTTGCTACTCCCACTGAAGCACCACTCAAGTCAACGGGAGTATTCCCATGATTTCAATGGGAGAAGGGGCAGACCCTTAAGTAAACATATAAGAATACATTATTTTTCCGGCTTCTTACTGTCTTTGAAAATGTTTTATTTAAAATTTGGGTCCAATTACAATTTTATGAGCAGGAGGGATGTGTGGAAGGCATTTCTGCTGCTTTTCAACTCTTCTTAGGCAAATGTTTCATGGAAGCTACCTGAACAATTGTTCCATATGATGACCATTTACATGAATTAATAAAAAATTAGAGAATATATCATTTGTCTTTCTGCTGAACAGAGTCCATTTTGTAGAACCCGCCTGAAAAGCAACACAATAAAATGTTTGAATTAAGAGAATAAATGGGTGGTGATAAAATCATATGGATTTCCTCCTATTTTTTTAAACAGCACTGCTAGTGATTTATAATCATGATGCAATTCAAGAAAGAAAAATATTAAATTTGAGGTTTATTATAAATTAAAGGCCATTGTTGGGATTTGACAAGTTTGGTTACCAGAACAGAGTAATTGTGTGTTCAATGTTGAGTGATATCTTAAAAAATAAAAGTGGAGGGTGAATGTACTCAGTGGGCAGGAGAGGAGATGTAGAGAGAGACAGGGACAGCAGAATCATGTAAGTCTTTAAGGTGAGGATAAGAAATTTGATGCAGAATTGGAGAAAAAGTCCTTTCAAGAATTTCAGGAGACGGGTGACAGGCTAGGAGTGACAAGAGGGAAAGAGGATCTTAGCAGCAACATTTTGGATGGAATGGAAGCTCCAGAGATGAAATGTGGGGAGGCCAGAGAAACAGAAGATGAGATACAAAAGTTATGGACCAGTCTTTAGCAGTACAGATGAAGACATTTTAGTGATATTAGAAAAAGAAACAGGATTCTTCTCTTTTCATCTTTTTAAAGGTTTGATAGGGATTGTTCTTTGGCTAATATACACAACATATTCTGTGTCTTACAAAATGTTTCTTTACTGCTAGAGTTCAAATATTTTTCAATATTGTAATTTGATAGGTAGAACAGACCATTTGTATAGAATTTTGCATCATATAGAAAAAGCAAAATGTGGACCTGAGAGAAGAATTGTGCCCATCGCCTGGACGATGTGAAGAAAATTATCTATATCTTCAGGCAGTGGTCACTAGGGTTGATGTTACTGTCAAACTATTAATAATAGTTTATCCTTGGATGAGGAAAGGAGAGAAGGAAAAGAGTCATTGGGCCAGATTCTCTCAGTTGGTGTAAATTAACATAGCTCTATCGACTGCAAGGGTGAAACACCAATTTACACAAGCTGGTGGATAGGGCCCATTATCTGTAGGGGTAACATCTGTGGATGCCACAGCCTTTATCTATTTTTCTCTCTTTGTTCAGGGACACTAGAACACAGAACACTTGAGAAGACTACACCATTTTTTGTGATACCCTCAGACTGGGTAATCAGAAATTAAAGGCAAGTATTTCTGAAGCTGCACATTTGACAAAAGAGTTATCACATGCAACTTATCTACAAATTATCCAACTTATGCTATACTGTAACATATTAGAGCCCATGGATTTTCCCCAAATGCTTTTGTGTTGTTGAGCACTTAATGACATTGAAGACCCTGCTTGATTTTTTATTAAAAGCTTTTGGTTCTGCTTGCATTATCTCTATTGTTTAAATTAAGTAGCTTGATATTTTAGCTTTTAATTCATATAGTAAAAGCAATTATTCCATGATATGAGTTGTTGTCCCCTTCCCCCACAAATTAAATTTCCAAAAAATGAAATCAGTTAGAGCAAAGCAAAGAGTAACACACACAAAAAAAAGCTTCTAAAGTTACAAAACTACTATATTAGAGCTAGATTCCACTACAATTATTAATGCTGGTGAGTAGTGGCATACGCTGAGTCATCCCGCTGAAATCACAGGAATGAGTCAAGAAATAAAGTAAGGGGGCTTTGTGTGTCTATATTACTTTATGTATGTTTTAAGTAACTGAAAATAAGAGTTTAGAATGGACATGAAAACAGCTCCTGAATTCTGTCAACATGAGAGGGCACTGCTATAATTAGATCTCACCCAGAAAACCCATTAATAAGTCTGTCACAAACTCTGTAAACTACCACAAATCAGATGAGACAGGAGATATAAGCAAGACTCCGGCTGGAAAAACTCAGAGATATTGTTCAGTTCAAGCATATCAAGTGTTATTTAAAGGGAGAGTCTTATTCCAGGCCATCTCATATGTTCTTACCTGATGTAAAAGGAACCCGATTCCTCCAATGTGACCCATTAGTCCAATAAGATTTTCCAAGCAAGAATGAAAACTTCATTCTAACATGCCAGTGAACAGCTGGAAAACCTACAAAATATTCTACAACTCTAAATGTGAAAGCCCAATATTCCAGTGTTTTACTAGGTAAAAGTTCATTCCAAACAGATGAGGGATCAGAAGTCTTATTGTAGTGTGCCTTTACAAGGGTCAACTCACTACTGGTGCACCCTGTTGTTGCTGAGTGTGGCATAGCTGCTCTTCCCTCACTAGTGCTGCCTGTCAGTAGTCACTTCAGTCCCACAGTCATCCTCCTTTTCTTGTGAGTCGGTCCTCTAGCCAGGTCACATTTTAGTCCCACCTCTCCCCAGGTAAACAAAGAATCCAACAAGTAACAGCCCAATGTCCTCTCAAAAAGGTCTTTGGCTCCAATTCTGGTATCTATAGTCCACACACCCTTCTTTCACAACTTTCAGTTGTCCTTGTACACTTCTCAGGGGCTTCATGCTACCATCCCAAGTGGCTGATAGGAGAACCCAGGCCTTCCCACTACACTGAGTTCCAGATCAGAAAATCTATACCCAGACTCCAAGGTCTGTTCTGTACTATTCCTTGCTGCTGCTTCCCTGGATTTCATCCTACTGTAGCCTCTCTTTTCAAGCCTTCTCCCTACAGCTTCTCTAGCTTGTCCCTCCTTTCAAGGCCAGAACTTACAGGGCTCTCCTCTAGAATCTCCCAACAAAGCGTACTAACTCAAACCAACTTCTGCCTGCCTCAGACTTGACTTTCACCCCTCTTACATTTCCATTACTCAGCTCCTCAGCTGAACACCTCCTAGGGCTCTTTCTCTAGAAGTCCCAAACCTATCCTTTTATCATGACTCATCATTACAGCCTGCTCCATTCCCAGCAGCTGCTCTGAGTGTCTCCTGGCCTCCTGCCAGACTTCTCTACTTAGGAAAGGATCTCAGGGCCACCTCTCCTGTTGGGCTTCCTCCTTGACTTGACCCTATCCTCTCCAGTCCAGTCCCAGAGAGTGACTTCAGAGTTCTTCACTCTCTCCAGGTAGCCCCCCTTCAAAACTGTACATGCCTTCCTTATAGTCACCACACAGATCCTTCTCCAGCAGGCTTCATTTTTAATTAAATCTGGCCTACCATCTAGGTGCAGAAAGATACCATAATTGGCCTTTCTGGCCTAAATTGACCCTTTCATTGCCTTTGTGGACTACACACCCCACTAAAATGTCCCTAGACACTGAAAGTCCTTTTTAAGCCCATGTCATGCTCCCTTAAATTGGTTCATGGTGCATCCTCTGCTGATGAATCTCCCTTCCTTTGTGGAGAATGGGGGTTCCAGCTTGTGAGCAGTTCTGCTTAAAATCCTTAATTCTCTACATCATGATGGAAAAGAAGTTAGTTGCTAGTTAGTGCAATATGTGTGTATCTTCTTCTATGGGATAAATGAAGGTAGACAATCAACTTAAATGACACCTGATGCCTGGCAGATAATTTAAGATTATTATTACGATGCTGAGCCAAATGTACATTGGCTGATCTGGAGGGGAAATATTCTGCATCTTGTTCCTTAATTTCACTGGGACTTCACATCAATGTAAGGGTCTGTGACTCCTTTTGCAGCACAGAGTCTTTATAAAGCTCTCCTCATGCTTAGTCCTTGACCCCACACACATGTTTGGAGTGCAACACAGGTAAATATTACAATAATGAACAGTCAAATCATGAATCAGGCAATATAAAATACAAATAAATTGCTATGAAGCCAAAACAAAGCAGCATTACTATATTCTGTCTCCTCTCTCTTTCCTGCTTCCCTTTCCCAGTGGCATTTGGAATCTCCATCTTCATCTGGAATCTCTCCAGTGGCTCTTACGGTCTTTGTCTTTGTCAGTAGCATGTGTGAAAAGACTAAATAGTGCTTGTGCTACAGACTAAACTACATGTAACAAATGCTCATTTCATATCTTATTAGAACAATACAGGAACAAGAAGTTGTGCCAAATAAGAGGAAGAAAGAATATAAACCGCCAAATATTTTGGCATCTGAACCTAAACATTAACCCAACAATCTGGTTTAGGTTGTTAGAAGGGGGACTTCTTTGTTGTTGTTGCTGCTGCATTTTTCTATAGCAGTGCACATCTTTTCACCCTCTATTGTTGAGAGCAGATTATGAACACCTGTCTGATTGAAGAGTATGGAATGCTCTGTTTATATTGTATTTCAAAGAAAGAGGAAAGGATTAAGAAAGGGCTGTGATTTAATATAACCTCAAACTCTATCAGTCAACATTATTCACTTTTAACATGACAAACCAAAGGCAACAAAAGCCTTTACAATTGGTATGATTTAATTAATCTCTGTTTCTTGTAAAAATATCTATTGCAAGAACTTTTCTGAAAAGCCGAGTTTATGAATAAAAGGAAATCCAGACAGTTCCTTAGGCTACAGCACTGTCAAAAATAGAGAAAGAGATTGAAGAGATGTTACGTTTACAAAATGGAAAATTCTCTTCTACCTCCAAAAATAATCATAATTTGTAGGTTTACTATTGTAAGTTTAAACATACTATGAGGATGAGGAACTCTGAGGATCATATTTTAAAAATCCTCCGTGCATGCAATTACTGAACATGGGCATACAAATAAGGCAATTGAACATAATGTTAGATGATAACATAAATATCTGTATGTATAAATTATTACCTCATTTGGGTATGTGAGTACACATATTTTGCACCTGCAAATAGAGATCCATTGTTGCCTCTCTGCTCAGCAGCAGCAGATGTCTGTGCCCTTGCTGTTTGGCTTCCCAGTGAGAAGAAATCAATAATGCAGAGTCTGGGTATATTCTTAGACTAATGTGTTTTATTTGCACACATAAGCCAGTCCTGGAACAGAGATGGCCACACAGTCAAACATCATGCAGGCAAAATTAAGTGTTCTTTGATAAGCTAATTAACTTGAATGGTCCATTCAAGATGTGCAGGCTAAATCTCTTGTGGTTGTTACCACAGGAGCAAACATATTTGAAATACAGGTATAGAGCCATAACGTAAAATACTAAAATGATACATTAATACAAATAGAATAATCATATTCACCAAATCATAACCTTTCCATAGACACCTTACTTGACATACTTTGTACAAGATTTGTTGCAGTTATATAACAGTGGTAGCAACAACAATCTACGTGGTCATATTTTAATCAGATAATGTCAGAACACCTAAAACAAGTTCCAGTCTGCAAATCTCCATAAAAAACAGCTTTCAGTATTCTACTGCCAGACATACAGACCACAATTTTCAATCATCTTAGCTGCGCTCTCATTATGAAAGCTTCTGTGGTATTGCATCACTCCAGGACATTGGTGTTTGGAAAAAAATCTTGCCATTTAACTCCCATTATCCACCATTGACATCATAGGTGGAATTGGTCCAAGCGTCTTTTGTGGCATTGATAAACAGTTCATGTATTGAAGCCATAGAAGTGTAGTGATGACGACAGCAAGGTAAACATCAATTTTTGTTACCAGTTTGACACCATGTTCATTCCAGAGACACTTACATTTACCCAAAGGCATAACTGGCTGCACCAATGTGCTTGATAATGTCATTGTCAGTCATTGCATCTTGTGAAACAACACTGCCTCAGTAGCAAAATTTGTCAGTGACATTGAGTGGTATGGACACAACTGAAGTAGCTGCAGTGCTTCCCGGTCGAGGCTGGACCATGAATTCTGTATTCTTTAGGATGCTTGTTAAGCCAAAATGTTTTGCTGCACATGCAAAGTAGTCAGTGAATTGAGTGTTCCCGGGTTTATGCGCCAATAAAGCACAATTAACAAACAGTAATTTCTGAATAATTGTCCTCATAACTTTTGCCTTCGCATGCAAGTGATGCAGATTCAAGACACATCCATCCATACAATACTGACACAATCAATGTCTCTGAATGCATCTATTAGAACAGCTGCAAATATGATGTTAAATAATGTTGGAGCAAGAACCCAGCCTTGTTTTACTCCATTAGTGACAAAAAAAGGAGCTGAGAAAAAGCGTTGGTCAAGGATATGAACCTGCATTCCTGCATGAAAAGATTAATAATGGTGACAAACTTATCAGGGCAACCAAACTTGTGGAGGACTATCCACAGGCCATCTCAATTTAGAGACAAAGGCCTTACTAAGATGGACAAAAACTCTCCTCACAAATTTCTCCTAAGTTTGCCAGAATGCATTTCATGTCTGAAACACCATTTCCATAATGGAAGTGGCATTTGTGTTTCAGGCAGCGTTGTCTCTAGCATATCAACCTGTTAGCCAGTTTAGCATGACTTGGGTGAGTATCTTTCCTGCAGTAGCAAGGAGTCATATGGCACAATGGTTATCACAGGAAACATGATTGCCTTTCCTTTTGTCAAGGTGAATAAAGTTGTGGCTGTGACATTCTATACCTTGGGGGAGCATGCTGTAACTCCCATATTCCTCATTTTCATATAACCATGATCTTACGTATAAAGCATGCCTTGTAAGATGTTAGGGGAAAGGTTATGATCTGCTGAAAGTCATTTCTCTATCCATATATGTATATCATTAATGCATACGAAGTTATGAGAATTGTGTAGTATGGTTGTCACTAAAACATGCTGTAAATTGGAGGAATCAGCCAGATTTTAGCTCCCCAGAGGCAACAGCAAGGAAAGAAACCAACGCCCAGGTGTGGTATCAAACAACCCATCAACAGCCATTGTCTAGCAAGGGAGCTACAATGCAATGACTCACCTGCATGAGACCACACCAGAGGAATTGCTCAACCTTGCTTGGAGAGACTCAGTAATGCTCACCTGACTCTGAAGGGGAGGTGGGGCATGATAAAAGGGAGAGACGTTTGCCATGCTCTCGCTCTCTCTTCCACCTACATCTACAGACCATACACCAAGCAACTGAAGTGCTAATCAAAGGGGAGAGCCTGGCTAAGGAGCAACCATACAGCCTGTGGTGAGAATCATCTAAGTTTGTAAGGACATTGAAAGCGTTAAGATCAGTTTAGAATGTGTTTTGCTTTTATTTCATTTGACCAAATCTGACTTGTTAGGCTTTGATTTATAATCACTTAAAATCTATCTTTATAGTTAATAAATCTGTTTGTTTATTCTACCTGAAGCAGTGTGTTTGGTTTGAAGCATGTCGGAGAGTCCCCTTAGGATAACAAGCCTGGTATATATCAATTTCTTTGTTAAATTGACGAACTCAGATAAGCTTGCAGCGTCCAGCGGGCATAACTGGACACTGCAAAATGGAGGTTCCTAGGGTTGAGTCTGGGCAGGAGATACTGGCTAGTGTCATTCGGTTGCAAGTAGCTAGCAGCAGCTTACATACCAGAGGCTGTGTATGAACAGCCCAGAAGTGGGGGTTCTCACAGCTAAGCAGGGTAAGGCTGGCTCCCAGAGTCAAGGACTGGAGTGACCTAGCAGATCACTAGTCCAGAGAACACCAATGGAGAACATCACAGTGGCACAGTCTTGTGTTCCCAAAATGTTAAGTAGAGGCCAGTAAGCTTTCTGATTAGCTCATGGCCCCCACATTTGAAGATCTCCACGGGAATACCATCTGGACCTGCTGCTTTGCTGTGTGACATTTGCTTAACAGCTTTCCATACTTTGGATATGTTTGACACAATAGAGAGTTGATTTTGAATTGGAAGTTGTTCAAGATCAAGTGCTGATGTGGTGGACAGGCCGTTCAGAACCTGATAAAAGTGTTCAGCCATCTTTTCAGAATTTGTCCATAATCGGTCACAAGCAGTGACTCATCTACATTCCAAATAGGGATGATACCATTAGATTGCAGGACCATACACAATCTTCAACTCACCAAAAAAATACTGGAGTCTTTTTGGCCTACTGCTGATTGAAGCTGCTCAGCTTTCATTTTCCATCAGTTATCCTTCATGTGGCAAAGTTTAGCTTGCACATTACACTTTATATGTGAATAAGCCATCTTTTTAATAAGTGAGTTTTTATCGCTTATCCATAATGTGTGAAGAGAATGCGTGGATGTTAGGAGTTCCTTTATCTCAGTGTCATTTTTGTCAAACCAGTCCTGATACTTCCTCTTTACAAAGCCAAGGACTTCTTTAGATGCAATGAACATGATTTCCTTAAAAGATGACCAGGCAGAGTCAGTGTTTATTCTCTCTGATTGAGAATGGGCATTGAGAATTTCAATTTCTTTAACAAGCCTTGCACATGTGAGTTCAGATTTCTGCCTGTGCACACTGAGCTTGGTATTCAAGATTGGGGACATCTACACTGTTTTAATTGAAAGATCAGTGTAATTTTACATCTCACTAGCCAATGATCAGACCACATGCATTCTTCCTGCAAGGCACGTGTGATTGTTGCTATCCCGACGGTCACATTGGCATCCAATGACATGGTCAATTAAATACCAATGACCAGAGCAGGGATGCATCCATGTTTTGAGCTTTGTGCTGGTTGAAATAGTGTCTGTGATGACTACCTGGTTCTCCATGCACTATGTGAGGAGTTGTGTGCTATTTGATTTCTCTTTCCCCACACCATGTTTACCAATTACTTTAGGCAAAGCTTTGTCATTGCAACTAACTCTGGTGTTAAAGTCACCTAGGATGTTTAATTTGTCATGCTGATAAGCTACTTTTATGGTGTTGTCGAAGTCCTTATAGAAATTTTCTTTGGCATTGTCAGAACATGAAATTGTGGATGCATACGCTCTAATGACTGTTACATGACATGCAGATGTCAAGTTGAGGTGAAGAACAATCAGGCAATCATTTATTCCTTTTGATATACAACCAAGTGTGCATGCAATAGATGTCCGAATAGCAAAGCCCACCCCAGTTAAACACACTCTCTTCTGCAGACTTGCCTATCCAATAGAATGTGTATCCAGTCCCAATCTCTGCAACAGCCTTTCTTTCTCTTTGGACATCTTGAGAAGGAATAAAAAAACATATCTTGCTATTTGAGCACTGTTTATTATTTTAATGAGTTTATATATATATATAAATCCAGAAACCAGAACGTCCATTGTCCTTTTATTCTATATAGAATTTGTGGTGTTTTTGTCTACCTTATGAATAGGTATTGTATACCATTTTCTTTGTACTTTAATTACTGGTATAGCATTTCATATTTATTTCTCCACAACTGCATATTTTAATACATTCCTCTATTTACTATTCCCCAAAAAATCAGTTTGAAAAAAGCCAAGTACGATTAATCTCTTATTCTTAAATTCTCTAATCTTCTTTTTCTTCTTCTCCCAGTCTTAATCCCATCTATGTAAGGTTGGATCTTTGAATCCTTCTTCATTCCAACTTAATTTTTTCTAATAAAAAATTCAGAGCATCCTTCATTAAATTCTGTCTGTAGACACAGGTCTCTCCACTTCTCAGTGTGGCTTTTTTACCTTAATTTGATGAGCACCTGTAGCTTTTGATGACTTTTTTAAAATGGCAGGTCCTAAGCGACTCTTTAAAAAGGCACTAGGATTCTCATGTTGGGCACCCAAAAACTGAGGTATCCAAAATTAGAAGTCACTTTTGAAAAGTTGAGCCTCTATGCCTCAGTTTCACCATTTGTAAAACCCACAAGTATTTTGACAGTTAATTATCTACTGCACAAGGGTTTTGTGAGACTTAATTCATTATTGTATCAGGAGCTCAGATTCTACAGTGATAGAAATGCCTTTAAATGGACAAGAAGGGCATCAAAGGGAGAAAAAGTGAAGATGTGATTTAAAGTAGCTTTCTTTCCTCTGTAACAAAGCAAACAACTCTCCTCATCCTCCACCATCGAGTAAACATAAAATATTGTTTAATAACAAGAATTGGCTGTTGCTTTGGAGAGGATCTATGAGTTGAAACTATTCAAGAAGGTTCCCCCTCTTCACATATACTTTTCTTCTTTTCTTTACATGGACAGATAAGTGCTTCATAGTATTATAGCAATAGCTATTTCATTTTTAACTAATATTTTCTTTCTTTCCCACCCCCCATTCTACTCCTAAAATAACATATAGTTCCTGCTATGGGCCTGCTCACTAGAGCCTTGGGCAAAGTCCATAAAGATGTACTATCCCACACAGTGTAACCCAAGCAATCTATCACCTAGAGCACAGGAGTAGGCATTTTAGTTGGAGAGTAGGAGGAGGCCTGTGCGAGCTCCATTCTAATAACCTACAATAATGTTCTGACACTCTCTGGTCTTTGAACTCTGCCCCTGACATAAAGATGAATTCCAATGAATCAGAAGTAGGGGTGGAGGTCATTTCAATTAATATGTGGTTTCCAGAAGAAATCTGCAGGCAACACAGAATTTTTAGCTAATTGTTTTTGACTTACCTAGAGTCGACAATGTAAGCAAGTGCAGCCAGATTCATAACGGGAACTATTAACTCTACAGCACATTTTGTAAAAGCATCATACACCAAATTATATTAGTCTCTCACAGAACTTAACCAAAAGACTGAAGACTACACTTAATTTGAACGTAGTACACTGGTTTTGTTACTCCTTTTGCCCTTGTTTACTGGGGAGACATAATCGCATACCAATTCATGATGAAGCAGAAAGGAAAAGGAAAGATTGTATCATGGGAAAAAACATATGTCCACAGTGGAAAATTAGTTGAATAAACTTTACTTCAGATAAGCTAGAAACTATCCCTCAAAAAAGCTGGAACTTTAGTAGCTAACAGAACCTGATACAAATTTGAGTGATTCTAATCTGGTTTTAGATGGTACTAAATAAGAGTTTGTAAAGTATTTTGCAAATATTTAAATAACCTGCTTAGCAACAGAAACCCTCCTTTTGGAGCTTTCCGCTACTCATTTTCAGTGAAAGATGGAAGCAAAATTAAACGGAAGAGCATACGTTATTAACAACCAAATATAGGATGAGGATGGAACTTTGAAAGACATAGAAACAAATAAAAACTATTTTATTTTAAAGTTAGTTTTCCCTATTCTGACTTCTTTGCTTAAACTGTAAGCATTAGTAGGGTGGCTGCATAATAAGATGACCTATTATTATATCTACTGCAGTAATAGCTAAGTACTTCAGTTAGAAATAAGGAACTTATTGTACCAGGCATGGTACAAACAAATAATACCAATAGCATATATGCCATTCCTTATGGGATTCTATCCTGTATCCTTTTATGGCTCCACGTGTATCTGACTTTGGCCACAATCCTGCAAGACTTACATATGTGCTTAAATGTATGCAATCTGTGAAGTTGGAGCCTTTGTACTGTATGCACTCATGCAGCAGAATTTTACCACTGACAAAGTGGCTTCAAGAAAAGGGGGGGAGGGGAATGAGTGACAGGTGGATAAAAAGGAAGAGGAGACAGATTTATACGTGGGTCTATTGCTTCAGCACTGGTTTAAAACTGCCTTTGGCAGTTTCAGTTTATGCCAGTCATTGTAAATTGTGTGATTGCTTGAAAAAGAATATAAGGAACTGTCTCATGAGTAGCTATGGGCAAACCTCAAACAGGCAGAGATTTGGTCTGCAAAAATAGGCTAGCAATTTTGTGAGAATAGACTTTCACATGAGATTTTTAATAATCCCTACTTCAATCTGGGCCAGAATTAGTGCAAAAACAGACCCTTTCATTATATTTTGGCCCTTTGGACACAACCAGGAAGTGAAGAGATGCATGAAAATAAAAACTATTTTTTATAACTTAAAAAAAGTTCACTTCTCTTTTGGTTTGAGTTTTGGGCAAAGGTTCAGATCACCTCTTATTTTATCTGAGCTGGTTCTCCAATTCCTCCTAAAGAGGCCAAGTTTCTGATAGTTTTGTTCAACCTCTGCCCTTTCTTCCTGCCTCCTCTCTGTGATTCACACATAGCCTCTGAATCTATTTATACAGCTCTCATTTCCTGATAGGAAAATACTGCATATTCATATATGGAGTCAGTTAATGCAGCTCCTTCACTTATACTAATATTCCTCTCATTCATACATACATGCTCGCAGAGCCTACAACTAGCAGGTGAACTGACCACTCAGCTTTTCATTTAGTTTCCTTTTTAAATTATACACAGCACCACATTCCTCTGACATGAACAATCAGGACACATCATGCCTATACGTTTACTTTTTTGTTTTACTTAAACTCCTAATGCCTTGCTTGGGTACATCTCAGGATCAGGGAAAGGAAGTGGAAAAGAGAGCCTTTTCCTGCTGGAGCTTTCTTCCAAAGGTTTTTAAAATATCTTTTTGGTGTGAAATAAAAAGATGTTATTGCAAAAGTGGTGGGAAGTGAAGAGGGATTTTAATTTACTTTCATGTTGTTTCCCCACTAAGTTCAACCTAAGGTGAAACATCATGTTTATATCAAATGTTGCTTCAAGCAAAACAATAGAGGAGCTCTAAAATTAATGTAGGTGTCCAGTCAAAGGCCATACATGGCCATTAATGGCAGTGCCAGCTTGAGATAATGCATGAAAAATTTAACAGTAATTGTTGTGTTCTGATCTCCCTCCTATTTTCTTGCTTTACTTTTTTTCTACAGCATCTGCTGCACATTCACAACCTGTTCTTTCTACAGGTTTACTCCAGAGTAAGGTACTGGATCTGGATCATTATGACTAATGAAACTGCTGAGAAGGTGTTGGTGGTGGGTGGCTTTTTTATTTTTTTTCTAAAATGTAATGCCACTGTAGGACTTTCACCACGCATTAGACTGTGTAACAAGGGCTTCTGTTTGCCCAAGGCACAACTTTGATTCAGCACCTCCCCACTTTGAGCCCCCAGTTCACTATACTACTGCGAGATGAGCGGACTGTTATAATTCAATACTATTGAGAGACTGATGCCGCCCCTCCCCCTGTTATAGCCCTGATAGTGTAAAATTACAGCAAGTGTTTTGTTAACATCTATCAGCTTGCTCAAAATACAAAGGGTCCCTGAACTCATTTATAGCATAAAAACAAATTAGAACAGTCTTAAGGCACTGAGTTCTGAGTTACAATAAACTACTGTTCATGCTGTTCTCCACTGTAAATTTGCAACCCACATATTATGGTTTAAGATTCAAACCTCTGGACACAATTACGGTTGACCAGTAGGCTTTTTATCTGACAAATGACTTAGCTGACTTAGAAATCAGATCATATAGCCTCCAGAGGACAACATGCTGCTATCCATGAACTTTCAGCTCTTGGATATTTCACATACAGTTTTTACAAAAGAAACACCTAAGGTGTATCAATGCTTCTTGTAATGAAATCTTTCATAACAGCAAAAAAATATATAACTCTTTCCATTCTGGATACAGTTGTAGGTAAGAGCACATTTAATTTCAAGTCAATAGGTTTGCAGCACATCAGCACTTAAGGGATTGAAGACCAGACTAGTTTTGCTTCCTTAAATGTATTGTTATTGTTATCAACTAATGCAGTCTCGCAATAAGTTTTCAATAAATCTAAGATTAACTATTTTTCTCACCTATAAATAAAATATAATCATCTTAAAAATCAATGAAGGAAAAACCATCAGATCCATTAACCTGAGTAAGAATTCCTTCAGGCTAATAATATGAACCACAGTGCACTGGATATTTCATTTTATTGAGCTATATCTCTTTGTATGGCAACCAGCAGCGAAAAAAAATCAAATCTAAAATCAAAGACTAAGGTTTTTTGTTCTGGAAACCAGCGAGGCAGGGACTGAATATTCTTTTATGCCTGGGGTTAATTTTCTTTTCACCTTAATTTGCAATCAGACACAATAAAAAAGAGACATTGCCTCTGGAAGGAAGCAGCATTATTATCATCTCAACTATATTCTGCACTTACCACTTCCAAATGCTTCACTTTTAAAGTCACCAACCCAACCTTGTACCATTATAAACACCTTGACTTGCCTTTGCTGGCTGTCAACCACTACCATCTGCTGTTTGGCTTCTCAAAATTAGCAATATATATGGGGCAAAGCTGCAGTCTCTTGATAAACCATGTAGCATATCCATGTAATTTATTTTCCCACAAACTTCACAACACCCAGGAGTGGACATTTCCTTTGTCTTTCTGTGGAGAACACTCATCATAAAACCTGAAATTAACAATAAGGTAATCGCGCAAAGAAAATGTTTTATAGACAACCCATTATTAATTAACAGAAGGGGTGATTAGTTTGCTGCTCTGCTTGAACCTGGTCCAAAGGCATTTCAAGTCTCTGCTCCACAAAAAGAAGTGCATTCAAGCCATAAAACCAGGAAACTGGGACAAACAATTAAGCTTCTCCTCTTCTTCTTTTTTTAAATTATTTTTAAATGATGGGAGTAGTCTCCTTTGTTCCTGCTTTCAGGACATTTTGACAATGTCACTTCCCCTTCAATACCATTATTCTTCTCTTTCACTTAGGCATGGGATTCATTTTATACTCCTTCTCTCTTGTCCCACACATTCAGGCTGTGTCCAAATCTTGCTGCTCCTTCCGCAATAACATTGGATGTTGAACATGGTATGTCATGGTTATCTGCATCAGCTTGATATAATGTATATTACACACACACAAAATACATTAAAGAATATTAAGGTTGCAAAGTAAAGGACTCAAAAGTTAGGAAATACCAGAATTAATTCAACCCAGTTGTGTTTATACATTATGATACAGCCTTTAATTATATGATCACAAACCACATTTTCCACAGGATCCCTACCTAATTGAGTACACAGGGTGGGCGGTGCTCACTTAATCAGCAGCTATTCAATATTTTGTTTTATCCTCATTGTTTAATGTGCGGCCCTAGGCCTTATTTACTGCACGCTATTCAAATGCCGTTCTGAAGATAGAATTATTAGTTTCCTCATGGGCTTTTCTATGACATTCATCACTACAGTATCTGAGTGCTTCACAAATATTAACGTCCAACTCCTTGCCCAGCCACTCTACATCAGCTACCAACCTCAGTCTCCGTCCTTAGCTGCAGTGTCTCTCCCACCTCAACTTTCAGTCCCAGTTTCCCTCTCCCTCCCCAGGTATCCCAAAGTCTTGTTGTCCAAATCTACTGCCCCTGCCTCACACAGCCTCCTTCTCCATGTTGCCTGGGCCCGCCTGGGGAAGGGTAGGGGTCACTGAGCGCACAGGAGAAGACCATCTTCCTGCTCTCAGTTCAGGTGCCTGGACCTGGTCCCAGCTCAGCCCACAACAGCTCAGAATTGCAACCGCAAGGAAAGTTCTGCTCAGCTGTGGGCTGCAGCATGTCCAGTGTGGATGGAATCTTCAGGGAATGTAGCTGCTAAAATCTAATAAATCAAGACCATGTGCAAACTACAATTTATAAGTTGGTCAAATTTCGGTGGACTTTCAAGGGGGTGGCAAAGGTGCATTCCAGATACAAAGAATCTCCACCACCACCAAATGTCAAGTCCCTGCTCCAAAGCATGGGAGTGCTAAATCTTTTCAAAAGAGAGGTCACTGACATTTTTTAAGATGAGCAAAACAATGCATTGTTGCCTAGCCTCATTCTTAGAAGTGGGTGATTTAATTTTATTTCATTTTTGAAAATCAGCCATCTGCAGATATCTAGCATGAAAAATTTCAGCCCAATGGTTAAAGTCTGTCAAAGTTATAAGCAACTGAAGTTTTATAAGGGAAGTATCAGGCAACCTAATAAAAAAAAAAGATACACCAATCTCCTAGAACTGGAAGGGACCTTGCAAGGTCATTGAGTCCAGCCCCCTGCCTTCATTAGCAGGACCAATTTTTACCCCAGATCCCTAAGTGGCCCCCTCAAGGATTAAACTCACAACTCTGGGTTTAGCAGGCCAATGCTCAAACCACTGAGCTATCCCTCCCCCCCATTGACTATTATTATTGCCTTAATAATAGGCAATGCTACCAGCCCCACCCTTAGTAACTGTATGACTTAGGATATGTCTAGTCAGGGTCCCATAAATACTACAATTATAGAGCCAGCACATTTGCCACAGGTCCCATTGCTTGCAGCAGAAGTGTTCTTCAAAATCTCAGGTTTTATTTTTAAAAAATTATGTAGAAAGCAGTTGTCTGAATAGCTTCATCACATCAACCAAATGTAGACCAATACAATGTTGTTCACCCGAGTCTGCAGACAGCTTAAAACCATAGCTCTGGGACTCTGCACACTCCGTCAATACTAGAGCAAGTTAGAATTTTTCAATCAAAAGAATGGTCCTTTCAGGAAATCTGGTTTATTTGAATTATTTTATATCTTCTTTCATATGAAATTTGCCATCAGGAAAAGCTAGACCACTTTTGTTTGGTTTTGAATAAACATTTCAGAATGACAAATTTTGTCTTGATTTACCAAATTGTTTAATTTGCATCAAAAGTTGACATTTTCATTTTGATATTTTCTCATTTATTTTTTTATTTTTATAATTATGATTGTTTTAAGAAATATGTTCTGTGAAAAATGTTGATATTTTGACTTTTTGTCCTTATTACAGATACCAGAATTTTTCGTGGGATGGAAATTCTCTTTTCCAAACCACTCGAACCGACACTGAATTATATTTTTGCTGTTGATTGTTTTAGCAGAAGCATCTCGGGATTTTTCAGTGTATGGAAGACTAGTGGCACTCAAGTGGTGCTAGCCTTCACCCACACTGCAGACTTTTAGCAGCTGACAAATTGTGCTAACTCAAGCTTTAGCCTATATCCTCTAACAGGCCAGCCAACTTGAGTAAAAAGCAATCCTGCATTCCAGGTGAAGTATTTTGCTTGTATGAGACTCCAATTAGGAGCAAGACTCCAGATAAAACTTAAGATAACTCGGCAGTGAAGACAAACCCTCCCAGAGGAACAGTGCCTCCTGGATCAGACTGGAAGAGCATTCTTTGCATAGGTGCAAGGGACATGAATAATATATCATTTAATAAAAATAAAGATGCACATTTGTTAAATAAATATAGGAATAAAATTAATTAATAAATATAGGAATAAAAATAATATCATAACTGTCATCAACCTTTCATATCTGTCATCTATACGCTTGTTACTAAAAGAGGATTTAGCTGATAAAATGCCAATTTACTGTTCTTGTGGCACCCACAGAACAAATCTTTGACAATTTAAGCAAACACATATCAGAGAGCAGAGATGCTACTTCCTTCACTTGCATAGCTCAAAATTCTACCTTTTGGTCTAAAAGCACTAAGGGCTGTTGAACAAATTTTCCTGTGTTTATGGGGATATAAATATGGAATAATTCCAATAAGTCGTGGATCTATTCTGAGCAGAATTTGGCTCTTTGCTTTTGGAGAAGGGCTTCTATTTGCTCTTTCCTGATGCATTTAAATGAGTCATGTTCAACAGTTTCACTATAATCATCCTGGTTTTGGTTTCTCTCCTCTCCTCTTTTGCCCTCAATGTTTTCTATCCCTCAGTTAATGTAAATCTCATAATTCCCTCTTGTAAGAGCAGTCCTCTATTTTCTTTGATTTGTACTCCGAAATCTGACAAGTCTGTACTATATGAGTTAATCTTTTTTTAAGCAAAGCGTGAACAATTTGAAGTGCTCAGGAGTATTTATTTACCCAAAAAAAGCTCAACTCAGATGTGGTAACATCTGGTTTGCAGTGAAGTCCTGCTGTTTTACCCATTTTTCCAGCAGAGTTGACCAAGTCTGAAAGAGGTTAAATTACTTGCCCAAATATCACATATTAAGTAACTGGATATTCCCAATTAAAAATTCAAATTAGAGCTCCTTCAGGGTTTGAGTTGGTCACTTCAACTACCGGACTATATGGCTTTTCTTTCCCATCAGTGCTTATGTTCAGCTGTTTCTGGATTTACTTCTCTTTTGTTTTCAGGCTTGAAAGATTTTTTTTTCAGGAAGAAGGAGAAGTGGGGAGAAGAAGAGGAAACAAAACTGAAATGCCTGTAAATTATGCTTAGTGGGGGGTCAAAAGTATTTAATATAATAGCAGCATAAACCAATATAATCCTCAGTCACCAAGTACCAGAAAGATATGCCCTCTTTTTTATAATATGAAGCATCTCATAGTTGTTTGTAAGTATGTCTACAATGATCTTGTTTTGTCACAGAAATTGACAAATGCATTCATACACAGCAAAGCCCCCATCCTGAAACTGGATTTGCACAGGCACAAGATTCACCTGCATGTATCTGATTGCAGGACTGGGGCACAAAGCATGGGACCACCAGCTTACTTGCATTTGACTACATGTTTAATTCTTCAAACTGCCGCTGATTTTTTCCCCTTCAAATTAACATTCAACATCCTAAAACAAGATCAACTCCTAGCAAGATTAAGATTAAACTGGGAAATTAAACTGTCAAAATCACTTATAATTATGGGATAATAAGTGAAAGATTCTCAATATTTAAATACTAAAACTGGAATCAGTAAGAACAAATTGTTACATTTCCGTATGTCCTTTGGAGTAAGCATTACCCTCTCTCTTGTCAAAGATATTCAGATATATAACTATACATAATATGAGAGCTGCCCAGTTAAGTCCTGTCCCTCTCAGAAAATGTAGGTCTATGGTACTTAAACTCTACTTGATATACTACTAGACAATATCAAGAAATTTAAATAAAATATCTTCATTACTAAAATACATTCTAGAATTTCAGTTCTCTAAACAGAACGTTCCTTGACTTCCAATACACCATCACATGAAAGGTATAGGGAGGTGTGGTTGGGGAGGGGGTAGGGAAGAAATCTAATAAAAAAGGAGATGTTTTTACATTTAAAGATATGCATATAATTATTTTTTCCTTTGTGTCTATTAAAAAATAAAACCGGCTGAGATATTGACAACATTAGGTCATGTAATATCTATCTCCAAGCTAAATATCTGTACAAATATAAAGTTTCCCTAGTACTCACTATACAAAATATGGCATCAAAATCAGCAACATGCTCATACAAATAGCGAAATTTAAAACAATGACCCATGCCTATCACAATGGGGGTGGAGGATGGACTTTTGATCAGTCTGGCAGAGGACTTGTAACCCTTTTGGTCCTGAAAAGAGTAGGGCTTAGCTCCTCTGGAACTTTGCCCCCCACCCCACCGAGATAAACATGGAGATTGTGCTTGTGTGAAGAGAGGGGGAGAGATTTCTCTGCCTTCCCCCGCTGCTGACCACTGGCCAGGCTATAATGGGGACAGGAAAGCCAACTGGCTCTTGCTGGCCCTCTCCCCTTGCTGTATGAACCTCCCACCTTGTCAATTAAAATAAAAAGTGCATTCTAATGCCTTAAAATCCATCACTGTGTCTCCTTCATTCTCCTACAATTCCTAATCAGAAAGTATTGCTTAATAGCATTATTCCCTTTAAGGGCCTGATCCTGTGCGGGACAGACTGTCCTCAACTCCCATTCAGAGGTTGGCACTACCTTGTTGTGTGACGGACACTTGACAAAATTACTGTACTTAGTGATGGACATTGCGGGAGGGGGGTATGTCATTCAGTCATTCAACGTTTCTTGAAAAATTACCACAGACCTCAAAATTTTTACCAGAGATACTTGTGTCCATGTACGGACACTTGCTGACCCCTGCTCCCATTTAGACCAATGGGAAATGGAGGGAGCTCTCAGCACCTCACAGCTCCGTACCCTAAAATGCCAACATGTAAACTATTAATTTAATTATGATAATTGTGGGGGAGATTTTCAGAATCATAAAGGACAATTAGGGGCTAGATACGGACTAACCACTGAGTGCTAGTTTATGTGCCTAAGTCCAAGTTTAGATCCTCAAGACCCCATCTCAGCTGCTGCCTAACCTTATACCTAAATTTCTGCTGCTGGGCAGAAATACTTGACCAGAAATGGTCAAGACCACTATCTAGACCAGAAATGGTCTAGACAATACTTAGTCCTGCCTTGAGTGCAGGGGACTGGACTTGATGACCTCTTGAGGTCCCTTCCAGTCCTACAAATCTATATGAAAAGCTGCCTAGTCCCGAAGTCACCAAGCAGCTTGGCACCTAAACCATGACAGGAGCCTCAAACTTGCCTATCTCACCTGCAACACCTGGTCTGGAAAAGGCCATTGAGCTACAGCCCAGAGGTTAGAGCAACTGCACCACTCTTAAAGTGGGTGGGCGGGGGGTGTTGTCCAGGCTTGCCAGAGAAAGGCAGCAGTGCTTTATGGTGGGGTGGGAAGAAGGTCAGAAACTGCTGCAAAAAGGTGGGTGGTGGTAAACTTTGCAGCACTGACTCACCCCCTGGGAATGTAAGGGGGAAGTCTTTGAAGGTGCAAGCCCTGGCATTGGAAACCCTGGGTTCAGTCCCCAATAACATTCCAGGGGAATATCAATTAATACATCACCTTTCATACCACAAGTGGCACCATTAACAGTGTAATAGACCAGGTGCCCTGGCTAAACATTTGGGGGTACCCCTCACAGAAGACAAAACAGAGGGCCCTTCCACTAAATTAACCTACCTGGAGATCAAGCGGGACACAAAGGCGGGCATAATATGGCTCCTTCGGGATAAAAGGGTTGCGTTTCTGGTGCCACAACATGGCAGTGATACATGTTATCAATCACCAAACTTTCAGATCTGCAGGGTTATGAAGTTAGTGAAGGCATTTGTGTCACAATGTTTAAGCCTTAACATCTCTTTTCCTTCCAAATACATGCCCACCGTGGATAGATGCCCTGTATAATTTTCAGTTCAACAGATTTCGGGAGCATGCACCAGGAGCTAGCGATGAACCCGAGTAGGTGCCATTGGCGCTATGGAGCCATGGTGTATGTGGTTGGCAGAGGCATGGAGAGCCTTCGCTCTGAGTACACGGCTGAGCTATGAAGAAAGTTGTATTGAGTTCTTCCAATTTCAGGATCTGGAATCCTAGTCAACTATATGGCCTATCGGGAAGAGACAGGTGTTGCAGTATATGGTCATTGGCAACCCAACTGCGAGTGTCCTCGAGGATCCTTGCATAGTACAAGGGACAATCAAGTTCATTCAGGAGGATGGGGGTTCACCTATCAGACTTGGGGGCTGACATGTTTTTGGCTGCTATACAGGAGGCCATTGGAAGATGTCTGGGAACCTGACTGGGTTTGGGGGAGAGGCAGCCAAGCTAATTCCTGGTGCCTCCTTGTGGCGAACGTCCAGTGCAGATACTCCATAGGGAAGGCATCCAATGACCAGATAAATGGCCTGGGAAAGGACTTAAAAAGGAGGTGCTGGTTAAAGGAATGGAACAGTGGGGGGTTTAGAGCTCCATGGTTGGAACGGCCAGGAGCCAACCCCCCTTTCTTATAGCCCACCTTAACCCTCCTACAAGAGGGGGTGGATGATAAGGTCCAAGACATGAGTTGGCTGGGGGACCTGGGTGGAAAATGAAGGGGGGCTGCTGGAAGCCCCAGATAGTTATTTGAATGATCATGGAGTTGCCTTCACTGTACACTTTTACCTGCTGGGGTGTCCCAGACATCTAATAATAAAGTTGCAGCCTGATTAAATCCATATAAAGTGTCTCCCGTCCTTCTTTTGGTATAGCCAGACAATGAATATCAAGTATTTTATAAGAAGTAGAACAACTTCCACAGGAGAGACTGAGAGAAACCTGCTAACCTAGCATAACCTAGCCCAACTGTTAGGCACTTAGCTGTAAGGTGGGAGACCTGTGTTCATGTCCCTACTCTACATCAGAGGAGTTGAACCTGGCTCTCCCAGCTCAGTGCTCTAACCACTGAACTATTGGAGGGGCATGCCGCCTCCTCCTATTTTTGAGAGACAGGATTGACCTGGCTCAGATGCCTTACTCCAATAGAGAATCCCAAGCAGAGAGAGGTGCCCCCTTTGGCCTGGAGTTAGGCACCTAAGTCCCTTTGAGGGGCAACCCATCTTCTTGGCATTTCCTACTAGTTAGCTGTGGTGGCTCCCTGCTCAGCTTGCTGGCCTTTGTGAATCTCATTCTTTGGTGCCTACCTGTCTCCATGCATTGTACTGGGGGCTTGGGTGCCCCCTAACTCTCTCTCAGTGTAGGCACAATATGTTCAGCCATTTGATGGCATCATCATCAGCCAGGTGGAGAGCTGGTAGCCTGCCGTTGAAATAAGTCAGTGGGCACTCATGAAGGATATGTGCTATAGTCTGAAGTTGACTGCAGCTGCAGCGTGGGTCATTAGAAAACTCCATTTAAAGAGATTTGCCACACAGTTGCTCTGTCCTTTTCCAAACCAGTTCAGAGATGCCCACAAGTGCCTTGGCAGATCAAAACCTGATAAACAGATGGTTGAATCAGTGATGAGAGAGTGATTAATAACTGCATTGCTCACCACTCATTATGCCAAGCAGATTCCACCATCATGTCCTGTGGGGGCAGTGGATCAGTGTTCATGTCGCGCTTCCCATCAATACTCAGCCCAGGCTGGGGAAGCTAATGATCCAACCAGCTAACCAAATTCGTTGATGAAGCTTAGTCACGGGCTGTCTGACTGTGACTCCAATATATCTCTATCCTTCAACTTTCAAGCCGTTGGACCGGTACTTCAAATTCTTCACCTTAATGTTGAGGGCCTGTCAGCAGCCAAACGCAGCATCATTAATGGTGCCCAACTCAGGGATATTGATTGTACTAAGTGACAGGGCACCTAAACATTAGGTGTTGCAATGCTGAGTCTATGTCCCTTTGGTGGATCTAGTCCTGTATGGTTATGTCCCACTGAAAAGCAACAGAAGTTGGGTGTCTAACTCCCTTTTGTGCCTTTGAAGATCTCCCCAAATAAAAATATGTCCTCCATACTATGTTTCTAAAAAAGTATTTTGGAAACATTTTATTTTAATGTACTACAGAATAAATTCAAATTAGGTATGATTACAAATGAGGGCTGTGATGGCTGTAAACAATTATATGATAAAACTATAATTTCTTTCCCATTTCTTTTGAGGGCTCAAACCTCCAGGTTTTTAGCATTCCTGTGAGGATGCAAAATGCCCTCAACTTCCACTATCTTCAGTGGAAGCTGAGAGTGCTGAGCACTTTGCAGGATGGAGCTTTGTTTAATATTGCATATTTATTTCATATTTATAAGTAGCTTTTCAAAACAAACATAACATGCATCAGGTTTTCTGCAATTTAGTAATATGGAAAAAAAATATCCAGCCTTTGAGAATTTCTCCTTTGTATAAATCAGGTATTAGAGAGAGAGAAGATCTAGTCAATCATCTAGCACATCAGTCTACAGTGAAGGATTGCATATTGCATATTTTGGATTGCTTTGTTCAGTCCAGAATAATTTTAAATATCCCAATCAAGGGAGCTTTGACCACTTCTGTTCTGAGACTATGCCATAGCCTTCTCAGCCATTAAATCTCTGCTATTCACTCTACAAGTTGCTTTTCTTAATTTCATCCCATGACTCCTACTTATACTCCTTTGTACACTTATTCCTCAATTATTCATCATTTAATCAAGCTATACCTATCTAACATTTCCCCATAAATCAATCCCTCTCACTCCTTAGAGCCAACTGAATCAAGTTTGGTCTTACTCTTGAGAATAGCTCTACTGAATTCGGAAATGTTGTAAGAGTAGGATCAGTACGAGTTGGTCCTCAATCATTTGTGTTGCTCTTCTTTCAACTGTGCAATTTGTCTCTGGCAATGAGATGCTAGAGCTGAAAGCACTATTTTAGGACATGTCAAATCAGAATCTTCTTGACATAGACTAACTCCTCCCTGCTCCATGACATATACACAGGCCACAACTGCACTGGGTTTGGGGTTTTTTGTTTATGCTTTGTCATTTGCAAACTCATTTAGATCCTGATTCAGCAAGGTGCATATGTGCCTAACTTTAGCCCTGGAAGTAGTCCCATTGATTTTAATGGGACTAGTCACATTCTTAAAGACAGGCATGTACTTATGTATCATGCTGAATCAGGATCTAAATGAGTTTGTAGAATGACAGAGCAGCAACAAACAAAAAAAAAGGCACTGCAGTTGTCCATTGTCACATCTAGGTCTCTGTTTGAAATTATCATCATGGCTTTCCAGGCTTACCATTCCATTAAATATCTGTTATGGAATAATTTTCCCCACATGTGTTATCTTAGATATTTCCAATCTGAGTAACACTTTTATTCCAGTTTCTTGACCAGAGATCTATTTGTTTTGCTTCTCTATTTGCCATCTTAATATTATTTCTCAAATACCTGCAAACTTATCATCCGTGAATGATCATAGATTGTGGTATCACCAGTGCAATTTGCCTCCTCTTCCAGATCCATGTAAACTATTAATTTAACTATAATAATTAACAAAATTGCTACATAATATTGGATTTATCACATGTAGGGTTCCACCAAAAAACTACCCCCAACTGGATATTTATTGTTACATTTGTTCCTGGCACTTCAGTCAGAATGAGAATCATCATATCCAAACCAGGCTATTATTATTATTTTTACAGCACCATTAGTGTGCAAAACACTTTATAGAAAAATAAAAGAGAGGATTGCCTACCGTGTAGAGCTGGCTTTCACAGTCCATATTGAGAAAGATGTTGCTATAAAAGTAGGTGATGTGCTATAAGGGATAGCAAAGATTATAAAGCTGATCACAAAATGGTGAGTTTTGTGAACATTTTTCATCAACATTTGAAAAATTCTCCTGGTGAATGTTTGCTGTATACAATTTGGTTATATTTAATAATAAATTTACATTATTAAAATAATTATATTAATATGTATTGCTCTATATAATTGTAATTACATAATTATTATAGACTTATAATAAATATAATTATACAAATATTATAAATTAAAGTATTGCATAAGTATTCTAAGGGTGTGTTTTTTCTGAATCTGAAGTAATTTTTCAAGTTTAGCCATCTATAAAATGTATATCATACAATGCACCTGTGACATCAGTAAGGGTCATTTCATTGGAAAGTGTTTTGAAGTCCTCTTCAGTTGAAAGGTTTTATGTACAGTATTTAAAATGTTATAAATATTACTTGGTCACTACAGACCGGGGCTGAATTGGAGCTAGTGACCTAATACTATTTATGAACCACAAAAGTCAACAGCCCTCTTCCCAATGTTATCATTAAGTAGAAAGACTTAAAGAAAAACAGAACAATGTTCAGTTTCTACAGGAATTCCTTCAATTTGCTGCATCTTTATTATTTACAATCGACTGATGGAAAAATGGAAGGAGCACAGTTTACACTATTCTTCAATCTCTTCTGGTTAACACAGCGCTGGTTTTGTTTTGCTCAGATTGGTCTATCAACATGCTGTAACGAGAAGTACATGTGTTCTTACACAGATCAGTAGGGCAGTTGCTTTCTTTGGCAAAGAAGATTTAAAACTTTCTTGGGAGGTAATCTAAGATTAGTTTATAGTATGATGTATGCAATGAATTAGAAAAACAAATTTAAAATCTAAATCTAAAATCTAAATGCCAATCCAGCAAAGATAAATGGAAATTAAAATAACCACAAAGAAAAATAAATGATATCAAAGAGTCCTTTTAGTTTCATATATACAGAAGTAAATACATGCTTCACTGCTTAACAAGCAACATTTTTAGAAAAAAGAGTAATATAAACTTGGACACAACTCCTATTTATCTACCCCTAGATACAACATTTTTCATGACCTACTTTGTTATAGGAAGCACTGATGCAACTGCAAGTATTGTGCTGGTCAGTGACCCATTTCACTAGTCAAGGGTTTCCTACATATTATTTTACCAGATTTTCCTTCTTACAGTACATTTATTGTAGGGACACATTGATTTACCAAACTTTCGCTTTCACCGCATATTTTCCATGACCAAAGATGCATTCAGAAGTACTACAATGGTGGTCACTTTCTCCAAACACTATGTCCTAGATCAGGTTTCAGCACAGTTTAAAATACAAGATGAGAAGAATGGTATAGGTGGAACAGAATATTGGATATTTTAGTTCATTAGTCTGAGAGCAACTGGGACAGCTCTTCAGATAGTGTAAATTGGAGTTCTGGCTTCAATGGAATTATGCTGTGCTCTGGTAACATTCTATACTGTAAATTGGGTTGAATTTGGCTCCTTCAGACAAGGAGGACTAGAAAATAACATGAAACCACTCCCCGCAGACTCCACCCAGGAAATAAAGTGCAAATTTGCATTATCACACCTGGCAGTAAACCCAATAGACTACTGAGACTATCCAACACATACCAATTTTACTGAAGATTTTGCTTACAATGAAATTCTCTCTTTAAAATAAAAGTTTACATTTTTGTAATATTTGCCAGAAACAAGCCTCAACCAAAACCTCAGATCCAAACTCCTGAATTTTGTGTCCGACTCTTATTGCTAATATGGACCAATCCAAATCCAAGATTCAAATATCCTGAGTTTTGTATCTGATCCCAATAATGGCCCAATCCAACATTGTAGATCCATTCACACCTGTGATGTCAGGTCTGAGTGCATATTAGTTATTAAGAAGAATTTTAACATGATTGTTTGGGGCTTTATCTTTTTGGCAATTAATAACAATTTAGTGCTGACTTTGCAGTTTCTCACAATACATTTGAAATATGTTTATCTTAGCCTGAAACTGTATGGCCTGCAGATGTTGGGAGATTAGATATATCCCTTAATCAAAAATTGTAACAGCTTTCACTCTGACTATACTGTCTTGATATTAGTAGGTGTTCATAATTTCTTCTTGACATGTTCATAAAATAAAAATAGAGTAATTAATTTAGCTTCCAGGATAAAATAAGGTATCAACAAGCTATTCTATGTTGAACATGCAAGCAAAAATGCAGCTTTACAGTTCTGGCAGTAGAGTTTTGGCAGAATATGTGTAGCCTGAAGTAATGAAATAGTTTAAAAATTATTGTGTCATAAAAAATGCATTTTAATGTATTATTTGACAGCATAAAAAGATACAAGTTTTAATATTTGGTTTGTTACATTACTGTGTTATGTATGTGTTATTATACATATTTATTGACACTGTGTAATTGTACTATTATTAATACTAACATAAAATATAATTTTATATTAACACTTCTTCTGAGTAAGAGCCTTCAGTTTCTCCTGCAATATAAATATCTCGCATGTGATGACATCCATGTAGAGAACAGTCTAACATTAGAGTTCTTTTTTTACCCTTTTTCTGTTCAAAACTTCAGAGGTGTGCTCATAAAACTATACTAACAAGGCATATTTGTTCCTGATATTATACCCAGTTTTCCATGCTATTGACAATTTGTTCCAAGCTGCTGAAACACCTCCTTCTGGCATCTGGGGATTAGCTTTGCCAGTCTGATGCCCCTTCCTGTGAGTGCTCACTCCATCTCTCTCAATCTCTCTCTCTTTCAGGACTTTACTGCTCCTTCTTCATGGCTTGATCCTCTAGCCAGATCACTGTAATTTTTTCCTTCCTGGGGGTTGGTGTACCAAATTCTCTTTGTACCAACCATCCCTGGCTGTCTTCCAATTCACTTCCCCTCCGTGGTGCCACTTCCAATGATGCCGCTTCCCCAGTGGTTGGCCAGGGAACACAGGGCCATCTTCTACACTGGGTTTCAGTCCAGGGACCCTATAACAAGCAGTCAAGGTCTCCACAGTCCTAAACCTTACTGCTGTATCCCTGGGCTACTTTCTTCCTTGCCTTTGCTCACCCTAAGAGTAACTGCAGCCTCTCTCTCTACAGTCTCCTTCTACTCCCAGTTACTGGGCTCTATAGAGGCCCCTCCTGTTCCTCTCCAGCTGAGCTTCATCTCTAATTAATCCTCCTTGTTACCTGGCTCCTCCTTCAGGTGCAGGCTAGATGGTTAATTGGCCCATCTAACCAGGTTAACCCTTTCACCCCTTGCATGGCGTGGGCAACCCATCACAGTGTTTAAGAACAACTACGGTATATCTTTGTGAGAGACTTTAGGTTCAGTTGCATAGGAATGCAGGAACCGCCTTATTGGATCAGTCCAGGGGTCCATCTAGTAGTATCTTGCATGCAAAAATGGCTAGTACTGCATGCGGAACAGGAAGGTATAAGAATCCTAATAATGTAAGATTATGGAATAATTTACCCATAGAAGAAGTTACCCTTAATCCCAATCCGTCAGTGGTTTGCTCATGATCTGAAGCCCAAGGCTTATATCTCTTATATATATATTTTACCGTAGCTAATGTAACTAAGGATGTAATTAGTATCCATATAAAGTCTAATCCTTTTCTGAATCCTATTAAGATCTTAGCCTCAATAATATTGTGGCAATAAATTCCACAAGGTAACTATATATGCTGTGTAAAAAAGTATTTCCTTTTATCAGTTTTAAATATGATGCCTACAAAAGCTTTGACAACAGTTAGGCTGCTGTTGTGCTGAAACCACTGCCTACCATCCTCACCAATATTGTCCCACTGTTTCCTTGTGCTCCCCCATCTATCTTTCTCCATCAGCTCTCTTGTTTTATTCTTAGGTGATATGCTCTTTCAGACAGGGACTGCCTTTTTGTTTTGTCTACGTACAGCTCCTGGCAGAATGGGGTCCTGGCCCTTGACTAGAGTTCCTAGTGTCGCAATCCAATACACAGTTATGGCTCTGTATGGCCAATTGTCGGTCCACGGCCATCTTGTCCTGTTAAAAGGGCAAGGCAGCCTCCATCTTGGACCAGGTTCTTGTTGTATAGGAGAGGGCAGAGACTCAATCCTGCCCAGCAACACTGGCTGTGTATGCTCTCCTTTGTTTTTGTTTTTTTTCTCTCTCCTGCTGGGCCATCTAAAGGTCAGGCTAGTTCTGTGTGTGAGGGCCTGATTCTGCCCAGCAACCTGTTTTTTTTTGGGTCAGTCATCTGGAGGTCAGGTTAATTCTGCCCAGCGACTCATTTTCCCGCTCTTTTTGGACCCAGTCATCTAAGGGTCAAGCTTGTTTACGGGTCAACTCCAGTGTGCCGTGTGCAAATCCTTCCAACGTGGGGTGGCAACAGCTCGAAGCCTGAAGGGAGGAGGGACCAGGGAGCCAATCAGATACTGACACGAGGGAGTGAGACCTTTCTATAAAACTAGATTTCCCCCCAAAATTTGTGTGGAGCATCCACGTGTTAGCTGAAGGACCTGATCACTCTTTCGGCCAGGGTCTCCTCCCGGTAAAGCGCGCTCGTGTCGTATCGTTTGGATTCGTTGTCGTTTGGACCCGATCCCTGTCAGCTCGTCATGCTTCTGGTGTCTGTTCTGCTGGTCAGCTGCGCCTGGAGTGCGGTATTTGCTTTTTAATATCTGACAGTTAGCTTATCTAGCCTCTTATTTTTCCCCTCCCTAACTTGGTACCAAATATCTACTCAGGATATCAGGATTGTATTAGTGAGCTCAGAATTGCACAATTATTTAGCTAGCTTGTATAATTGTTCTAGTTGTTATTGAATTGTTAATTGCAAACTGTTTTATGTGTTTGAATCACTGCTCTGTCTTTGTCTGGAGTGAATGAATCTGGGAGCTATCTCCACCTGGAGATTAGCTGACCAAGGGGTTCCCGTCCCCGTGGTCTGAATGAGTGGAATCTGCCCAACTGCAGCCGCACCACACTCTGGGTTACCCTTAGTGTGAAAGCAAGGGTGGCTGAGGCAGTGGCCCGTGGGTCTCTTTCTCTGTGTTGCACCGGGCACCGCCCTGACGAACCCAATTCCCATCTTGTGTGATTGGTGTGTCTGCCTATCTGGTGTGGTGTGATGAGCAGTATAAAGTGTATTATTACTGTGTTTTGGGGTGTGTTTATACTTTTGATACCATCTCAGCCAAAGTTGCCTACTCCCCGGGCCCAAGTTGTAATTATCCCCCAAATAAACGCAGCCACTTGGCTTTTCACTGTTATTCTGGTCCTGCCTGTTTTTCCTCACTCAATACCAAGCTTTAACGAACCGCAATCTATTTCGGACACCTAGGTGCTATGATAATGCGTATAATAAATAAATAACAATATTAATAACAATCTTCAACAACATTATTTATGTTTCTTTCAGCTAAAATGTTTGTTCCTCATTTTTCCTGTATGTGCTCTGTATATCACAACAGAGTACCAAACTCTATTTGAAATTATCCAAGTATAAATCCAGAATAATTCCAGTCTTCACTGGGGTAATTTACAGCATAATTTGGGCAAAACAAGAGAGGTGGGGAATGCTCTGCACCTCCCAGTTTAGCAACAGAAGCTGGACTCAGAACAGTGATTATGTTACAGCCATGCAGACAGTTTAAGTTCACAGGGATGAACATAAAGGGTCATTCTAACTCCATAGGTGAATGAGCACATTTTGTTTACAGAGTGGACAAATGTAACATGTCCAGTTTCAAAAGGTAAAATGCCTCTTAAAAGTAAAAAGAGTAATACAACCAGCAAAATATACTCACCTTAGAATGAGGAAACTGTATGAAGCCAAACTAGAAGTTTGGTCATATAATTTAAATCAATGTGCTGGAAAGAAACAACCACTCTACTAGTGCAGAAAAACATATTTACTTATGAATTTGCCACTCAAGAATGATCATGTTTTTCTCACTTTTTATTACACAGATATTCTTCATACCAATCTTCCATTTGTCATCTTCTCCTCTCCCCCTTTCTGTAAAGACAGTTCTAAATGTGTGTATATTTGTATGTGTGATTGTGGGTATGAAGGTAAACCAGTGGTTTGACTTGGTAGATCTGGAATGCAACTGTTAAAGGGGCTCAGAAAACCTTTTTTTAAAAATCCTTGTATTCTAGGACTTAGATTGTCACTGCACATACTTTGCCATGGTTGGCAAAGGATACATTGAAACTGCAAGTGCCAAGTGGTTATCATTATGTTTTTTCTTGAGTCTACAGGAGAGAAAACTTGGCTTTCAATCTGGTCAAACCACAAGCCCTGGAAATAAGATTGTCAACTGCCTCTAATTTGTTCTTCATCTTCCCTATCTCAAACAAGTATTGTACGTAGGAGACATTATATGTTCTATATATTTTAAAAGAGTTCTCAGGTCTTAGCCCATGCCTCCAGGTCCACAAAATTTCCACAAGCTACTAAAGATTTGGTTCAGTTCAGAAAAACATCAGAAAGCTTACGTAAGGTTTATGTTTACTTAAGCCATAGCCAGACTTCTTCATATGGAAACAGCCATCATAAGATTGCTGGCATTTCCCAGTTCCAACAGAGTAAGAAAAACTGGACTTCATTCTCCCCTCACACCAACACATTGGTGTAACTCCATTAACCTCAGTAATATTACTCCTGATTTACACTAGTGTAATTGAGAGAAGAATCAAGTCTTCTCTAACAACTTCTGTAGATGGGCTTTCCCTTCCAGTCCCACAAGAAACCACTACATGAAAAGAAGCGACAAGGAGTCCTGTGGCACCTTATAGACTAACAGACGTATTGGAGCATAAGCTTTCGTGGGTGAATACCCACTTCGTCAGATGCACGTAGTGGAAATTTCGAGAGGCAGGTATAACTATGCAGGCAAGAATCAGTCTAGAGATAACGAGGTTAGTTCAATCAGGGAGGATGAGTCCCTCTTCTAGCAGCTGAGGTGTGAAACCAAGGGAGGAGAAACTGCTTTTGTAGTTGGCTAGCCATTCACAGTCTTTGTTTAATCCTGAGCTGATGGTGTCAAATTTGCAAATGAACTGAAGCTCAGCAGTTTCTCTTTGAAGTCTGGTCCTGAAGTTTTTTTGCTGGACATCATACCAAATGGACTGAAGGTGAAAAATCCATTATTATCTACATACTGCACAGACCACAGTGAGAGATTATGCCATACACTATCAAAGAACCTGAGGAACCACCTGATCAGCATCCTATACAGCAAACAGGAAAACATCAAAAAAGAGCTCTCCAACTTCCATAAATAACCAACCTTCCACACAAACGGACTTTACTTAAATAAGACAGGAGATCTACATTACACACTTAACCTCTCTACAAAGGAAAAAGGATGGTAAGCTATCTAAAATCCTACCTGCCACATGGGGCCACAACAGTGGTACTCTAACTCACCCAGCAAGATCGTCAATTTATCCAGCTACACACTCAACCCGGCAGAAGAGTCTGTCCTATCTCGGGGACTCTCTTTTTGCCCCACCACGCCCATGAACATGATACAGTTCTGCGATGATCTGGAAGCCTACTTTCACTGTCTCTGACTCAAAGAATACTTTCAAGATTGGGGGGAGGGATAGCTCAGTGGTTTGAGCATTGGCCTGCTAAACCCAGGGTTGTGAGTTCAATCCTTGAGGAGGCCACTTAGGGATCTAGGGCAAAAATTGGTCCTGCTAGTGAAGGCAGGGGGCTGGACTTAATGACCTTTCAAGGGTCCCTTCCAGTTCTAGGAGACTGGTATATCTCCAATTATTACCTTTAAGATACCACTGAACAGCACACTGATACACAGATACCCTCCAACCAACAGCACAAGAAGAAGAACTCCACATGGACTCCTCCTGAGGGTCGAAATGACAGTCTGGACCTATACATAGAATGCTTCAGCCAATGTGCACAGGCAGAAATTGTGGAAAAACAACATCACTTGCCTCATAACCTAAGTCATGCAGAATGCAATGCCATCCACAGTCTCAGAAACAACACTGACATTATAATCAAAGAGGCTGATAAAGGAGGTGCTGTTGTCATCATTAACTCTTCAATACCAAATTCTACAGGCCACTTTCCTCAGATCCCACTGAGGAAAACACTAAGAAACTGCACCATCTACTCAGGACACTCCCTACACTAACACAGGAACAAATCAGTGTACCCTTAGAGCCCCGACCGAGGTTATTCTACCTACTACCCAAGATCCACAAACCTGGAAATCCTGGATGCCTCATCATCTTTGGAATTGGCACTCTCACTGAAGGACTGTCCAGATATGTGGACTCTCTACTCAGACCCTACGCCACCAGCACTCCCAGCTATCTCCGTGATACCACTGATTTCCTGAGAAAACCACAAAGCATTGGTGATCTTCCAGAAAACATCATCCTAGCCACCATGGATGTAGAGGCTCTCTACACAAACTTCCCACACACAGATGGAATACAAGCTGTCAGGAACAGTATCCCTGATGATGCTACAGCACAACTGGCTGCTGAGCTCTGTGACTTTATCCTCACGCACAATTATTTCAAATTTGGTGACAATATATACCTCCAGACCAGTGGCACCCACATGGCCCCACAGTATGCCAACATTTTTATGGCTGACCTGGAACAATGCTTCCTCAGCTCTTGTCCACTCACACCCCTTCTCTACCAACGCTATATTGATGACATCTTCATCATCCAGACCCAGGGGAAGGAGACTCTGGAAGAATTCCACCATGATTTCAACAGCTTCCACCCTACCATCAACCTCAGCCTGGACCAATCTACATGGGAGGTCCACTTCCTAGACACCACCGTACAAATAAGTGACGGTCACGTTAACATCACCCTATACCGAAAACCCACTGACCGCTATTCCTACCTTCATGCCTCCAGCTTCCATCCCGGTCACACCACACGATCCATCGTCTATAGCCAGGCGCTGAGGTACAACCGCATTTGCTCCAACCCCTCAGACAGAGACCAACACCTACAAGATCTTCACCAAGCATTCTCAAAACTATGATACCTGCATGAGGAAATAAGGAAACAGATCAACAGAGCCAGACGTGTACCCAGAAGCCTCCTGCTGCAAGAGAAGCCCAAGAAAGAAACCAACAGAACTCCACTGGCCATCACCTACAGTCCCCAGCTAAAACCTCTCCAACGCATCATCAATGATCTACAACCCATCCTGGACAACGATCCATTGCTTTCACAGGCCTCGCCCACAGACAGCCCGCCAACCTTAAGCATATTCTCACCAGCAACCACACACCACACCATAGTAACTCTAACTCAGGAACCAATCCATGCAACAAACCTCTATGCCAACTCTGCCCACATATCTACACCAGTGACACCATCACAGGACCTAATCAGATCAGCCACATCATCACTGGTTCATTCACCTGCACATCCACCAATGTAATATATGCCATCACGTGCCAGCAATGCCCCTCTGCTATGTACATCGGCCAAACTGGACAGTCCCTACATAAAAAGATAAATGGACACAAGTCAGATATTAGGAATGGCAATATATAAAAACCGGTAGGAGAACACTTCAATCTCACTGGACACACAATAGCAGATTTAAAGGTAGCCATCCTGCAGCAAAAAAATTTCAGGACCGGACTTCAAAAAGAAACTGCTGAGCTTCAGTTCATTTGCAAATTTGACACCATCAGTTCAGGATTAAACAAAGACTGTGAATGGCTAGCCAATTACAAAAGCAGGTTCTCCTCCCTTAGTGTTCACACCTCAGCTGCTAGAAGAGGGACTCATCCTCCCTGATTGAACTAACCTCGTTATCTCTAGACTGATTCTTGCCTGCATATTTATACCTACCTCTGGAAATTTCCACTACGTGCATCTGACGAAGTGGCTATTCACCCACAAAAGCTTATGCTCTAATACGTCTGTTAGTCTATAAGGTGCCACAGGACTCCTTGTCGTTTTTTACAGATCCAGACTAACACAGCTACCCCTCTGATACATGAAAAGAAAGGAAGTAAAAGCGGGGAGGAGGGGAGGGAGAAGGAGAGAGGGGAGGAATGTAACCCTTTCAATATCAAGAAATATTTGGTTTGATTTTGGAGAAAAGATTCAGGTTGGTTCTTATTTTATCTAAACTGCCACTTCATTCTTCTTTTCATTGGGAAAGGGGGATTACAATGGTAAATGTATCATAAAGCAGTATCAGGCTTGACCAACTTGAGTGGTGAGTATGGTGGATGCTACAGCTAAATTTTTCCCCCTCCAGTATGTAGTGCATGTCAATTGGGATTAAAATGTCCCTAATGTCATGGAAAACAGTAAAGGATTTGGGGGTGAAAATTCTGATTTCACAAGAAGTTGGCAAAGCCACTAATTTTGTGTAATCCTTCTATTTCCACTCATTAGTGTGCACCCGTGTGTTTGCGAATTGTACAGTGACAGAACACCAAAATAGAAATAAAGGAAAAAAACTAAAGTTGATTTTATTGAAAAAGTATGCTAAGCAACAAAGTGTACAAACGAACTACTGTAAAGTAGACACTCATTAGTAGCAGTATATTGGTGTCCCTTTGCCATGTTGCTCCTAAGCGGCTTTTGCTATTATGGGGAGTGTCGTCTGACCAAAGGTGTATGAAGCTGTCCAAACCCACCTCCTATGCTCCTCCCTACACATGCTCTCCACACAGCCTCTGTGAAGCAGGTGCTGTGTGCCCCAGAGCTGTGCTGAAGGCCAGGGTCAGGAGGGGAGTGGAAAGATGAACCCTTTGAATACTGGTTCCCTTTTGACTCTAGCCCTTGAGCCCAGTTCTGTCTGCTTTCCCTGCACAGCTCTGTCAGGCAGTGGCTGTTTGCCCCATAGCTGCACTGAAGGGCCAGGGTTGGCAAGGCTAGTGGAAAGATGCGGGGGGGGGGGCAATGCTCCTACCTTCTCTCCCTCTCTCCCAAACTCCACCCTGGATGTGACGTCACAACGTTGCTCTTATGCAGCAGGTATATTGCTGTTACCAAATGGATAATTCTCAGTAGGGAAAGTATTTCCAGGAGAAATGTTAATCGTAAGTGATGGTTGCTCTTAAAAGGTGTTGCTGCAAACAAGCATCTACTGTATTTCCTATAAACCCTGTTGTTTGATGTATTCTATTAGCAGATTGTTTTTCAGTGAAAATAGAACCAGTTCTTCATAGATGCAATCAGCTGCCTTATGCACAAAATTCTCTGCATGATTTGGTATCAAAATTCTTCTTATATAAATCTCTCACAATTACTTTTAAAAAATCTGATGGTATTTAATTTACACATCCCATCGGTACAAATAAGATTCCAGCCACATGGCATTCCCAACAGAAAGACTTTTTTTAGTTACTGGTGCTAGCTTTAATCTGAGGCTTGCTCGTGTTCATTTATGTGAAGATGTCCTCCTTTGCAACAAGGAAACAAAGAAGGTTAATGTACAGGTTTAATTTGGCATACTATTACAACTTATTCTCCTGTATTTCCCCAGGCTTGTATATTGCATGTCTGCAGCTGTTATGTCATTTCCTCCTCCCTGCTGCTGCTTTTGCAGTTAATGCTCAGTTGTCAGTCTTGCTACTGGACTTAGCTTTGCCATGTGCTTCAGCTTTGCACTTTTAAAGTGACAAGATTATCTTTGCCCGGCTGATTAGCTGAGGACTGTCTTCTGTTTCCTTGTAGTCTTTATTTTTCACTGCCAATCAGTTAGTTTTCCTGATAGGCATGTCCAAAACTGTTTTTAAAAAGTGAGAACCCATCCTCTGATCCAAACCATAACTGAGATTTGCCAATATTGCACTGCTTTTTTCTTTTTCCATTTTCATGCACCATTCCTCTCCTGATGCATCAAGCACCTACTTTTTAAATTCAAATCCCTCCTTTCCACTCATTTCTCCCACGATGCCCATTAGGGTTAATCCACCAACAAAGAAGTGTTACACTTACAGTAGTATGGAAAAAAGAAAGAAAAGGCTGCACTGATTGTGATGAATCCATCCTACAGTCACACACAGCATGATGTGTCAGAATTGTACTGTTTGTTTTCTTCCTGTCTCCTGCCTGGGCACAATGCTACCCAGTGCACCTTCTTGGATGGTATGGGTCTGCCCCACACCCTATTAAGGGTTGTCTGGCCCTTAGGTGTTAAGACAAAAGTAAGGAGTGTGTGTCTTTCTCTAGGTTTGCACAGCACCATACAATACATACTTACTAAATAATTACAGTGACCATAATTTTACACTCCAAAAAGACAGTCTACCTTTGATTGTACAACTTTATTCTTTATATTTGAACTTTCCACCACCATCTATTTACTTACTTTTGACCTGGAATCTATGATGACTTTCAATTCTGCTAATCTAGGTCTTCACACTGGTGTTTCTCATTGAATTTCCATTTAAAAATATCAACAGTGTTTTAGTAACAATGACTTTGCTCAGCCAAACAGTTTGTGACAGCTCATTTATCTCTTTACTTAAAATGTCATCAGCGGTGCTACTCATAACCCCACTGGAATGGCATATATATTTGTTTTTGTGATTGTTTTATAAAACAGTAAACAATACAGGCCAAATTTTCAAAGCGGACTAAAACTGGGCTGTATATTAAAACTGTATGAACAGAAACTTAGACATGAAAAATTCTGCCCTTAACGTTAAATGCCAGAAAATCTGTCCATAGATGTTTTCTTCAGGTGTTTTTATTTAACATTGGTTATACAATATACAATGAGAGTCTTCAGTACATACTATGAACATTCAAACTTCAAAGTTTATAGCTGAGTTGTTTTCTTTACCATATAATTTTAAAGATTAACATAAATTGAGTTTTGTACATACCCAACCCACACCCATTGCAAACAGAGTAACTAGTCAGTCAAGAGAAGTGGAATCAGTGAGGTATCAAAAAAAATGTCGCACTGGTTTCCAGTTCACTTCAAAGTCCCCTTACTGGCCAATGAAGTAATAGCAAATAAGAATTTGATGGGATCTCTTTTAAAAAGTCTTTTATACAGTCTTTAACCAGAAGCAATGCTTGTGATTACAGCTGGGTAAAATTTTTCGAATAGCTTATTTGCTAAAAAATGCTGTTTTGGATTGATCAAAATTACTGAGAATTCAGCGAATAGTTCAGGACAAAAAAAATGAAACAAATGGTTTTCTAAAAGTCAAAATGTTTTGACATTTTTAAATTAAACATTTTAACTTTTTCTTTCCAAACTTTTTGTTTTGTAATTTGGCTAAACTTAATTTTAGAAAAGAGTAAAATGCACCTAAAAACAAAACAAAAAATTAATACTGGGTCAAATGAAATGAACTTTCAGTTTTTTGTTTCAGTGAGAAAAACAGAAAATTCTCCATTTTGAGTTGACCCTTACACAAAACATTTTTTGGTTTAGCCACCGAACAAAAAATTCAATTCTTCTCTCAGCTCTCCTTGTGATTTCCATAGTAAGAAAGCTAGCTGTCACTTAGCTAACACAAAGACTGAGTGGGAGAAATGGCGAATAGACACCTAACTCTAAGCAGTATTTGAATGACATTTTAGATAATACCAGCAATTAGAAATTGACCAAACCGAAAACCTTGTATTCAAATCCTTAATTTCAGGGTGATGGGTGATTTCCAACTCAAATAGTTATATCTGACTCCACCCCTACAATTTTTGTTCAAGGTCTAATACAAAACCCTAACCTATTTACCAGTTCTAATACAGATACTCCTGAAACCTTGTGAGAACATCCAGTCTAATGAAATTCTGATCCATGATAGTGTTAACTGTACAGCAATATCTGGTTGGACTAAAATCTAATGAAAACAGCTCAAGTGACTTTAGTGATGATAAATCTGAACCCTAATTCTGATTCTACCTTACATCCAAACTTTAAGAAATATTTAAACTAGACAAACAGGTTATTCTCATAAATGATTTTGTGCTGTCACTAACATTTTTAAACACTACAGTAGATTAGCATTTAATACCTTAAAAATATGCTCGCTGTTTGAGAAATAGCACTAGCTCCTTTCTACAGTTTTCAAATATGACCTATTTTCCTAGTCTAGACAAGGTCCTAGCAGAACCTAACCTAGATCTGATCACCATCTACTGGCTCATCTTCAATAAATGTAAATAAAATGAAATCATAAAATAATAATTTACACAATAAGCTTTCTATCCAGGATTTTCAAATTGATGAAAAAATGGCTGTGAAATGAAGACAGACACATGGATAGATTTAAGCAGCAGGCTGTAACTTTTATTAAACTTTAGGACAGAGGAGGGGTGCTATCTGCCTATTACCCACAATCTTTTATACCAGGCAATTAATTGGTTCTAGTATAGGAAATACAGGGCTCCTATCATAACTCACAACTTGAGGTAGGCTCTCCTCAGCCTGCTCACCCAGGATGTAGCTCACTCTGAATCCTAGCACCTTCCCAGCACCCTGAGAGGGACAGGGGGTGCAGAAGAATGGTGACCATGGCCTGCAAAGGCCAGAAGATCTCATCCTATCCCAGGAGTCCAAGATCCATCACCAAAATCCCAGGGTGCTATACTTCATTTTATCTTTTTAAACACCGCGGAAACTGGCCACAAATTGCAATGAATTAACAACTCAACCAAGTAACTCAGGTACTAAGCACATTCCTACTTAACCCACTGTGGCTTGAAGGTGCTGTGAGGAAGGCAAAAACTTCCCTGGTCCTCTGCCAATTGGTCCATGGGAGAAAAAAAATATTTCTGACCCCCAAACGGGCAATCAGCTGGTCCTGCAACAGCAATCAGGACAGGTAACCATTCCTAGTTCAGGTAGGGTTGCCAACTTTGGTTGGATGAATTCCTGGAAATTTCATCATATGACATAATTTTTAATTAAAGATTCTTTAATTAAAGACATAATCTTTAATTCCTGGAGACTCCAGTACAATCCTGGAGGGTTGGGAACCCTAGGTTCAGGGTGGGTAGGGTGAAGCTTATGGAACAAAGCCAAATGAGGCTCCATATGGCACCTGCTCCTTGTTAAATCCTGGGAGCTGGGGAATGCTGGCCAATCAGTTAGCCTATGGGTGCCAGAGATTCCTAAGTGGGCAGGAGTTCATTCCTCATCGAGTGTCTTCCTCCCTTGCTGCTGGGACCATCCCTTTTCACCACCATTCCCTTCAAGTTTCCAACCTGTTGAGACAGTGGTGGTATGTGCTTTCCAAACATTAATGAATTAAGGGTCACAAGGCCCTATGAAATACGTAAGCAATATCATTTCCATTTTACAGATGAAAAAATATAGGCAAAGGAATGTAAAGTAAGGTCCCAATAAAAAGAACAGGAATACTTGTGGCACCTTAGAGACTAACAAATTTATTTGAGCATAAACTTTCGTGGGCTACAGCCCACTTCATCGGATGCATGTAGTGGCCCACGAAAGCTTATGCTCAAATAAATTTGTTAGTCTCTAAGGTGCCACAAGTACTCCTGTTCTTTTTGCGGATACAGACTAACACGGCTGCTACTCTGAAACCTGTCAAGTAAGGTCCCAATGTAACACAAATCAGTTGCAGAAGCAAAGATAAAACTTAGATTTTTCTGCCTAAGTCCTGTTCAATTTAAGCACTATATCATGCACATTCTCCACTGTTATGTTTTGCTATTTCATGTGAGAAGATACTAGAAACATCATGTAGGGTCTCCCTCTTGCTTATGATTATATGTGTTTGTGATGGGGTAACTACCCCACACATGCCCTGCAGGGTTTAATGCAGGACAGATGAGATGGGCCAATTAACCCATTAGGAGGCTCAGCTGGGCAGAACTAGTTGGGGCCTATAAAGCCCAGTAGCTGAAAGGAGAAAGGGCTTCTGGGAAAAGGCAGACACTCCCAGGAGAAAGGGAGGAGTGAAGGGGGACTGCAGGCTGCAGTCACTTCCTGGGAAAAGGGAGAAGGCTTTGGAAACTGGTAGCCCCAGGAAGACAAGGGGAACCAGTAGTTTGACCCTGTCAAACTCATTTATCTCACAAGTCTTTAGTGTACTAATAAATAACTTCCTATAACTTAAGTGCTTCATTATTAACTATATATATAATACATATATGTTCTTCGAACACTGAACAACTCAACTGAATTTTGCTGACATTTTATATTCAGCACATTACATTTAGAAAGGCATAAAACATTTATCTCTTTAATGAATGCAAGTCTTACGTTTCTTAGATTTTTTTCCCTCACATGGAGGTTCTGCGCACAGGTAATTAAAAAAAACAGTGACAAAAAGTTGATTTTGCAGCACAGGAAATCACAGGATCTGCAAACAGTAGGAAAAAGTGTTCTTTTTTCCTGGCTTGAAAACTAATAGCATTTATTAGCACATTTCATATAGGTAGCATGGTTTATGTGTATCTCACTCTGAAACTGTCAGTTGTCAAATGATATGATGGAAGCTGACAGTTCAGAATTTTAAAAGTTTGGCTCCTTTCAAATGCACTAAATGAACAGGAGCTGCCTAATTTGGACTGAGTTGAAACCAACAAAAAAAGCCCCTGTAAATATGCAAGGTTTTATTCTACTTTTGTATGTTTAGTATGCACAGAGAATGTTAAATGCTTTTCAACTAGATACACTATTAATTTTATGAGTGAGAAAGATTTCATTAGATAGGCTTCAGGCAACAGTGAGCTACAAATAGAATTCCTTTTTTATTTTCTGAAACTCACAGTATATGAACCATATCCAATGACAAATGGTCTATAAACTCTCTTACCATCTTTAATTGCATAAACTTACATTATATTCTTACATTAACATGAGAACACTTTTGACACAAGATGTAGAAAGCAAAACAATAACAAAAATCTCCCCAAGCTGTCATAAAACTAAAATATGTAATGCCTCAAAAGAACTTTTTCAAAACATATGATCTTTGTTTAAAATGAAAACTTTCTTTTTTTCTAACTGCAGAGCAGTAACATTTAATTTTTTCTAAAGAAAAAAATCTATTAATCACAACTCAATTATCAGAAGCTCATGCTTGCCTAATTAGCACTTGCCATGTTGCATTTCAAAGTGAGCTGTTCCTGACCCTGTCAAACTCATTTATTTCATGAGTCTTTAGTGTACTAATAAATAACTTCCTATAACTTAAGTGCTTCATTATTAACTATATATATAATACATATATGCTCGTCGAACACTGAACAACTCAACTGAATTTTGCTGACATTTTACATTGTTTTAGAAAGCACTAAGTAATTAAGCAATAGAAGATGAAAGGTAACGTATTCAAAGTTAGTTGACTTCTGGGTATTATAAGGCACAAGGCCAGAGGAAGACTGTTGTATTTCAGGAGTAAATAAGTCAATCACCCAGAGTTAGTTATTACGGTTTTGAAACAGTAATAACTAGGGGTTCCATCATGCGAGATGCTGAGTGCTCTGGTTCCAAGGTCATACAGTAATCAAGATTGCTCAGCATCTTGCAGTACCTATAGACATAGGATTCTGTTCATATATATGAATCTATATAATCCATCTTGTATTATAAGGAATACTAATCCACATCCTCCAGGACTTAAATCACCCACTAATTGCCTGGGGTTAGGACAAAAATTTCTTTATTAGCAGTTTATATCAGAATTTATTGTTATTGCATTGCTTGCATTTATTACTGTTGGTAATAGGATATTGGAATAAATGGCCATTGTTTCTTATTTTTCTATAATTTGACATTCTTGAGTGACAATTGGAAAACTCTAGTTGAAGCCCGAGTTCTAAAGCCATTCCAAAATACTGAGTAATAAGATATAAAACAAGTACATACGTTGCTCTAATTATTTCCTTCCCAAATATGTTGTCATTTGGCCCAATTCAAACCCCATTAAAATCAATGGAAATCTTTCTGGTTCAAGAAAGCACATATGCTTAAATTAATTTCTATTCAGGACAGCACTTCTGCACTTGCTTAAGTGGCTTTCTGTATTGGGGCCATAATCCCATACCATAACATACTTTGCTGTTTCTATAGTTTTTTTTTTAAGTCTCCTGACCGGTTAATTTGGCACTTTTCACCAAAATCAAATTTACTTAAGGAAAAAAAAAGGGGTAGAGGGGTGGGGAAAGCTGTAAAGCACGAGCACAATAATGGATATTTTTTCACAAACTACGTTTTATAATATGATGAATAGATTGTAAGAGTGATTTTTTTTAAAAAATGTTGAAAAACGAAGTAAATTAAAACATCTATTATAATACAAGAAACTAATTTTTCTCAGTCTTGTCCTAGAATCATAGAAGATTGGGTTGGAAGAGACCTCAGGAGGTCATCTAGTCCAACCTCCTAAATCAACCAACTAAATCATCCCAGCCAGGACTTTGTCAAGCCGGGCCTTAAAAACCTCTAAGGAGGGAGATTCCACCACCTCTCTAGGTAACCCATTCCAATGCTTCACTATCCTCCTAGTGAAATCATTTTACCTAATATCCAACCTAGACCTCCCCCACTGCAACCTGAGACCATTGCTTCTTGTTCTGTCATCTGCCACCACTGAGAACAGCCTACCTTCATACTCTTTGGAATCCCCCTTCAGGTACTTGAAGGCTGCTGTCAAATTCTCCCTCACTCTTCTCTTCTGCAGACTAAATAAACCCAGTTCACTCAGCTTCTCCTCATAAGTCATGTGTCCCAGCCCCCTAATCATTTTCATTGCCCTCCGCTGGACTCTCTCCAATTTGTCCACATCCTTTCTGTAGTTGGGGGACCAAAACTGGACGCAGTACTCCAGTTGTGGCCTCACCAGTGCTGAATAGAGGGGAATAAACACTTCTCTCAATCTGCTGGCAACGCTCCTACTAATACAGCCCAATATGCCGTTAGCCTTTTTGGCAACAAGGGCACACTGTTGACTCATATCCAGTTTTTCATCCACTGTAATCCCCATGTCCTTTTCTGCAGAACTGCCACTTAGCCAGTCAATCCCCAGCCTGTAGCAGTGCATGGGATTCTTTCGTGCTAAGTGCAGGACTCTACACTTGTCCTTGTTGAACCTCATCAGATTTCCTTTGGCCCAATCCTCCAAATTGTCTAGGTCACTCTGAACCCTGTCCCTACCCTCCAGCATATCTACCACTCCCCCAGCTTAGTGTCATCCGCAAACTTGCTGAGGGTGCAATCCATCCCATCATCCAGATCATTAATGAAGTTGTTGAACAAAACCATACCCAGGAGCAACCCTTGGGGCACTCCGTTTGATAACGGCTACCAACTAGACATGGAGCCATTGATCACTACCAGTTGAGCCTGATGATCTAGCCAGCTTTCTATCCACCTTAAAGTGCATTCATCCAATTCATACTTCTTTAACTTGCTGGAAAGAATACTGTGGAAGACTGTATCAAAAGCTTTGCTTAAGTCAATGTATATCATGTCCACTGCTTTCTCCATATCCACAGAGCCAGTTATCTCATCATAGAAGGCAATCAGGTTGGTCAGGCATGACTTGCGCTTGGTGAATCCATGTTGACTGTTCCTGATCACCTTCCTCTCCTCCAAGTGCTTCAAAATGGATTCCTTGAGGACCTGCTTTATGGTTTTTCCAGGAACTGAGGTGAGGCTGACCAGTCTGTAGTTCTCCTTCTTCCCTTTTTTAAAGATGGGCACTAAATTTGCCTTTCTCCAATCATCTGGGACCTCCCCCGATTGCCATGAGTTTTCAAAGATAATGGCCAATGGCTCGGCAATCACATCAGCCAACTCCCTCAACATTCTCGCATGCACTGCATCTAGTCTCATGGACTTGTGTATATCCAGCTTTTCCAAAATAAACCTTAACCTGTTCTTTCATTACTGAGGGCTGCTCACCTCCGCCTGTATTGTGCTGCCTAGTGCAGCAGTCTGGGAGATGACCTTGTCTGTGAAGACCGAGGCAAAAAAAGCATTGAGTACTTCAGCTTTTTCCACATCATCTGTCACTAGGTTGCCTCCCCCATTCAGTAAGGGTCCCACACTTTCCCTGACCTTCTTCTTGTTGCTAACGTACCTGTAGAAACCCTTCTTGTTACCCTTCACATCCCTTGCTAGCTGCAACTCCAATTCTGCTTTCGCCTTCCTGATTACACCCCTGCATGCTCGAGCAATATTTTTATAATTCTCGTTAGTCATCTGTCCAAGTTTCCACGTCTTGTATGCTTCCTTTTTGTGCTTAAGCTCACCAAAGATTTCTCTGTTAAGCCAAGCTGATCTCCTGCCATATTTGCTATTCTTTCTGCACATCAGGATGGTTTGTTCCTGTACCCTCAATAAGACTGCTTTAAAATACAGTCAGCTCTCCTGGACTCCTTTCCCCCTCATATTAGCCTCCCAGGGGATCCTGCCCATCAGTTCCCTGAGGTAGTCAAAGTCTGCTTTTCTGAAGTCCAGGGTCCATATTCTGCTGCTTTGCTTTCTTCCTTTTGTGAGGATCCTGAACTCAACCATCTCATTGTCACTGCTGCCCAGGTTGCCACCCACTTCTACTTCCCCTACTAATTCTTCCCTGTTTGTGAGCAGCAGGTCAAGAGGAGCACGGCCCGTAGTTGGTTCCTCCAGCACTTGCACCAGGAAGTTGTCCCCAACAATCTCCAAAAACTTTCTGGAGCACCCCATGGTTGAAAAATCCAAAGTTCTCTCTCCGACACCAAGTGCGCATTTACCTCCACAATTCGATGGTCTCTACCTGGGCCTTTTCCTTCAACAGGGAGGTTGGATGAGAACGTGACTTGCACCTCAAACTCCTTTACCCTTTTTCCCAGAGCCATGTAGTCCGCAGTGACCCACTCAAGTTCATTCTTGGCGGTATCACTGGTGCCCACGTGTAGAAGTAGGAAGGAGTATCGGTCTGAGGGCTCAATCAGTCTCGGCAGACACTCCATCACATCCTGAATTCTAGCTCCAAGTAAGCAGCTCACTTCTCAAGTTTTCTGGTCTGAACGGCAGATAGATGACTCTGTCCCCCTTAGGATGGAGTCCCTAACCACCACCACCCATCGACTGGAAGGCATGGGATGCATTGTCCTTAGGATGGTTGTGGAACCCCCATCCTAAGGATGATGCATCCCATGCCTTCCAGTCGATGGGGTCTCCTTCTGATCCCTTCCCTTAGATGACTCTTCCAAACCATTCTCCGCTGTAGTACCAGTGCAGAGAGCCTGAAAATGGTTTCTTACCTCTATCTGTATTGGGGGTACATGGGTTCTCCTCTTTCTTCTTCTGGAGGTCACATACTGCCAATTTTCTTCCCCATTCTTCACTGCTCCACTGTTCGTCAAACTAGTTTGACCCAAACTCAGGTGGCTTCTTTACATATATTAGCGTTATCTTTCCTGGTCATCACATTCTTCCCACTAGGCTCATAAAGTTTTATATGAAAAAAATGGCAAGGTAAACTTATAAATTTTGTGGATGATACCAAATTGGGAGGGGTTGGAAGTGCTTTGAAGGATAGGATTAAAATTCAAAATGATCTGGACAAACTGGAGAAATGGTCTGAAGAAAATAGGATGAAATTCAATAAGGACAAATGCAAAATACTCAACTTAGGAAGGAACAATCAGTTGCACACATACAAAATGAGAAATGACTGCCTAGAAAGGAGCACTGCAGAAAGGGATCTGGGGTCATACTGGATACAAACTAAATATGAGTCAACAGTGTAACACTGTTGAAAAGAAACCAAACATCATTCTGGGATGTTGTAAGCAAGACAACAAGAATTAATTCTTCTGCTCTCCTCCATGATGATTAGGCCTTAACTAGAGTATTGTGTCCAGTTCTGGGCACCACATTTCAGGAAAGATGTGGACAAATTGGAGAAAGTCCAGAGAAGAGCAACAAAAATGCTTAAAAGTCTAGCAAACATGACCCATGAGGGAAGATTGAAAAAACTGGGTTTGTTTAGTCGGGAGAAGAGAAGACTGAGAGGGAACATGATAACAGTTTTCAAGTACATAAAAGATTGTTACAAGGAGGAGGGAGAAAAATTGCTCTCCTTAACCTCTAAGGATAGGAAAAGAAGCAATGGGCTTAAATTGCAGCAAGGACAGTTTAGATTGGACATTAGGAGAAACTTCTTGTCAGAGTAGTAAAGCACTGGAATAAATTGCCTAGGGATTTTGTGGAATCTCCATCACTGGAGATTTTTAAGAGCCCATTAGACAAATACCTGTCAAGGATGGTCTAGATGATATTTAGTCCTGCCATGAGTGCAGGGAACTGGACTAGATGATCTCTCTAGGTCCCTTTCACTCCTATGAGTCTATGATTCTATATTCTTAATGGCATTTTATACATGTTATCTTTGTTAAAAGCAAAAGTAATGTATGTTCCTACATTTTGTAAAATGTCCTTAATGTTATTTTTGTGAGTCCATCAGCACTGTCAGTAATTCATAACATGCAGTAGCTTTTTTGCTACCTTGAAAAGTCTGTGCTTATGTTGGTTTGAAATTATGTAAATTTACTTAATCCTAGATGTAGTAGGGCCTTGTTTTTACCAGGATTTTTGGATTTGTTTTTATTTATAGAGGAAATTTTGGTTATGGGATCTGAGTGATATTCTATATTTACATTTTTAAGTTATTAACCAAATCATAACTCCTTAAAGTCAAGGACAAGTTCATCAATGTAATATTTCCATGGGTCACCAGCTTCAGGATAGAGAGGTCAGTTGCCCCTGTGAGGGAGGATGAGTTCTGTCTGCATGTTTCCAATTGGCCTTGAATAACAGACATGCAGCCGAGGTTTGGGAATGATTTGTTGTTGGCTTAAGCAACAGGGAAGCTTATGGCTGATTATTTCTGCTCCTAATGCTATGCTGGGGTAATGGGTGAGTAATATAAAGTTTTGTAGATAATCTTAATTATACTAGGCAATGAATTATGTACATTTTGGTGTTGATGCTTGTTTTATCAAACTGTAATGTTGACTAAATCAATACAAACCACAGATATTCAGATCACTTATATGTTGCTTTGTTACATCAGCAAATAATGCTTTGCAATTCTGCCTCCTCTGACAGAATTATTTTGCACATATTTTGAATTCCAAATATTTGGAATTACTAGGAATTATGAATTCCAAATATTTGGAATTACTAGGCAATGAATTATGTACATTTTGGTGTTGATGCTTGTTTTATCAAACTGTAATGTTGACTAAATCAATACAAACCACAGATATTCAGATCACTTATATGTTGCTTTGTTACATCAGCAAATAATGCTTTGCAATTCTGCCTCCTCTGACAGAATTATTTTGCACATATTTTGAATTCCAAATATTTTTAAATTACAAGAAAACTTGAATTCTGACAGACTTAGTATCCCAGGAAAATAGCAAGTACTTGTCTTAGTTTTCAAATATTTTAGTGCAACATAACTAAAGCAGCTGACTCCAACCCTCACTAAATTATGGGGTTCAGACCAAATGGGACTCAGAACCGACTAACTGAAGATTATGCATTTGCAAAACCAGAAATCCAGCAAGAAAAGTTTAGCAAAACCAAAAGTGCCCCTAATTTTGCCCGTATCTAGTGTTTAGTATGTTCTGCTCTATGAATTTATTAGCATTAACCTGAAGAAAAGAAAAAAAAACATAATTCTCTGTCTTCCTGACCACATGATCTCTTCAGGATTTGATTTAGCTGCTGCATGCTGGATTTACTACCATGCTGATATATTACTAAATATGACAGATTAAACCCATGTTTGTTTTAAGGAGTTATGTTTTCAGCTTTTGCATGAAGGGCTTTTTGTATTGTGTTTTGTACTTTTTAAGGACTGAAAGAATTTCTTTTGTTTATGTAAAGGTCCTATGTGTTTTGGGTAGCCACAATACCACTTCAATCTGTTTAGCACATTAACCCATCATTGATCTTAACCCTGACCTGACCTGTACCCAAAAGATCAGCATCTCTGTGATTGAGAAGAACTGTAATTGATTATGTTACTAAGCTTTTGCCACACAAAAGATCAACTTTCTGAAAATCATACATATGAATATATGCATTTTGATAGCTGTTCTTTTCTATGTTTCATTATTTAAAAAACAGATGGAGGTGCCTTGTTTGCTAAATGTTTTGGTTAATCACATTATCTGTAATTAAATTATCTGAGATCATCCAGGAAAATGAAGATGTGTAATACAACACAGGAAATTGAACAGTCAATAACTGAAATAAATGATAGTAGGTTAACCACTATACAGGCAGTTTAAAATTCCCATACACTATTAAATAGTATGTCCTTGTAGCAGGGTGCTGGTGCAAAAGCACCTAATTAGCCCTGCCCAGTCAGTTTCAATCAGAGGAAACAGATTGGAGCTGATGGAAAAGGCCTGATGCTGGCCTGAGGATTGGCAACACCTGCTGGCCTGACAAGCCAAGAGCTATAAAGGCTGGGAGGGAGCTAGGGGGGCAGCCAGGGAGAAGTCAGTGAGGGAGGGAACTGGAGGCCTCCTAGTTGAAGGCTGCCTCCACCTATAAAGGAGGTGACTAATCCTGCAAGGATTGTATATAGCTAGACACTGGTGGTGGGAGACCCTTATATAAAGAAAGACACAGGTGGTTCATAACCCTGAAGCCTCTCTGAGCTTCCCTGGGGTCAGCAAGTGGGCCCCAGGAAGAGGGGAGAGTTGTGAACCCTGTTACAGTCCTCCTTTAATATAAAGGGCAATTCTGAATTGATGGGATGGGCTTTAAAACGCCCATCTGCCCAAATGTCTTCTGGACTCAGACATTTCTTGGTAGCCAAACAACATTTAGCATGAACAAACATATAGGAACTTAAAGATGTATATTTTTTCTAATACCAAGTTACAGCCCTCCAACTCTTGCTTATTAATTGTGTGTGTTTGTGTGTGGGTGGTGGTGAGAGGGTATATAATGCAAACCCCAGGACCTCCTCCTACTTACCTATGGGAAGAAGGCTACAGACACACTCTCTACATGCTAGTCTATCAGATAAAATGAAGAGGAACACTTGTTTACCTGTCTTTCTGCCCATCAGAGAGGATGAAGGGAACTGAGGGAGGAAGGGAGAGAGAGAGAGAAGGAATATCCCTTGGAAGACCATGGAACTGCTCTCTATTGTTAGAGACGCTGAAGAACCAGCAGGCCTGTTCACAAATGTCATCAGTCAATAGAAAAAATGGGGGACAGCTCTGTTATGGAGCTTTGTGCTGAAGGGAAAATCATAAGTACATAAGAATAAGAATGGCCATACTGGGTCAGACCAAAGGTCCATCCAGCCCCGTATCCTATCTACCGACAGTGACCAATGTCAGGTGTCCCAGTGAGAGTAAACCTAACAGGTAATCACACATGGGATGTGTTAGTTGAGGGACTGTATAAGAAAAAAGGACCACATCATCTGTGGGAGGTCTCAATACACTGAATATGTCAGAAAAAACAATCCAAATATTTAGATACTTGTACATGGTGATACTGAACATCAAGTCTTTGCCAAATGAAGAGTCTGCTTTCTAATACAGTAACAAAAGAGGTTTATAATGGTCCACTCAACTCAAAAGTTGTTTGTGAGTCTTCTCTTAAGAGAATAGTACAATAAGCGCAAATAAGCACTTGTATGCATATGACTATATTATTTATGTTAGTGGTTTCTTAATAAAGATAAAAGTGATTTTCAAACAACTGTTTAGCACATTTGTTGCTAAAAAGACGGGACTGGTTTCTAATACAATCGTTTTTATTTTGTGATTTTGTAACACTAGTGCTGGGTTTTGTATGTACTATTATATGTATTTTTGCAGAGTTAACTAATTTTACCCATATCTTTTTAGTTTGGTTGTCTCTACTTACAACATGATAAAGGTTTTATCTGATCTTCCATACCCTTTACTTAATCTTCAGTCATAAATGTAATCAATTAAAAACCACTTACAATTATAAATATAATTAAGGTTATTAATATTACATAATTTTCTACTAATAGAAAGCAGAGTAATCTATGAATGCATTAAACAAATGCTTTGTGTGGAATAGTCCAAGGGATGGGATGGGGGAACTAATCCTTTAGGTCTTTCCCATAGCTAAATTCGATGACTATACAGTTTTAAATACTAATTCATTCATTTAGGACTCAATCATGCCTGAAAGGCACAGCCCCATATTAGGTTGGCTTCATGTACCACCAGGTACACGAGATTCTAAGTCTACATAAGCCCATATTAGGGCAGAGCAGAGCTACACTGCTTTGGTGGCACCTGGATGGGCGGGGGGACGACGATAAGCCTCTCCAAGATGGGGGATGGTCTATATTCCTCCCTGAACATCCAGTCAGCTCCACTGACGTGTGTGTGTGGGGGGGAAGGGGACCACATCTCCTTCCCGTCTCTTTCTCCCCCCCTTTGTGTATCAAAGGGTACACAGAGCAAGAGGTCCCTGTGTTCTGCAACTGTGCCACACTGCTGCCCAGAGTCAGATGAATGGGGGCTCCTTGCTCTCTCACTACTTCGTGCCCAACTACCACATGAGTGTGCAATCTGGCCCTTACTGAATAATAAACTACTTTCTTAGGGTAATTATGGATAAATTCTTTTAGTTGCAAATATATTTATGTTTGCTTTTTTAAATTATTATTTCTCTCCATCAGGTGAATCGAGATCTGTGCTGTGTTTAACAACTAACATATTAAAGTGGGCCTATTTGGGTTCTCCAGTCTGACTTGAAAGGATCTGGGAGTAATTTGGACTTATTCTGGATATCCATTGCTTGACTACTTTTATGCAGTTTTTATAAAAGATTTCCAAACAAGAAGAGTACTATATTTGTTATTTTTGGCTCCATTAAATACCGTAGTAATTAACATTAGCTATTTAACATGTACAAAGCATGGGAACCACAGTGTTCTTATGGTGTACAGCAGTTTAAACATATGCTTACATTTCTGCAATGCCACCTAATCACCTGAATGATAGCATCAGCAGAGTGCCAAGATAACACTGCCATGTATCCAAATAGCTCTTAAGTTGTTTAAAGGCAAGGCTGCTCCAGCTAACAAACATTGTGACTTGAAAACTCTGCGAGTGTTATGTGTGGGGGAGGGAAAAATAATTTTAAACCACAGGAGAAGGATACCAGTTCCTGAACAGTGTACAACCTGTGCTAGAGACTAATATAAACACAAAACAAAGTTACTTTTAGATGGATCCAAAAAGTAATCACAAATCAGTGCCCAATGTGAACATTCTCATTTTGCAATTTTATTTCTTTCTGAAAACCTGCAATTAATTACAAACTAGTTTTTATGCAGTTTTTGCTTTCCTTAAATGTGGAGTGAATTCCCCCCATAAACTAATGAACTAAAGTGAAGCCAAATAGAGACCAGCTGGCTGAATTGCTAAGTAATTTTATCCACATGATTGACTTTATGATCCTTTCACTGAAGTAACTAGTCTTTATTCTCACAATCAGCACCAACGATAATTCCAAGAGGAGAAAAAATGATTAAAATCAAGAGAATGGAGAGGAGAGGTTTGTTTGATGTGGTACAACACATTCTTGCATACACTTCTTCTATATAATAGGTGCCAAATTACAGGTCTTTATGGCCTCCAAAGTAACATAGTGAATAGCTGCCTCAAAGACATAATAAGCAACCAGTGCCTAAATAATCATTACAGATACTCCATTAACAGCATCTAACTCTGTGGCTTTTAACCATACAAATTGTTTTTTGACAGCTTGTAACCTTTCTAAATAGTTTCCTTTGGGCATTACACCACACTCAGATCTAATTTTAACTTTTGCTTTGTCTATAATTTATTAGTTTCTTTGGAGATGCATAATATATTTGAGTGGAAAGGATAAATTCAAATAAAAGCTAAAAATCAATTGGGATTTTAATCTATGAAACCTTTGCTCACTGGGAGATAACAAAATCTGATGAAACATAACTGGGGTTGTGGGGAAGCTAAATGGTCTAGAATTCCTAAGGGAATCTGTTTTACAACAAGCAGTATTTTTTATCAAATTATTTAAAATAGGACATAAACAACAGAAAAAAAGAAGAAAAGTAAAAACATATAAATAAAATATAAATCTGTAAGGCTTTTCCTCAGAGCCAGGGAATTTGCATAATATAATAAATAACATGTAAGAGTGTAATGATGTATCACTATGGGATAAAGAGCTAAGAAAGACGTACAGCAGTAGCTTTTTATCAAAGAAAGCTTTGTAATTAGAGATCAGCAAAGATTAAGTTACATAACTTTTGCAATGCTAGAGAGTAATCATGTTTTTTTAGGGTACTGGTGGAAATATTGCTACATATGTGAGATTAATGCAGGGAATGATGTAACAGCATTAGCCAATCTGTATTGGCGATCACTGCCATTATCTCATTCATGAGTGAGTCATTTCTGGTGAAGCCATTTCTAGGAATTATGTACAGTAAATCAAGATGCTACTAGTGATCAGCTTAGTAACTCGGTAATCAAAATTTCTCATCTGCTCGCAGGCACTGAAATCTTTTCAAAATAGGTTTAGAACATCTTTTCCAAAATTCAACAGTGTTCAGATTTGAAACGGCTTTTCAAGCCTATCTTAATTATAACAAAAAAATATCATCCAATCAATGGAAAATTTATTCTAGCACAAATAAATGTTCTAAAATTCCCTCTCTACTGCTACCAAAAGGCCTTATTCTTCGCTGTATCTTACTCCATTGGTATTCCCACTGAAATCAATTACTGTTCCTTAGAAGTACTGCAGGTCAGGTAATCAAAAAAATTCTCATCTACTTACAATCAACCAAACAGATCCTGACCATCTTTTGAATCTTTGGTTTGCTTCAGACCTTTGGTTTGAAATCACTTGGAGGAAAATAAATAAATATCACAGTTGTCTCTAACTCACTCTATAATTTTTATTTTTTTCTCATTTTTACATATCACATCCTTAAAACTAAGTGGAGAACTCACAGGCAGGAACTCAATTTAACCAAATCAGGGGTTTGAGTTTTAATATTTGTTTCTATTTTCTTTTGATTGCTAATTAGCTTTGGGGGAAATGTACTAGGCCAAATCCTGAAACCCTTCTTGGTTCTCACTAACAATTCACCTACCCTTCTCTGTGTTGAAAGTTTCCATTTTATTTTACCTTTTTAAGCATGTGATTTAACGTGTATACTTTATGCTGTTTTTATTTTGCTTAGGGTTTAGCTTTGCACCTTGGAAAGAGTAAAGTCTTATAAATAAAGTTATTATTTATTCAGTGTTGTCAGTATCCTCCTTTTGGGATATTCATTTTAAATCCAAAATAGCTGTAGTTAATCTGAGCAGGCTCAATGCTGGCCATTCTATGATGGTTGCTGTTTAATACATAAATTACTTGGCCTATTGAGTGTAGAATATTTTATAAGCAGTTGTTACAATCCGCTGTTACTGGATATTGAAAGAGTCAGACAAACCTGCAGACATACAAACTGAAATTTTAAAATAGCACTAGAAAAGTTTACTTTACTTCCTAGCACTCTTCTAAAACTCATCACTATGTAATAGGTGGCTGGATTGCAGATACACCCTACATAACTAGAAGAAATGTTATTCTGCAGTATTTTCTAATCCTAGGGTAGGCAGCTTTGTCCTTTCCCCAAGTATAGCTCACTTCGGTATTGGAAAACCCTCTCCACACTATGCACAGTAGTAGAAAAATGTTGCAGAATTGGATTGGAAAATCTCACCGTGAATTATTTGTAGAGCTCAGATCTCTGAAGCAGTTTTCATGTCAAGTAGTATAGCATGTGCTGAAACCCTCCCACTGCCCTCTCCTCTGGTCGGCTATGTGATATTGCCCTCCTGCTGCTTACTGTTACTCTTTTGCTGCCATTTCTCTCTTTCTATACTGGCCATTAGCGATCTGGGGTCAGTTCAGTATTCAGTAAAAAACACAATCAATATATTACTTCCTCATATTTGGAAAGAGTGAAAGACAAGGTTTTAACCCCTGGAAAGTTATGAATCAAATCTGGGATGGTGGGAGGAGTGGGCTTTATCACACTAGTTCAGAATGTGGGGTCCTCTGCAGAAAGCAGAACATTACAATGAAATAAATATGAATATCTGACATTTTTATTTTTCTTTAAGGGCCTGATCTAGAGCCCATTGACTTCAATAAGCTTTGGACAGCCCTAATTGACTATATTATGATATCCTTACTTGTTGATTGAACTGCTAAGTTTATTTGTTTTGATCAGTAGTCCTGGATACACCAGATGAATTCAAAATGCATGTTATGAATTAGGTAATTTTAAACTGCCCTTCTCCTTCTGTTCTAGTAAAAAAGTGTAATTATATTTGTTTTCATACTATTTCAGTTGCAGAAAGCCCTATTTTATTCAGTTTTCTATGAGAAAAGAAGATAAAATTCCTGAGTGTTAAAATAAGAGTGAACTGATTTTAAAAAGACATATACATTACTGATCCATAGAGAAAGAAAAGGCTATGTGAGGAAACTTTAAATAAACTGGTTTCAGAGTACCATAACTTTCCAACTGATAGCATACCACTTTTTATGGTTTATAAACAGAACCTTTTTTCCTAACCATGTATGATTCTAACTTGTTCTCCACTGTTCTTAATTTAGACTGTTGTGGTAAAGTACTGAAGACAGATCCCATACCTTGTTATGCTAAGAAAATCTGTGTTCCATCATTTTCTTTGTTGTGAAAGACTTTGTTTATTCAGTGTTTAATTTACTATCCTCTAGGTGACCTAAACATCGTCATCTTATTTTATTTTATTTTTATAAAAAAGTGTATATAAAAAAGTCATGATGCCATGTATGTGGCTATTTTTTGACCTGTGTACAAAAAACCAAAGCAACAAACAAAAAATCCTGAGAAAGAATAAGTTCTTGTTAATTGGAAAACTAGCAGAAAGCTGCTGGGAAAGGAGCAGTAAAAATGAGTCTGGGTCTGTTTGTTTTTAATCATTTATACTTCAGCCTGTCCCAGCCCACTGGAAGGGATATTAAATCAAAAAAGAAATAATCATTTCAAATCTTATTCTAGGAGGGTACTGAAATAAACATTTTTAAATAAAATAAATCTAATTTTATATTCGTCAGTATATTTTATAATTGGCATGAGATTATTTAAATTCTAGCATGTCTTCTGACAATTTTTTTACTGGATCAACTTAATTCAATTTTAATTATTGATTTTAATAGATAAAAAGCAAAACAGTATACAATGTAAATTAATATGAAAATAAGAGTAGCAGTGGTGGTTGTCAGGACTTATAACTGTGTATGGTAGAAGGGAGAGGAATAAATAGTTTTAATGTGCATAATTGGCACTGGGACAACTATCATTTTGCTTTAAATTACCCAGCTTTGTTGTTCTTCAATGTAGAATTTAAAGGCAATTATATATGATCTATTAACAAATAAACTCAAATCCTTAACGACATTTTGTATTAATTTGCTGGGCCAATTATTACAAATAAAGTGGTGCTACTTCATTCAAATGAGGCAGACACATTGTGACAGGGAGTTTTCTATATAGCACACTAAAACATCTGGGATATGGCTATGTATGCCTACTTACAGTTTTTTTTAACGTGGGGTGAAAGTTATACCAGTCCAGACAACCAGCCTGAGGCCTGTGAACTTCTTAGGTCCCAATTGTCCATAGTGCTAACCCAGTACACAGGGATGAATTTCACCCTCAGTGATTGAGAAGAACTGAAAAGCAGGCCACTTTCCTGTCCCCCCCATGTCAAGTAGGTCTCTTGTAAACATGGAGATCAGGAAGAAAAGTTTACAAAAATAGGCAATTGGCAAGGATTTCTGTTAAAAGGACAACTAGATATCTGGGGCCAGATTTTCAGCTAACGTAGGTCCGTGTAGCTCAGTTGACATTAGTGGGGCTGTCACAATTTACATCACCTGAGAATTAAGCCCATGGCATTTCTATACATGTACACACACAAGATGTCATTAGGTAGTATGACAAAAATGCCTTAAATTGGGCAGCCAAGGAATATCTGTACATATTAACGACTCAGTTCACAAATATACTTCAACAATTCTAATTAGTATGCATTGTTTTTATGCAAAACCATATGTAGCACAAAAGCAATGTGCAAATCATACCCATTTATCATCATATTGGCATCTGAACTGAGTTTAATGCAGATTTCAAAGATGTGTGGAACATTTTTTTTTATCCAGTAAAGCTAACTTTACTTCATAGTGTGCAGAAACAGGCTGTTTCTTCTGGGAAATTCATAGGGTTATTCTTTATCCTGCGACTTGCATTACATGCCTTCACTTGAGCAAATTCTGTCTTCAGTTGTACCCAGGCAAACTTGTTCATTGGATGATGGGGCTATATGGATATAACAGAACATAGAACTTGTTCCACTCCTTTTACTCTTGCTGCTGTGGCACACTCATTAGTAATGGGGCAACTAATTAATATACATTGTATCTTCACATCAAACAAAGAAAACCCACTATAATGAAAATATGCAGAAAGTCACTTAATGCCCTTGGTCACTCTTGTGGTTCTAGAATCTTGAGCTGTAATCCAGGAAACAAAACCAAAGAACAAAATCCTGATTGTTACAAGGGCTTGATCCTTCTCTATAAAAAGCCAATTTCCTTCAATGGGAGTAGATTTAGAGCTTAGCAAATAATGATTTTTTTAGTTTGCTGGCAATTCCAAAAAACCAAAATCAAAACTTAGGTTGAACAGAAAACATGGTTTTTTTTAAATTTTAGCAAATCAAAAAGTTTGAAAAATCCTTTTAGGTCCTTCCTGGAGGGAGATACCCAATGAATAGTGATGGAAAACTGTACATCCACTACTAGATATCTGACTTGGGGATCAATTCTCTCCCTGATCCTAATTAACATCTACATGGAACTATTACGTGAACTGGTCAAGCAACATGGATTCATGTGCCATCAATAAGCAGATAATACATAGCTTTACCTATCCTTTGCCAAATACAACCATATCACTAACATCAAGGTGGCTCAGTGCTTAAAGGGAAACAAAAGTAAATTTAAGTTAAAACAACCCAATGCTTAAATCAGCCATAACAGTTTGCTTGGCTGATATGAGAGCCCAGCCTCCAGTGTGGCTGGGATTTAAGGGGGGGGAGAGAATCAAACCCAAATAAACAGGTATGTTGTAATTCCTTGTTTGAACATTTCCCTATGATTCTGTGCTGTACTATCTAAAAACTCACCCTGACTGCCTGTAATTATAAAATGAATGTTATTTGAGCACAGTAAGCACTGAACTTCCATAATGATTGATGACAGATGTCCAATCAGGATCTTGTTACTGGGGTCTGAGCTGGGGTGGGAGCAGCAAAGTGGTGAGCCAAAGGCCATATGCAGAACTGAAAAGAGAACAATGTAGATTCACAATTATTAGGAGTCTCTGAAGTGTATGGGGGAGGTTATATTTTGTAATTGCAACCTGAGAATGATTGTGGCCTCAGCTGATTATTGTAAAACTGGTTTTATTTAGAGAAGAATAAAGTTTCATGCACTTATAAGCTCTTGTACATTTTTTGTCACGTAAATATTCCTTAGAACCCTTAGGCCTCTGCATCGTCTGCCATGTGTCTCTCACATTGGACTGCCTGGGCGTTTTTCCATCAGCTGCAAGAAACTTTCAACACATCTGTTATGGGCTTGTCCCATCAGCTGCTATGAGCTTTTGTATGTAATAACTATAGCTCCCATTGGCTTCACAGTACAGCTGCTAGTAAACCTCGTCTAGCAGCTACTACAGGCCTTTCACATAACTGGCTAGAAATTTTACATTTCCATCTCACTTAGGGGCTGATCTTGCTCCCATTGAAGTCAATTGCAACACTCTTATGGACTTCAATGGGAACAGTATGATACTTTTGATAAATATTGAGATACCACTGATAACTGGGCAGTACTGTGCCTTGAAATTTGTTTTTTTTTATATTCACTGAACATCATTTTGAGAAGCAATACAATCAGTTTACAAATTAAATAAATATGTGATTTTCTCACAATATGCACACAATATGCAGAACTCCCACAGATGCTAAGGGGAGAATAAACTAAAATGTTAGCATATTTCTAGGGGCTAATTGCATTTCTTAACAATATGCAGCAAAAAAAAAATCAACTAAATCACACAATACATGACAAACTATAGATCAAGGGAACAAAGTTTTAAATCTTCTACAAGGAATTCAAAAAGATTTATCATGAATTTTATAGTTCTATGAAGAAACATTTAAGATTTTAACATGTTTATCAAGTCATATTGTTTTTTTGAAAAAGAAACCTAATGCTGATAACAACTAATTGTGGCTTTTTAACAACCACTTTCCTTTGGATAATGTAAAAAAAATCCCACGAATATCTAGCATAAGGACTGAAACAGAACAATTATTCTACTTCTACTGTCATGGTTCAAATCTCAAGCCTAAAGTCAGGACTAAAATGAATTTGGGCCATCTCTAGTTAAAGTTAAAATAATACAACTTTTCTTTATCACTAAAGACTTGCATATATAATTTGAATGCCTTTGTTTCAGGAAATGCCAGTAGGTGGAAGTAAGCTAGCACATAGGACACCTGTGGGACAGTGCCCAAATGGGTGTGTTTCCGGTGTCTATATAGTAACTGAGCTGATCAGTGCATTGAAAATTTAGCTCGCATCTCACTGTCATCTTCACATTAAAAGCAATCCATAACCAATCTTGACATTAAGGTACCAAGCCATCAAGAAATGTCTGAGTACAGGAAAGAGAATACGGAATTGCTGAAATGAATTAGTAACTTACATTACCAATGTACCTGATTTGAATTTTCTTGTGTAGATGTTTGCGTGTGTATATGCCACAGACAGATGATAAGAGGTGAGTGCGCAAACTGAAATTTAGGGTATGTCTATGCTGCCCTGCAGTTCGGACTAAGGGAGTGGTACACACCAAAGTGCTGAGGAAGCAAACCTTAAGTTTGCAACTGCAGTGACCAGGAGGGAGTTATAGCGCCACACTTTGGTGTGCATTGTTATTTACACCCTCCTAGTCAAACTGAGGGGCAGTATAGACATGCCTTTCAAAGAGCAGTTTTAAATGTCATCGGAGCTCCACAAATGTATGTAGCATGCTGCAAAACAGTAATAAAGACGATGCCCCTGCTCCAAAATGCTTACTAGCTAAGACAAACAAATGTGATACACTGGACAACAAAAGTGCAAAAACACTGGCCCAGCTTCATCACTGGTATTAGCAGCTTTCTTCAACAGAAGTAAACAAGAATTACACCAAGGCTGAAAATGACCCATTGTCTGAGAGAAGTAAAATATAATGGTATGAGGAAGATGGAAGAAAGGAATTTAAAGTAGGGAGGTGTTCCAAGCCTGTGGGGCAGCATAAGTAAAGGTCCAAAATTAACAGTGGGGGAAATAGTAGTATTTAGCAAATACAATGAATACACTTTATAGAGCACATTTCATCATCAAAGCATGTTACAAACTTTAAGTGATCCTCCCAATAGCCCTGTGAAATAGATATTATTATCCTATCTGTTAACAAATGGGGAATCTGAGGCAGAGAATTTAAGTCACATGCCTAAATTCACAGAAAGAAATTGTCTCTGAGTTTGGATTAGAATGAAGGAGTTGCTGGAATCCAGTCCTGTGTGATTTTTTTTTTATCTTCACCTACTAATCTGGTACATTGTGTGTCTGTGTCTGGTTTACATTGTAAGCATCTGGAAGAGGAAATTCCATCTAGCTCTGTGTAATACAATTCTGATCACACTTGTGGTTCCCAATAAATAATTTACAACATTATTATGTAAATCTTTAAAAAATTGACAGGAAAAATCTCAAAAAAATAACACAGAGAGAAACCAGGACTGCCTTTGCCAGAGGCAGTATTACATGGTTATACAGTATTATTATTTATTTGTATTGCAATAGCACATACAGGCTCCAACCAGGCCAAGGCCCCATTGTGCTAAATACTGTACAAACATACAGTAAAAGACAGTATTCAGCCCCAAGGTATTAGCAATTCCCAGAGCATCTGATAGTAACATGAGCAACGTGAATATGGCGAAATATTCAATGTGTTCACAAAAAAAAGTGGACAGAAAAGATTATCATAATCCTTTCCTTTGCTGAAACATTCCGACTGTCAAAACTGATATATTCTGTATATGCAACAGGATGCTTGTGTAAAAAATTAATAGCTATTGTGTAATGGGCTTCCATGTAGAGCCTACCCAAATGTATTTTGCACAAATTCTACTACAAATCTATGCAAGAATACCACCAATTTATTAAAATAGCCTTTAGTGAGTATAAATGTATAAAGAGAAAATGTTATTTATTAAAAGACACACACATGGAGACTTCTTATCTGAGATTCTGACTTAACTTCTGGCACTGTTAGTGACGAGTGGTGTGAATAAATATGAGATTAAGATGAGAGACTGGTTTTGTGAAAGATTCACATGGTACCCTAAGCTCATGGACTTCCCCCACACTGGGGAATGACTGCCTAAAAGTCAGCCATGGCATCAATTAAATTACTGCCAAATTATGAAAACAAAATTAAATGCAAGACTATGAGTGTTATGGTTTTGTTCTGATAGAAGAATTGGCTTTCATTACAGAGGGGAAAAGGTATGATATATGTCACAGTTCAGGGCAAATGCACTTGTACTCCTTCATGGTCCAGCAAGGGCGACCATGCTAGGCTTCGCCCCCACTTCTCTTGAGCGGAGACATGCATCTAACTGTCTTTGGACCAGAGAATTTTCAGCCTGCACACTCCCCTGACTATATTGTGATATCCCAGCAAGAGACTCTGCCTATGTGGGCCTGCTTCTAATCACAAAGTAATTGTCCTCAAAAAGTTATAAGGTACCACACAGCACTTCATATGCAAGCCTATTTTATTCCTAAGGTAAAAGTATTAAAAACAATAAAAGAACTTATACACATGCTAATAAGCTTACCCTAACCCTACCATGGGCTCTGGCAGAAGCCGTCCTTCAAAATCCCACCCATGGGGTTTCCCTATGGTTTCAAGGTCACTGTAGTTTCAGTTCAGAACAAGCACCCAATCCTGTGGTGCCTCAGTAGTCCCCATCCTTCTAACCCTTCCTTACAGACTAAGGCCTTCCATGGACCAGGGATCCTGTCCATTTGCTTGATCAGGAACAAGTCCCTGATTCTGTTTAAAACCACACTATTTATCCAAAAATTCTTTCTTTGTCTTTTGGTCCCTAGAGAATCCAGTTAGAACTAGTTTATGCAAACCTTTCTAGGGGTTGGCTTCAAAGGAGTGATAACCAGAGCAGGGCCGGCTCCAGATCCCAGCGCGCAAAGCGCGTGCTTGGGGCGGCGTGCCGCGGGAGGGCGGCAGGCGGCTCCGGTGGACCTCCCACAGGCGTGCCTGCGGAAGGTCCACCGGAGCCGCGGAACCAGCGGACCCTCCACAGGCACGTCTGCAGGAGGTCCACCGGAGCCGCGGGACCGGCGACCGCCAGAGCGCCCCCCACGGCGTGTCGCCCTGCTTGGGGCGGCGCAATTCCTAGAGCCGCCCCTGAACCAGAGAAATTACATTCGCATACCTGAAGTTTCATACAATCTCACAATAACACATGAACAACTGCATTTTTAATATAATGGACTCCAAAGGAATTTAACTCAATTCAGTAAATTTTGTCCAGGATATTGAGAGGCAAGTAAGCAAACATGTTTTTTATCTGTGTTCTGTTAGAAAGAAGAGAAGGCTAATAGGTCTATGCCTCGCAGTTTGTCCCAGTTCCCCAAAATATGTGACACATATTCAGTGCCTTTCATCTTTCAAAGTGTTTATTATTATTTTTATTTATTTTCATACCTATCACTATGTTACCTAATTTGCTTCTTAGGTGTCTGAAAATCAGTGCACTTTTACTAAGTAGCCTAACTTTAGGCATCCAGTTTAGAAAATTTTAGCCTTTATCCTGAACACAGTCAGGTCTATGGTCATTCTTGGGAAAATGTGAGTACTTCCAAGCACAGTGTTTCTGGGCACCTGTAGATATCAGAGTAATTATTTTGAAAACTCCTAATTCTCTCTAAATATTGTGAGTAGAGCCATATTTTTATGCCAAAAGTTACAAATACTTTTTTCTAATTTAAGTGAATTTGCTGTGGCAAATGTGATTGCACCTTTTAAGTTTCTATTTTGTGAACATTTGAGTAATTGAGGTTTACAGGCACAAATGTCTGCTGAAAGTGAACTCCAAAGTTCATGCACAAGCATTTGTTGAAGAAGACTCTATAGATGCATACTTAAGTATTCGCTTGTGCATTCATCCAGTCAGGGTACAGAAACAATGCTATGGGACGAATCAGTAACTGATTCAATGCCACTGAAGAAAATAGGATTTTTTTTCCATAAGCTTCAGTGGGCTTTTGGTCAGCCCTTAAAGAATGAAGTAACAAACTAAGCAACAAAAGACAGCAAAAGTATCAGAGACATATTTGTCAAATTAAAAACATTCAAAGAAGTTGCAATCTGCCTGATGAAGTTCTGAAAATTGAGAGGTTAAATTTGTGAAATTAGTTTTTATAAATCATTTGATCTGTTTTAATAAAAAGTCCTACTCAGAAGTGGTACACTTGAGAATAACAGAAGAGTACAGCTGTTTGGTATATTTAAAAGAAACAATGGAGCAAATTCTCTGCTAGTGTAAATTGATTCAGGTCAAATTCATTTGAAAGTTTAATGTAATTTCAGAATCACTTGCCAGCTCACAACTTCCAGTGTTGCTAGACACTTACAAAAAGGTGCTGAACATCATTGTACACCAGCAAAAATGTGATCTCGTATTATATTTCCAATACATCTGTAATCATTTGTTTGTATCACTGTATACCTCTTGTTTAAAGTGCATGATTCAGGAAACTAGGTCATCAAGGGCCTCATCAGATTGAAGGTCATGAGATGGCAAATTATTCTAATATTATATTACTTCTAAGTCAATACTTTGGGGTTGGGGGGAGGGGGAACCCATATCATTAAATTTAGCATGCTTGCAAATAATTTTAACTTGCAGTACAATTCTTTTTTTTGTTTGTATTTCAATAAAAGAACAAGTCAAATGTTTTTTTGAAAAGATGAGTGACATGACCTAATACAACACTTGAGCAATATGACAATATTTGCAATGTAACTAGTGCTAACAGCACTCAAAATACAAAAGTGAGAAGGCTCAAGAATCACTTTCACAACATTTTAATATATATATTCCACTTTTTTTAGTTTTCGTAATTTGTGAACAAAACTAAACAACTCCATATTTAGCTTTTCCAGCTACTGTTCAGCAACCAATTTAAAGATTCAAGTATGTACTTTATAATGAAAAGAGATGCCCCCTCATTATCTGAACTTCTGATTATTCAAATAAAATCTGTCCCCCTATGCTATCCAGATAATTGGGAGTATACTCTATTATGTAGGCAGAGAGAAGCACATATATACTGTATACACGAAGAGAAGGAAAGAACACATGATGATCTTTTAAAATAGCTTATCTATAAATCAGGATGCCATGATTTTAAGGTATGATACCTCACAATCCATCATGGTTAGAAAAATACAAGTGCTGTCTGCCATTGGTTATGCCAGGGAAGCTCTGGCCCACTCTCCAATCGTTTACAAGCACCCATTTCTAGCCTAGATGATTCATAAAATATCGGCCCATAAAACTGTCATTGATTAAAAAATGATTAGTTCTGCACCTCATACCAGGTGAATTTTGGATGAAACTACCTGGGAGCAATTAAGGTGGATAGGGACATAATGGACACAGCTAAATGATTTATTAGCATTAGTTTTCACCCCAGTAACTGACTGAGAGATTCTTATCCCCAAACTATTTTTTTAAAGTACAAAGATGAGGCATTGTCAGAGACTCTTGTCAAAAAAGGAAGTGCTAAACATAGTTGCTAATTTGGGCCCCAATTCAGCAAAGTACCTAAGCATGTGTTTAAGTCTCAGTAAAGTCAAATTAACATGAAGTCAGTTTTCACTCTCTCAAAACAAACTTCAGACAGAGCCTAAGCATGGAAAATTTGAACCTCAAATGTTTTGGGAAGTTTTTTTGAATGGAAATAAGTTGTTATGAAAACTGTTTTCCATCCATGACCTCACTGCAGTAAAGCATCCCTATTCAGCAAAGGACTTAAGTGCTTAAGTTCCATTGAAGGCAATGGAATTTAAATATAGGTTTAAAGTTAAGCATACACTTAAATATGTGCTTAAGTGCTTTCTGAGTTGGGGCTTATAACTGCAGTTAGAGTGAGTGGTGCCCATTATTTTATTAAATTACTACATTCACGACTACACTTAAAGAATATTAAGTTCACAAATTCAAAGAATTATAAGTAGGAAATGACAGAATTTCCTAGGCAGTGGCTAGGAATAGAACCCAGCTCAGTGCTTTAACAAAAAGAGGCTTGACTCTTCTTACAACCCTCTGTCTTATTCACTATCCCTCCTGTGCCCTTGATAAGCCTGTAGAAAAAAAATATCTATGTGGTCATGCAATTAAAAACTACATCAGCATAAAAGAGGCAAATTAAGATTGCATAGGCACTTAAATTTTTAACCCTTTTAAAACATAATTTGTAAAAGTGGCCTATGTCAGAGGGTTTCTCACACTGGGAGCTGGGAGCTGGGAGGAAAAAAGAGCCTGTGAAATTTGGTGTTTGATGAGGCTGTGTTACTTTGGATTTTTTTAGCTGGAGGAATATAAAAAAGGTGAGACTCAGTTGGAGAATTTTGTTTCCTTTTGATTTTTTGATTTAAAGGGCAATTTTAATTTAACTAAGTAAGAGATTTAGTTGAAGAATCTTTGGAAATTCAGTCATTACTTGCTGATTATGTACTGTAAATTTGGGAAAGATTTATTGTATTCTTCATCACCTCCCCCCCTCAAAAAAAAGAAGTTCAATATCTGCTTTAAATGAAAAATTCAACACAATGTTAACTACTAAGACACAATTGTCACCTCCATAATATATAGTCATGGGAAGCATTAAATAGAGGTGAATGAATAAACATGGAATTTTGACACTACAAGTTTTTGATTCATAAGAAATATTAGAATATTTATAAGATGGGTAAATGAAAACTTCATCATGATCCTTTTTCCAAGAGAATCCAATCTGAGGAAGAACTGTGAAAAACTGAACAACTGGATTATCAGGGAAGAAACATGGAAGAACATTTTCTGTTTCCCATGTTCAGTGTTTGGCTACTTCTATTTTATTTTATGAGGCATACTATTTTTTCAGCAATAGAAGCATAAGTAAAAGTTCACAAATGTAGCACAAAGCATTAAAAGGTCTGTTGTGCTACTGCAAAGCATAACAGAAGCCATGTATAACCACAGAAGTAATCTCTGGGTTTTTATTTAAAATCCAACTGGTTAATTTTAGTCATAGAGCAATTTATAAAATCTGGTACTGTTTTCCTCAGGTGGAGGAAAATAGATCAAGTAGAGGGCAAAAATATATCGGATGTCAACACATATAGCCAACAAGTACTATCCTCTGCAAACCAGCCAATTCTTTGTAAATACCAGCTCATGACAGAAGAGGAGATAGCTAGTGCAAGCCAATGATAATATCTGGAGCCTGCACTGTGAAGAGCAAAGAGGCAGTACACTAGAAGGTTGAGCCAGTGCTACTGTCACAGTTCTGGGCAATTGCACCTGTATTCCCTCTCTGTGGTTCACTAAGTGCACCCCCTCTAGGTTTCTGACTCCTCAGCTGTCACCTCTCTTGTGGGGACAGCAGGTCTCTCTTCCTCCTGACTGGGGGTTTTCCAGGCTGCACAGTTCCCTGCCTACCCTGTGATATCCCCAGCAAGCCAGGCTGCCTAAACAAGTCAGCATACACACTTTGCTTTCTCTCCACTGCCTATAAACAGCATAACTACTGCAGTTCTACGTTACCACATAGCTCTTTATAAGCAAGTGAAAGGTGAAAACATTCCAGAGAAAACATATTAAAACAATAAAAGAACCTACAGTCAGACTAATAAGCCAAACAGAAATCACCCCCAACTCCAACAAGGGCTCAGGTAGGAGTCAGTCTTTCAAACCCCACAATTGGGTTTTCCACATGGTTACAAGTTTAGAACTGACTCAGAGTCAGAATCAGAACACCCATGAATCAGTTAGTCTTTTCTTTACACAGCTTAAGCCTTTGATCATGAGACTCCAGGAACAAGTTATCAGCAGGTAATGGTCCTCTTCTCCTGGTGTAGCATAAAAAGGCTGGGATTTTGCATAACCAGAGATTCCCAGACAAACCAATTGACACTATTTGTCCCAAAAGTCCATTCTTGTCTGGCACATTGTTCAGTACAGTAATTTGAAATTCATAACACTTCATAGGGTTCACATCACATCTCCTCCCTAAAGAGGGTACATACAAACCCAGCCCACAATAATATATAACCTTTACACTTAATACAATGGACTTCAAAGATACTTAAAGTTAATTCAATAAGGTTTTTTTTAAAGGAAATTGCCACATCTATCATAGCTATCTCATCATAAAGAACAAGTGCAAACATTCAGACGAAGAAAGACATTACGGACGAGAATGAGGGGAGAGGCATGGCAAGAGACTGAGCACACTGAAAGATGTGGAGCCATGATGGAGCAGGGAAGAGAGAAACACAGATGGGGAGAGGGTGAATTAATTTTGGAGATCTCAAAAATGAATCCCTGAATTAATAAAAACAACTTTTATCAGTTTCAAGGACAACAGGAACAATGGTGTTATAATAAATAGTTTATAAATTTCTGTTAAAATACTTCCCTTAATTTTGGGAACTATTTTTCCGTTGCAGCAATATTTTAGTACTATTGTCTGAGAATCAGTTGCAGACTATTTTCATAAACTACACATGGAAATGAACTCAGTCAGTAACAAAACATTTCAAACATACCATTGGGTGATACAAAAATAAAATTAAATAAAATAAAACAGAAATTTGTTTTGCTTTGGATGGATGGCCAGGCACAACCCACTGAAACTTTGAAAGTACTTTACTTTATCACTTGTAAGATATTCAATCAATCTGTAGCTTATGAATATATATAAAAATATGACATTCACCACTATTCCTGGCCTCTGTATATTATATATAATATTACACTATGGTGATGACATGTGTTAATGATGGTATTATCACCTGATAATGTGGCACCTTTAATGAGCCTGTGCTCATTAACTTTGCCTATGGAAACTTTCCAGTAAAAACAATGGCTCACAGCAACTCAAAAGAACACAACACAAATTCCCCATGATTTCCCAATTAGTACATGACACCACTCATTGTTGATTAACGTTTCAGATAGAATATGAATTAAAAACAACAGCACTGCTTTTAACATAAAATAATTACTCTAGTGTCAGGAAAAAAAAGATTTTTGATAATGATGGACCAACTTGGTTCAGAGACTTAACAAAGACTTTCCTGCATGAGCACTATTATGTTTGCATGGTAATCTTACACAGCTAGTGTTTTCTTAATGTCCTGGGGAGCCTGATCATTGTAAATTACCTGTGACATCTCATTAATCCTCTTTTTCCTCACAAACGCATAATTAATGGTAACATTGACAATAATACACAAATTAGCTAAGTGACGCTTTATGGTGTTGGTTTTGATTAACGTCAGGAACCCAAAAATGACATTAATGTAATGCAGATCCCAAAAGGCAACCCGCACTTTGACCCCAGACATACATTTTGTTTGCACCATCACAAAGATTAATCCTCCTCTGGATGAAGACAAGACAAAACTCTGGCCACTGGCACTGCGTGCTGGGCTGCGTTGAAAAACAAACTGCCTCAATTGCATTTGTTTAAGAAGGAAATCTTAATGCACAGAAAACAACGGCTTAGTGTCATTTCCTATTGTCTTGTTAGGACAAAGATAAATGAGCTACTGTCATAATTTAGATCAACTGCTTCTCTGCTAACTTCTATTATTTGTCTATTTATGGACTAGTGTTTTATTAAAAGCATACCTAAACACATGAGCTCCATAATAAAATTATTACCACCACATTTATTTAGGGGATCAACTTGTATTTAAAATATCCATACATCACGGTGCATGGAATACACTGTATTCCAGTTATCGGTATCCAGTACTAGAATAGTAAATATGAAACAATGTCTCCAAAAAATTACTTCGTACAAGACTTAACTATCAAGGTAAAAATTTGTTTGAATTAATTGAGATAAAGTAAACTATCCCTTTCAGAACATTTACAAAAGCAAAGGCATCAAGCTTTAAATCTTGTTCTACTTATAAACAAAAGAGGGAAAAAAATACTTCAGGGTTAGTCAAAGTATTGTTTATAACCATATTACCATATTAAAATTCAAAGGTTAATTATGATCATACACTGTCCCTTACTCAGAATTTTCATATATCTAGCTTGTGCTGCAGAATATATTTAAAAGACTAGGAAGATACTTATTTTGTAAAGTATGGTATTATAGTAATCCTGTTATAATAATAATAATTCTCATCCTTCAGTTTTATATTGCTGAATAACCTCATACAGTATATTGTCTGACAAAAGTGATGCTAGCCTGTTCCTGTTTGAGCTGACATTTATTTACTTAGATCACATTATGTTTTTCAAAATGTAGCTAGCAGACCTTGCTAAAAAGTATTAAACAGATTATACATAATTTGATTTCAATAATACAGGAAAGAACAAAATAATCTCTTTTTAATAAATATGCTATTGTTTCCATAATCTATGACCATAAGAGTGATATACAATGAAGTGATTCACTACTTGATTTAGGTATTTTCATGGACATGGAAAAAAGGGACAAAAACTTCATACAAGACTTCATATCTGGGAGTTTTTGAAATTACAATCAGAAAATAGTGATTATAAACTGTATAAAACAGGTTACCTATAGGTAAAACACTAATAGAAACTTAGCATGCTGATTTTAATAGGTTCATGTGTATATTTTAAAAATATATAGAATGACTTACACTGAGTGGCATGTCTTTTTCTATCTTCCAAGATGTCTCATTTAATATCTTGTGACTTAATTTAACTTCACTGTTTTTATAACTGAAAATCATATTTGTTAACTGTTGTTTAGATTTTGCCTCTCAGTTAATTATTTTTAAATAAAATTTCTAACTAATGCTAATTAAAAAAACATTTTACATATCACATATGCTAAAATTTCTCCAACTCATAAGTACATTTTAAAGCACTGAAATTTAAGGGGCAAAAGGTATTCCAATCCAGACCATATTTTCACTCTGATTTACCAAGTCATACATGTAGATTACTGCAATAAATTATTTTTATTATTTGAACAGATTAAGTACAGTATCGCATTTGAAAGATTTGAGTTTCATTCATACCTCAAAATTGACAAAGATAAACAATCACTTCTACATAGCTGAATTGCACTTATGTATGCAGGATATAAAAGTTAGACCCACAAAAGAGAGACAAATTAATTAATTGTGGCAGAAGATCATTCAAAATTTAATAGTACATCTTTGTAAAAGACAAAAAATAGCCTGGTTGAGACTGCAAATTTTAAATGGCTCCGTCTATATAACAATTCTTTATCAGCTTGTAGGGATCTAGTACCAGTAATTCTTTGTTTCATATATAATTTGCTGGCACGCTACAGTAGCCATTTGCTACTTTTACTGTGCTGAATTAATATTCAGCCAACTACAACAAAAACCTCCTAAATGTATGTCTCAAATGAAACCAACCCACTTTAAACTCTTCCAAGTTGTCTCTATTTCCACTTCCCCACAGATATGATTAATACTACCCTATTAGTCTGACCATGTCATTTTATTCTTTCAATTCCATGCCAGCCTTACAGAAAGCAATCTGTCAAGAGATACTTTTATAGAAATGATTTGTTTCAATGTTTAAGTGCTGTACATTGCCTTTTAATACCAAAAATATGGTTGTAGAAAGCTGATTTTAAAAAGCCTGTAGAATTATTTTTATGTATGCAAAAAGAAGTTGGTTTTTAAGAAAGCATATTTTCTTGACAGTCTGTAACATAACACTTAAGTATCAGAACAGTATCAAGAAATCTTCTTGCTCCAAAAACATAATTATATCAAGGTTGTCTATGTAAAATTCCTGTTTGTCATACCTTTGAATTTAAGAGCTACTTATATGGCACAGCTGAACAATGTCTACTGGTAAGGCATTTCCTCATTGAAGAGTTTTACATTAACCTGATTAATATAATAGGCCCAGAAGGCACAAAATAACAATGTTAGTTTAACTTTCCTTTATAACTTAACCTCATCAAAGGATTTCCCTAAATATAAAAGAATGAGTACATAAATTGGTTAAATATGGATTCAGCTTTATCTTGCCAATATTTTGCTTTTCATATAATTATTTTCACACAATAAACAAAAGCTGCACATTGTGATAAAGATTCACAAAGGCACATTTTCTCCAGTTAAATTTAACACATACATGTATTGTTGGGTCTGTATTTCATCATGCTGTACAGTACTCTGCTCATGATGGCACATTTCATCATCTTACATAACCCTTTGTACATATTTTATTCACAGAAGAACGGTATTCAGAAAAGTACAATAATGCCCCGCCTTTCAAACAAGTTAATCCTTATTTTACCTTGAATACACAATTATTGGTGGAGGGAGGGAAATTACCATTTTAGACCTATTCACATTTACCTGTTGCTTTATGAAATACTGTACGTTGACAGCATGCTCAATTACTTCAACAAGTGGTTAGCTGAGCAATTACTTATATAAACGTTCTCCAGAAATTCACGTGAGGTTGTTTTGAAGTGTTCTTTAGACAACAATAAAATAAAATAAAATAAAATAAATATAGATCCAAGACACATTGGTCATTCTGATGGATGTTTACACCCTTGGCTTGCTTTTTTGCTTTTTTTTTTTTTAACGACGCTATTGAAGCTGTACTTTATTAAGAATTTTAATGAGCTCTTTGCCTGTTTTTTGTACTGAAATGTCAAATAAGCTTCAAAAAGAAAATGTAAACTGTAATGCTAGTGACACAGGCTAAAAATACCCCTGTAAATCTGTTCATTTTGTTTAGATCATCTCCTGAGTTGTAAAAATGTGACTTGTTAGCTTTATTAGATACTTTGGAAAACCTTGTTCGGTGGGGAAATAGGGAACCGATGATGCTTTGTTATTTTAGTGGAGATTTACAGCTATTTTCTAATACCTTACCAATAATTAAACAAACCAAAGAACACCCTAAAGTAGTCTTGGAATGAGACAGCTAAACATATAAAAAAAGAAAGTAGTTAACTTTATCTTTTAATCCAACACTTTCAACTAGTTATGTTTGGCTAAAAAAAGCTAAGTAACATTTTGGAGGAGAGTTTCCACTCTGTTTTAGCCTGTCAGTCATGGTCTTCCAGTGTTTCCAAGAACACAAAAGTAATATTTTCAATAGCATCCTGCTTATTGAGGGTTTTATAAATGAATATCAGAAAGACATTTTAAATAATATCAAAAGAAAGCTTTAAAAATACCTCTATTTCAATGTGAATAATGACTATTTGAAAATATAATATTGAGGAAATAGCATTTTAAATTTTACCGTTTGTTTGAGTGTGTGTGCATGTGCGCATGTATGTGAGAGAGAGAGAGAGTAAAGGGTGGGGGATTCAGTGATTTGTCTTAGTCGCTCCTTATGAGAGAAAATAGTTTGAGAGCTTTAAACTCTTCCCTTTCTATTTCCACATGATATTCAATAGGGTTGCTAGGATTGGTTGCATTTTTGTGTACATGTGTCAAAGTGATTGCAATCTAAGGCTTTGTTCTGAGATAACTTAACCAAACACAGGCACATATAAACAGACCAAACTGGGTTGCAATATGACCTTTGGAGGCAGAGAAGATTCAAAAGCCAGCACCAGTTCTAATTCTGTTTTTTAACAAAAGGATATTGTCACATAAAATGGCCTACCAGACTATTTCTTATTTTCAAACTAAGGCGTGCTGTCTGTAATGAATCACTCTAGAAAATATGACTGCTGCAAGGATTCTCCCCTCGCCACAGTTCAGGATAAAAGTGTGCAACAGTAGTATTAGTGTGATAGTTATTATAACCATAATACTTTGCTAGACAGTGCCAAGAAGTCATTAATGCAATATATATCTCTTTGATTTCTAAAATGCTGAGTTAATGGGCCAAATTTCACTAGACCTTGTACTTGCATTGCTGTCATTTTTTATAGCTATCAATTTTAAGGATATTACTGCAGAAGTTAAATATGCATTCTTGTGCTGACCTCTATTTTGTTAATCTCAGAAAAAATTAAAAAGCAGCTTCCAAGTGAGCGCCTTTTAAAATCAAATTGTAATGTATATAAAAAGAGGAGAATTGCAAAACACATCTTTAAATACCTGTTTGTCAAGATTTCATTAATTTACATTCAATGAATTTTAAATAATCTCATTCAGAAACCCCAAACTGAATACAGTTCATAACTTCCACATTAAATATGAGATATCAGGATCAAATAAGTAGTAAAACATTATATATTTTTTAAAAACATATTATTTCCAGTGTTAGAGAAATAATAAAATCTATTTCTAATATGGAAATACTAGTCCCTCAAGCCAGTGTGAAATGTGCTGGGATAGTGACCACATAATTTTGCATTTACTAATATGTGGAAGAAAAGACAGCCAGATATTTAAGAAAGCAAAAAGCAAAATGAAATAAGTGACTGTATGTTTAAGTGTTTAATAATAAAAGTCCATCTTTTAAGTATGATTAGTTATGATATTTACTAACTTCATTGTTACATATATTAATATTTTGTATAAAAGTGACAGTGTGAAAACAACAAATTTGCTAACAGTCTAAGGGAAATGTACTTTGGGTCTTAAATTAAGAAAATAAAAGGAATAGCTGGAATGCATGCTTATAAATTTACTGACAATAATACTCCAACCTGTCACAAATTACATTTAAGCTACTGTTGGGTATGTAGAGGCTCGTCACAACTAATAACATTTTTCTTTCATCAGTTTTGTGTTAACATTCTGAGAATCTGAAATGTTTACTGTAATGAAGTAATGCAATATATAGAGAGCATATGGTTCCTGGGTTTGTTTATATTGTTTAAAAATATCTTAAAGGACCGCTTGGGCTAAAGAGCAATGTTATTGCTTCCACAGGCAGTTGATGGGTTGTTTAATAGTATTTTAAATGTTTGTTAATGATAATCTCAAGAAAACATAGAAAAGCACAGAAGCAATGTGGAATGGCAATAACACAGTAGTCATAAAGATTAACATGCCACTAGGGGACAGTAGAAAGTCACAAAATGAGGTTCTGTTGAAGAAACCAGAACAAAAGGCCTTTCTTTGTAAAAAAAAAAAAAAAAAAAAAAAGGCATTTCTAAATCAAAATCATTTTACTAGTGAGTCGTTTGAAACTCTATATTAAAAAGCACAAAAAATATTGCGGGGATCTATTTTTAGACATTTTATATTTATATACCAATGTACTATAAAATATGCATGACTATTGTCTTTATAAAGAATACAGTCAAGTCCGAACTATTTTCAGCATTTTAAAAACATGAACTTTTAAAATCCAAAAAGTATATGCATCAGGACATTACCACAAATACACCAATGACCGAATAATGCTCTATAATATTTATGATTTACCTGACAAAACAATGTGCAGAGATTGCATCATTTTCATTATTTAATCCATCCAAATGTCTAGAATTCAGGGAATGAAACATACTGTAAGATGGGTACGAATAAGGGAGTCATTGGCTTTACTTCGCCATCAATATATGGGCACAGCTCCCATTGATACTGATGGAAGTTGTATTTTTTTAATCAAGGGCAGGATACAGTCCTAAGGAACCATCCTGTTGGCCAGATTCTGACACTCTTACCTATGATGAATAATTGCAGTGAGGTAAATCAGCCTACTCATGGAGTAAGGTGCTACTCATCGTAGGAAAGGCCATCAGAATCTGGTGCTAAGTGGCTATAAAACAAACAAAAATTATATATATAACTACATGAACACTCCCCCAATCCAACCTAAAAAGTAAATTATGAACTCCTGTCACCTAGCTACTTTGGTCCTGAGGTATACAATTACAGTAGCTCAATAGGCACCTACCCTGTGATATCCCTTATATATCTAGGTTAATAAAATGAGTGTAATCTGATTGATTGATTGATAAATGTTCCAGCATGAGCAATTATTGGATAACGACTACAGAGCTTAGCTAATTTTTCACTCCCAAAGTGAATTATATAATTTATTAAGCAAAACAACAGATTTCAGGCTAGGCACTTCTTGTGATACAGTATTACCAACTTCCCAGATACTGGGTACGCTTAGCCATCAGCTTTGTTCTTCACAATACAGCTGAGGTTTGAAGTTTTCTCACAGCTACCTAACTTGCCATATGTTATTCTTTACTAAATGTGTGCACACACACAAATACATATGCACAAACTACAAAGAATGTTTGTTGTGTGTTGTTGTGTGACAACTGTAATTCTAAGTTATAGAGGCCCTAAGGTCCAGATTCAACACAGCACGAGAATCTGTCTACACGATACCTGAGAATTGCAGTCATCTCACAGCAATCTCACACGCTTAAGTGTATAATGACCCTTGGATAATGGTATTACTAAGTTTTTTAGTGAAAAAAGTAGATCTCAATAGTTCTGTTCCATAATTACAAGGTTCCTGACTGCTTAAGCAGAAAATAAACAAAGAAACAACTTTTTGTGAGAGTGAGTTTTGCACACACACACATGTAAGACTTATATATATTGGCAGCAGCATGTAGGGTATGTGTAGCTAAATGTCGCAGTGAAAAGCAAGCTGTGTCTACAATGCAGTGTGAAACTACACAAGGCAGTGGAAGACTCTGGCAGTGAGGAGCTACCAGAGCTAGGGTGATCAGATATCCCATTTTATAGGGACAGTCCCAATTGTTGGGTCTTTTTCTTATATAGGCTCCTATTACCCCCCACCCCCTGTCCTGATTTTTCACACTTGTTGTTTGGTCACCCTAACCAGAGCCTTACCCTGCTACGAACCCTGCCAGAGCTTTTCCCTCCCCAGGGAAAGGCTCTGGCAGCAGGGAGGCAGCAGGACACTAGCTTGCTAAAAAAAGCAGTTTAGATGGGGTAGGCACTGCTTGGCCATGTAGAGATCTAGGTAAGGTATATACTTAAGGTTCTGCCCTAAGTGGAGGGAGTCAGATTTACTCACCTAAGATATGCCTCATCTTGTACACTTCTATTTAAACCAACACTAGGGGTTGTGCAGTATATGTACTCTACCCTCCGCCACAAGTACTGTATAGACAAAGCCATTCAATATGTGGAAGAGGGAAAGTCTCTTGGGTAAACATCCAAAACATTGTGCTTCAGAAGTTTTAATAAGAATTTCTGTAACACTAAACAAATTACTGAGAGAGAGAGAATTCCTCTAGTACTAGGAATTCACCATAAGCCGTACTTGCCTAGCTTTAAGACCAAAATTTCAAAGAAACCTCAACTCAACCTACAATACGTTCCTGCAATTTTGCAAATATAATAATTCTTACCAGCCATCATTTTACCCAGAAGACAGAACTTTGGAGTTAACTTTTGTGCTGAAATTTATGCAAACAAGTGACAGAGTGTGCAATGAACACATGAACAACTGCAAGGCCATATTTAGAAGCAGTTTTTGATACTTTGTCCATAAAAACTGAATTGTAATTCTGTAATCATTGGTGTTCAATTTTAACTTTAAAGGTGATTTTAAAAATGACACTGAAGTCAGTTAAATTGTAAAATAATCTTGGTAAAAAAAAATCTTCCTATCAAGACAGAATCATGACGCATGTCTTTCCATAAGAAACAGTAAAATATAACCTCAAGTGTGGCAATGCAAAAAGAGAAGCACCTTAGACTTACAGTATTTTTCAAATATGTTATAACTTATCTGTTTAAAATTATTGTATTTGAGAGTCTAGGCATGGATGCAAAGGTCCCAGTAAGTGCATATTTCAGTGGATACTACTTGAGCCATCAATTGGCACAAGGGAAACTGGCTACGCTATTTACTTATAGTAGAAACATATCTGAAGGTCAGAAACATAATGAAGATGAAAGCCCCCATTCAACAAAGCACTTAAGCACATACTAAATGTTAACCACTTGCTTAAGTCCCATTGACTCTGATACAACATAAGCAAGTATGCAGGCACTCTGCTGAATAGGCATGGATTTAAGCATGTTCTTAAGATCAACCACATGTATAGATGTCTTGCTGAATCAGGACCCAAATCCTTAAAGGTATGAACACTTGCAACTCCTATTCACATCAGTGAAGTCAGCTGCTTAGTATCTTTCAGTATTTGGTCGTAATTATCAATCTGGTCCTACATGTTTAACCCATAGAAGTAATCCTTACTCATGTGAGTTGTCACTTTGACTTCAATAAATAAGGATTTGCAGGACCGGCCACTATATTTGTAAAGAGATCAGTGCTTAAAACCACAAACTAAAAGTGTTCAGTTTTGTGAGTTATTGTGTTTTGATGAGGTCTTCATAATTCTAGGAGCAATTGTAAGAAATGCTGCCTTGGTACACAGCAAAATCAGAGAAGGGATATAAAAGGTTCCAAGTTCTACTGTTTTTACAAAATGTTATAATGTTCTGCAAAACAGAAGATAGTTTAAAAAATGGAAATCATTATGTAGTCATTGGAATGTACTTATAATTCAAGCAAAGAATCCTGTGGCACCTTATAGACTAACAGACGTTTTGCAGCATGAGCTTTCGTGGGTGAATACCCACTTCTTCGGATGCAAGTCTTGCATCCGAAGAAGTGGGTATTCACCCACAAAAGCTCATGCTGCAAAACGTCTGATAGTTTATAAGGTGCCACAGGATTCTTTGCTGCTTTTACAGAACCAGACTAACACGGCTACCCCTCTGATACTTATAATTCAAGAACATGTTATTCTAACTATGTTGTTTTATATCTTGTGGCATAATAAAAAGTGTCAGGCTCACAGCTGTCTCAGATGGATGGATCTCCAAGGCTTGGATCTATCAATGACAATATTTTACTTCATTTATCTATCTACCTGTTTTCAGGGCTTTTTTATTTTAACTTTTTACTTGGGCTTCACTCTCTCTGTACAGTAGGATTCCAGGATCTGATCTTTTCTCATTTCTCTCCTGGCTCCCATGGCCCCTTTCTTCTGTTCTCTTCCCACCTTCTCTCCCTCTACTAGAGACAAGTCTTTCTTTACTATCTAATACCTCTCTCTCCTCTATTTCTGTTGTCTCTACCATCTCTCTCTTCTTTCCTCCTCCAAGTCATTTTGTGCTCCTGAAGGCCCTTTCTGTCTTCATTAGCCTTCCCTCTAACTGTGCCACCCCAAGGCCCTCTCCAGACCTACATTCTGAGCTCTTTTTCCTGTCGCTGTTCTGTGTCTTTCTAATGCAGATTCTTTCCCCCTTCTACATCTCACATGTGTATCTATAAGGTGGTCATAAAAGTCAGAGAGTTTGATTAACCTTAAAACCAGCATACTGCTGTGATGATTTTTGACTTAACAGCATCGTCTCAAGGCGCCAATAAAATACAAAATTAAAAGACTACGTAACCAGAAAACAGGAAGCCTTTCAAAATTTAAAAACTATAAGTCAATGGTTCTCAAACTTTTGTACTGGTGACCCCTTTCACATAACAAGCCTCTGAGTGTGACCCCCCCTTATAAATTAAAAACACTTGTTTATATATTTAACACCATTATAAATGCTGGAGGCAAAGCAGGGGTGGAGGCTGACAGCTCGCAACCCCCCATGTAATAACCTCATGACCCCCTGAGGGGTCCCAACCCCCAGTTTGAGAACCCCTGCTATAAGTACATTTTGAACACCAAGGATCACATAATTAAGAGTTTACAGGATCAAGTCCCAAGGCCCTGATTCAGAGAGTCCTTAACCACATGCTTAAGTCTGTCTATTCAGGATGGCACATAAGCACAAGTTAAAGTCCATTGAAAGAAGTCCAGTAGGGATGCTTTCCTGAATCGGGGCCCAAATTTGTAGATATTTAGGCTCCAGTCCTGTGGGGGCACTGTGTGGACAGAAACCTGCAGGTGCATGAAGCTCCACCGATGTCAGTGTTCAGTGGTTCACATGTAGAGTGTATTGCAGGATTGAAGCTTTAAAATATGTAGAAAAAAGTGTCCTCCCATATCGCCAGAAAAAATATTCATTTAACAGAGAAGCTCTTTACAACTGGCCAACTCCATTGCATTTTACTTTTGAGGATACTGTATGCTAATTCTTTTAACAGAATTATTCCTTGAATACATTCATTTTATTTATTTTATTTAAGATTATGATTGTATTTTTGCATTATGGTTTATATCTTTGATATAGCAGATGAAAAAATATTTTAAATAAATCTATTCATGTAAGAACCACTCAAGTGAGCTGCTGTGCATTTCATTTGTGAATAAAATAATAAATGGTCACATACACTAACACATCAAAAAACCACAGGAGGGGGATTCTTGATGGGATTATTTTCACCATTATACCCACTCTATTTCTGCAAAATATTTTGAAAAGCATGATTAATATTTAATTTAACTTATAACATTATGATGAAAACAATGGCATTCTCCTACAGAAAATGAGAGGACAAGCCAAATCCCTTATTTATAATATATATTTTTATTCTTGTTAACTCTTTGATTTAAGGAAAAATGTGTTTTGAGAGAATTTTATTGTTTTTCTGCACTAAAATACAGAATACATATGTAAACTGTAATAAAAGCATTTAAATGTGTGAGCTTAAATCTACTGATCTCCCATTTAATTCTACAGGCAGAAAACAATGGATGGATTAGATACAGCACCTGATTGATATTTCCAGGGTGTGAAAATCTCCACCATGAGATTAAGCCGATATTGCATATTCAAACACATACAATGATATATTTGTCATTGCTATTGACCTTTATCTCTCCAGTTTCCTGACAACCTTCTACTGTTATTGACATTACAAATACCAGCGACAACGTGCAGGGCAAAGTATAACCTTTCATTTACCTTCATGTCCCTCAAATGACTCACGTAGGTAGTTTCAACAAAAGCTGCAAACAATGATACTGTTGATTTTTTTTTCTTAACTTGCTAAAATGTTTTCCATTTTCCTCTTGTTCTCTGAAAATCATGCCAATAACTCACTACAAAGGAAACGATTTCAAATGAATACAGGTAATTAGAAGTGTCAAGAAATCAGCAGAGAGTAGGGTGTCTGCCATCATTTCTGTGGAAAGAGTGCCAGATTCCCTTTCAAAAAGGTCTTTGTCATTTTTTAATAGAAGGTAATTAATGTAGACTACAGTAAAGTGTACAGGATCCCAGTCACTTGTCTTTCTTTCCTTAGAAATGGGACCATAAAGATGTTTTGATTTCTAGAAACAATCTTCTGAGGTTATATAAAAATGACTTTTAATTACAAGAATAGTCTTTTTAGTCTTTTCATTCTTCTAAAAGCAAGAAAAGGAAGAATTTAGAAAGGGCACATTTATTAGGGTGACAAAAGAAAGTTTTATTTTTTTTTAAAAAAAGCACAGAGCTGAGTAGTTTGTTTCAAAAGTGACACAGGGTGATTTGGCACCACCTGTAGTATCAATTGAGGAGAACATTAATAAACAGTCCCTGATCACTGGATCTATCCATCTGTAGTCCAAAAAACAAATATATGAATAAATAAAAAAATGAAACACAATGCTTTTTTTTTACCATAATTACAGACTTTCAACATTATTTGCAAAATTGTATCTATTTTCTCCATGACGGTAACAGAACTAATTATTTTGCCATTTTGAAAACCACACCTCTGAGGAATAAAGAAAAAAATTTCTTTAGATTTGTACAGAACAGGAGATTTTTAAAGACTATTTGTATCTTGTGAAACACAATCCTACTGAACGTTTTTTGATCTTGTTGCAAGATAGGATACACAATGTTAATTTTTAAAAAAAAATATATGGACCATGGAGCATGGATTTGCCATCACATATTAAGCCGCTAGTCCTTCAGTTTTGGTACCCTTTCTCCAGCAGTTACCACAGCCAGCCTCAGGACAAAACAAACAAACCAACAAAAACCCTACCAATACAAAAAATCCAATAATGCACCTAATTAATTGTGCAATTCTGAATAAAGGGGGAAAATTTGTTCCTGACCCCCTGCAAGCTATCAACTTGCCACCTTGAAGCAAGAAATTTAAGTGGCCTTATCTTAGAATACATGATTACAAAAGTCATAATTAGTTAGAAAACCATCCGGCCCTTTTACAAATATAGCTATAGTATTTCACTCTATATCTCCTATGACAATTAATTTCAATTAATTTTTTTCAAGGTGCACTATATAACCAGAAAAATCCTTTTTAGGTTGTATTTTATTCACAGTTACTTTGAGTCGTGAAATTAATTTCTCTTCTCCATTGCATTATGTTGGGTGGGAAGATGGCCTCTAAAGGGTATTTTTCCTGATACAATGAAATATATATGAACACCTTAAAATTAGAAATTATATTTTAAACATATCAAGTCATTGTTGGGTAACCATGGTGAATCATCATGAGACCAAGACACCAAACCTATTTGATGACAGGAAAGTGCTTCCAGGATATTAAAGATTGGTAGCAAACAAAGCACACTGTGTAACAGTGAGGGTACCCACAAATGTCTACTCTATATTTCAAGCATGCTCAATAAAAGAAAGAAAGAAAAATTTCAAACAGATCTTTGTCAGAAAAGAAATGCTCACAGTAAACTGATGCCATCAATCTGGATATAAAGACTGCATATAAAGCGATTTAAAAGGAGGAAGTGAGAATCTTTGTATAAGCTTTTGATTTATGGAAATAAAGAACCTTCAGCCAAAATATCTTTTGGAGTCTGCATGCCATGGTGAAACAAAAAGTCTTAACAAATATAAAATGATCCTGTACATCAGAGGTTTCATGGACTAGAATAGACTAGAACAGGGGTCTGCAACCCGCGGCTCCAGAGCCACATGCGGCTCTTCAGCCTCCTTGTTGTGGCTCCCTTCGGCCTTGACAAAAGAAAAAAAAAAGAAAAAAAAAGAATAACGGTTATTTATTAATTTAATTTTTATTTATATATTTTATTTTTGTTTATTTTGTTGCACAGTTATCTTGGAGTTCGAGGTGATACTTTAACATTGAATTTTTTAAAAGTTTTTATAATTTGTCAATTAAAATATGCGTCACATCCACGTCTATAGCCCTCGCCTTTACCTGCAGGCGGCTTCTTGAGTGTGCGACCCCCGTGGTAAACTAACCATGAATACATCCCAAAAAAGAAAAATCTCAGAAGAAAATAGAGAGTTTAATTCTTCATGCACAGATTCCTTTGCCTTCACTGCCAACGACGCTGGCTTACCTGTGTGCTTGATATGTGGCGAGAAATTAGCAAACAAAAAAAATGTAACGTTGAAAGACATTTTCAAAACAAGCACTCAGCATTTTCTGAAAAGTACCCAACTGAAGATGGGCGAAAGAGAGCGATTTCGGAACTACTACGGAAAGTTGAGCAGAACAAACATACTTTCAAGAAGTGGATCAACTCTCCAAACTCAACTACAGCTGCTAGTTTTGTGGCAGCTCATGAGATCGTAAGGAGGGGGAAGCCGTTCACAGATGGAGAATACATGAAAGAATCGTTCATAAAAATATCAGAGCATCTATTCTCCGAATTCAAAAACAAACAGGAAATTATTCAGAAAATTAAAGAAATGCCTCTCTCTGCAAAGACCGTCAAGGACAGGACCATTAAAATGGCAACAAACATCACCAGTAAGCAAATTGATGACATCAATTCAGCTCAAGCATATTCAATTGCCTGTGATGAGTCAAGTGATGTAAACGATATTGAGCAGACAGCACTGTTATGCAGATATGTGAACTCTGATGGGCCGCAGGAAGAACTGATTGAACTCATACCGTTAAAGGGCCAAACGCGGGGACAGGACATTTGTGAGGCTGTTTTGAGTTGTCTAAAAGCCAAAGGAATAAACACCACTCACCTGGTGTCAGTGTCTACTGATGGTGCACCCAGTATGAGAGGAGCACAGAAGGGCTTTGTGAATTTACTTCAAAAGTCGCTGGATCAAGAGCTGATGACGTTTCACTGCATCTTGCACCAAGAAGCACTGTGCGCTCAAACATTCCCCCCTGAATGTGTGGAAGTGATGAACCTCGTTATTAAGATAGTGAACAAAATAATTGCAAACGGGTTAAACCACCGACAGTTTTGTTCATGGTTAGATGAAGTCGAGAGCGCATATTTGGATCTCCTGCTGCACAACGGAGTTCGGTGGCTGTCAAGGGGAGACGTGCTGAAACGCTTTGCTGCTTGTCTGGAACATGTGAAAACCTTCTTGGAAAGCAAAGGCCTCAGCTATCCCGAACTGGGAGACCTCGATTGGCTGGAAAAGTTTTATTTAATGGTGGATATGACAAGTCACTTAAACACGCTGAATAAAAATCTCCAGGGAAAGGGAAGCACGGCCCTGCCGTTGCTGGAGGATGTTCTGGCGTTTGAGCGCAAGATGACAGTGTTTGCCAGAGATGTACAGAGAGGTACGCTCTCTCACTTCCCCTCCCTGAGAGAGTTCAAAGAAGAGAACAATCACATAAATTGTGATTATTTACACCGTGCAATTATGGCAATGCAAGCTGCATTTGGAGAAAGATTCAGCGAGTTCAGAAAGGAAAAAAACACTCTGTCCTTCCCTGTCACACCGCTGGACATCGACCCATCCCTGCTGAACATATCCGCATTCACAGGGATAAGTCAGCCCGATCTTGAAATTGAACTGGCCGACATAGCGAATAAAGACTTATGGGTGTCCAAGTTCAAAAGCCTGACAGCGGATCTCGAAGAAGTCGCCCGTCAGAAGGCCACTCTCGCTAAAGAGCACAAATGGAATGATATTGAAAACCTCCCCAAACCCGACAAACTTGTTTTTGAAACATGGAGTGCCATTCCCGACACGTATATGAACATGAAAAAGTATGCATTTGGAGTCCTGTCCATCTTTGGCTCAACATACTTAAGCGAGCAAGTTTTCTCGAGCATGAACTTCATAAAGTCCAAATATCGCTCCCGCCTCACAAATGAGAGCCTACAGTCCTGTGTGAAGATCAAAGTCACATCTTACAGCCCCGATAAAGGGAAGATCAGCATCGAGCTTCAGAAACAGAAGTCACATTAAACAGGTGAGAACACTAGCATTTAACAGGCTATTATTATTCAGAAAAAAACATTTATTTCAGACCCGGAGCTGATGTAGTTTTTTATTGTATGTTCAGGTGCTTCGGTTGATTGCTGGCCGAGAAAGAAACCCGAAGAGGATGAGAGCACACTGAAATGGACTTGTCAAAAAACATTCCTAATTTTATGTTTACTTTTTTAAAACTGCTAAGCTGCATCTATATGTTTTTTTATATTAAAGTGGGCTACGTTTTATTTTAATTTTACACAAATACGGGAAGGACTCAAAAAGGCCTGCATAGTTCAGTGTTTAATTTATTTCAAAGTAGGCCTACACATGCACACTGCACTTCTGTTTGTTGTATTCTGTTGTTGTAACGGGCAAAATTAAAAAAAGATTAAAACTTTTAAAAGTTTATAAGCAGTGTTATGTTTTGCGGCTCCAGACTATTTTTCATTAGTGGAAGAGGGGGCAAAATGGCTCTTTTGATAGTAAAGGTTGCCGACCCCTGGACTAGAATATGGCTTGGTCTATTGAATACTGAAGTCAGTGGAAAGACTCCCATTGATTCCAGTGGGCATTGGATCAAGCCCTTCCCACAGAAGTATGAGAACAAGGAATGTCAAGGAAGGTTACTGGAAGGAAGGGACACAACAGTCTGCAGAATGAAAAAATTGGAGAACCACTGCTCTGCATAAGGCTTAATTTGCATTCCTAATGTACTTAAACAAAAGTGCTGAAGGCTGAAAGATTAGGACCATATATAACATTTGACACTAAAGTTGAATTCAAACATTTGAACTTGTGACAAATTTGGCAACACAGCAACAGAGCAATGTTTCAAACCAATGTACTGTGGAGCACTGTACTCTAGTGAGTGTTATATTTATTGAGTCAAGTTCTGCTGTAAGTTGAAGGCAATAGAGTTACATGTATATAACAGAGATGAATTTGCCCATGAAGCCATAAAGTTAAGCAGAATTACAATATTTGGTGAAAATTTTGGAATATTTTAAATATTGTCTCCATGTTTTGTTTTTTACACAAGAAAAAGATTGAAGTCAGCATAGTAATACTGCAAAAGGTAAATTATCACAGAAAAATGTAATTGAATATTATTATTACTTTCACATACTTTGGTAATGTCATCAAAAGTCATGCCGAACAAGTAGCATTATATGGCTCATTTTATCCCCAGCATGTCAGCTGTTTTGCATTGCACCACTGCAACAAAGTGCTCTAAAGCCAGCATAGCTATCCAAAGGATGATATCAGCATAAAGGAATCCACCAATAGCATGCCTACACCTTCTCCTCCTTCCCTGTGGCCATTAGAGAGGGTATAGCTTGTATTTCCCTACTTTCTTCAGGCTGCTCTAAATTACCTCAGAGGACCTGCTCAAGGCACAGCCCTTGAATCTATTCCCCTACCCCTGCTGAGTTGTGCTATTCATTCCACAGTGAGAATCTGAGCCAAACTGTTTATTGAATAGGAGTGTTTTGCTATCATAGAATATCTGTTTGTAAAATAAATAAATAATGAATGTTGTATTCTATAACTGGTAAAGTATACAGAATTACTGTTTATTAGCTTAATTTTATTTTTTATTTATTTCTAAATATTTCAGTATAATGAAACAGAGTGCTTGAATTACTGTACTGTGGTTTACATTTCCAATAGATCTTACATTTTCTTCCCCAATTAAATCACTAGATTAAAGAGTGTGCTTGTGTGTTCTATATTGAGTATAAACCTTTTGTTTTCAGTTGAAATGCTATTTAATATCAATAAAAAAGAAAAGGCCTGTATTTTATGGCAGATCTTTTGAAAGTAAACATTGTGCACACCAAACTGCAATGGTTTTCCCCGTTAGAGTATTTTAAAGAGGCTTCTTCTTGAGGAAGGTAGAACTGTTGGTTTCTGGAACTATAAAAACATTTCCTCCACAAAAAGCACTTTTTCATGAAAAAACTGTCAATATTTTGCAGGCCAAAATATTGGAAAAGTATCAATATTTTGAACCCTGATATACCATAAAAAGTCTTTGGTCATAAAGAGATATGTAAATGTCCTTTGGAATGTTTTCCCTCAATGTGTTTCAATGAGGCCGTTACTTGCTGAACAATGTTTTAAGAAAGAATTGGAAGCTGTTTCAAAACTTTTGCTAATTTCATTTGTACAAAATAAGGCGCTAATTAATAAAGTTTTCCCATACATTTGTTTAGCACAATAGTAAATATAATCTATTTTCCTGTGTGTATACGCAATTGTATACAGCTTAGCACCTTGTGGATATTATTAGAATTCAGATAATATTCAACAATGTGCAAAATATTTTTATACAATGTATTGATTTATTACAGTTGTGCTTTGCTCAAGGTGCACATACAATTGGTGTACAGTACAAAAAATTGTTAATACCAACACACACACACACACAAAAATCTTCCCAGCCCATCGACATTTTCATTCTTCCATTCTCAACCAAGTCTTCTCAGGGAAAGACTGGGAAAATAGGAATGTTTGCAGCAGGCTATGAAAGTATATGGGTTCAGGCTCTTTCAGATCAAAGGGGAATGAATTCCAGAGATTTAAGACCCTTCACTAAAAACATCCTACTAGTATTCCCCTAGGGTGCCCAGATAGCAAGTATGAAAAATTGGGACAGAGTGTGGGGAGTAACAGCCCTGAATATTGGGACTGTCCCTATAAAATTGAGACATCTGGTCACCCTATATTCCCCTCTCATTTATATGAAATTACATAGGAATTTTTCAGTTTGTAAAGACATAACAACATCTTATACATGACAATTAAATACAAATACACTCCTGTATGAATTGTGAAGCACAAAATCATGTAATAATGCTATCATTCTGAGCTCCAGAGATTCAAGATCAAATCACATCAATGTGAAGTAACAACTCTGTGAATGTCAAAAGAATTGTTCCCGCTTACACTAATGGTGAATTTGGTCCATAACATGGTATCAATGAATGGCATATACAGCAATACCCAGCATCAATCATTATTCAGTTAAAGATTTGACATACCAATTAATGACAATTCTGGATGCTTCTAATTACCACTAAGGCAGCTTAATTTTCCTTGTTATGGTACCTGCAGCAAAGCCAATATGTTGCAATGGAGAAGAGTATCCTTTGCTGTGGCTATTGTTGCAGAGCAACTCTTTAAAGCTGCCTTAGTGGTTATGCCTTGGAAGAGAAACCAGATCTTATACCAGTTAAGAGTCTGGAAGAATAAGAACACAGTTGAGAGTGCCTGAATTCTAATCCTGGTTCTGGAACTGATTTAGTATGTAGACTTGGGAAGTCCCAGTGGTCTCAGTCTCTCTATCTGTAGCATGGGGATGACATTACCTACTGATCACGTTTTTTTGCACAGCTTTATTTATAACTAGAGATTGGCCCAAAATTGAACTTCAAATCCTAATCTACCCAAAAAGAAATTTCAGTGAGATCCAGAGTAAAACCTCTGAATCTGTCCATATAGTTTTGGTCAGATCGAAAACTGAAATAGGCCTGTTTTCCAGATGTGGTTTGGATTTTCCCAAAATGGCAACTCTCATGAGAACAGCTCATAAATTTTGGTATCATTAAAGTGAACTCAAACTTTAGCTCCGGTTTGGGATTACTCCTAACTTTGGCCAAATCTAGATCCCAATACAGCCTCCTTGGCCTCTCTCTACTTATACCACTCCTCTACATTCGCACTCTTACAAAAACACATTACCCAAAAGAGAGAGTAAATACATGTAACAGAATATGGGAAAATGTTGAAAACTTAAGTGCAAAAAAACATAGCCAGGGCGACTGAACACTGAGAGATTCATCATCTTCAGTAGTGATGATAGACAGACCATGGGAAATTACATCATTTTTATAAATGTCTGAGTAATAGTTGCATTGGAAGTAAACAAGTTAGAGACAATCTGGGTCTCATGGCCCACTATGATGTGAAAGGTGTGACTTAAAAATGTGAGATGGTAGAACAGGAAGAGAACCTGTGTCCCATACAGGTCATTGATTCAGGAAAGACCAGCATGATCTTGCACTCCCATCCCAGTACATTATATCTTTTTCTTTGTCCCTTCATATTCTAGTAGCTTAATAATATATATATTCCACAGAACTTTACTTTCACCTCACATATATACATCTGTCCTATTCTGTGCATTAACATAATAATTGCTATGCAGTGTATAAAATATTACTCATTTTAATTTTATATCGATATGCCTGACCTCATAATAAATATTACTGTCCTTGGTCTTTAAATGTTGAAGAGTGGTGTTCAGGTCAATATTAATAGGAGTCAACTATGTTCATGAATTGTTAATTAATTACTGTTGTTGATTTGCACATTTCCCTGGTAAGCAAAGAAACTGTGATAACTTTCCCACAAGAGGGAAGAATATCCTGGAGCTTTTTCAGCCAGAGGAATGAGAAGAAAAAAACAAGTCACTTTGGTTCAACAGTATGCATTCTGGCAGCAATGTACTTAAATGTCTTCTTATATTTCAGGTGTCATGTCTTGCTTTAATTTGAGATGTTCCCCCATAAGTCAAATATTGTGCTAAGACACAGTTAATAAGAATGCCCTGTAGTGTGCTGAATTTGCATGAAGACAAGAAAGTGAAATATAACACAAAAAGATAGTGTGAATCTAGAAGGTATGGGGCAACGCAGACGATATTGTAAAATCCTTGTGATATATAGTACAGTGCTCAATTAGCTCAATTTTTTCCTCTCCTAGGTTATCAGTTTGCATGAAGTTATCCAGAACTACCTATTACTCTATCCAAGCATACCTATCTCTCCAACACTTAAAAAGCAAAACATTACAAGTATGCATGCAGAAGTGCAGTATTGCTTGTTTGAGCTGGAGGTTATTTGGAACTCCTAACTACGGATACATCATATCAAGAGAAAATTAAGTGTAGAACAAATCTCTATATAAATGTCAGGCCTGATTCTCCACTTCACTACAACAGTTTTAAGCTTTTCTTACTATATGAGTTCACTGAAGTTACACTGGCATAAAACTGATATTACAAAGTTTGTAATCCAAACTGTGCACCTGGGGGCTCGCAGGCCAATCAGATCATCAACTATAGGGATTTCAGTTTTTAAATGCCCTTAATTACCATAGTTTCCCATTTATTTAATCTCAAAGAAACTACATTAAGAAAACGTTAAGGTTGCATGGTTAACCACTAAGAAGTGAGGAAATGACAGAATTAAGCATATGCAAGCACCACTAAGACCATGTGTACACTACCACTTATGTCAGCAAAACTTTTGTTGACTTACGTCAGGTATGTAAGAACACCACCCTGAGTGATGTAAGTGGTAGTGTGCCCAGTGCTATGTCAGTGGGAGACCTTCTACTGCCAACATAACTACCGCTGCTCAGAGAGATGGTTTTATTATGTCGATGGGAGAGCTCTCTCCTATCGGCACAGAGCAGCTACATGAGCAATCTTACAATTGTGCAGCTGCATTGGTACAGCCATGCCACTGTAAGCTTGCTAGTGTAAGCTAACTATACGTACAGTGCTGCAGCGACATAGCTGTACGATAAATCTGCGATGCTGCAGCATGTCTGGTGAAGACACTGTATGCCGATGGGAGAGAGCTCTCCCATCGGCATAATAAAACCACCTCTGATGGCAAAAGCTATATCAGCAAGAGAAGCTCTCCCTCCAACATAGCGCTGTGCATACAAGTGCTTATGTTGGTGAAATTTATGTCGCTCAGGGGCATGGAATATTCACATCCCTAAGTGACATAAATTTTGATGCCATAGGCTGTAGTGTACACGTAGCTTAACTCTGCTCCCTTGTGTATTTACATTATGCCAAAGCCTTTAATGACTTGTTCATAAATAGGGTGACCAGATGTCCCATTTTTAAAGGGACAGTCCCGTTTTTTGGGACTTTTTCTTATATAGGCACTTATTACCCCACCCCACCCACCCCGTCCCGTTTTTTCACAGTTGCTATCTGGTCACCCTATTCATAAACAATATAATACAATGGCATAATTTTTCTACAATCTCATATGCACATGAGCATTTTGCAATGTTTTAAATTCTTGTATGTTTACACTAATTTTATTAACATAAGAATCCAGTATAACTTTACTGACAAACTACAGATACATTCTCTTTTATCTGAGGCATACATTTTAATAAATTAGTCAGCAGCCATGTACTATGAATATTTTCACATTCTTTAGGTAAAATTCAGGAGATGAGACACTTAATTACAATGTTAATTTAGATGCAGATTTAGGTGGCCAAATTATATGCCTGCAACTTTTCACTGTTAGTCTTTGTGTTATATTTAATTTGTAGTATCTTGAACAAAAACACATCCTTTTCACATTTCAGTGAAATCTGCTTCTCTGTCATATTCAGAGTAGCAAGGTACTACAAAGACCCTGCAAGCACTTTCACAAGTGCTTAACTTTAATAATTTTAATAGTCTCTTTGAAGTCAAAGGGACTATTCATCTGCTCAAAGTTAAGCACATGATTATGTGTTTCAGGACTGGGTTCTAAGGAAAAACAAAACGTGACAGTATGATATTTCAGGAACTGTGTGTGATCATGTAAAATTAAATACTCTATCATGATGCATTACATAAAGGGCAGAGTTAAGACTGAAATCCTAATTTTATTTACTTACTTTTGAACACTTAACTATGCAATTTTAAAATTCACTTAACATATTTGTTTGATTAAATGTTCTAGCTTTTCTGAAACAGAAAATACAGCAAATAGGAAACTCCACCATGGCGAACTATTTCACTAAATACTTTCAGAATGCTCTCCACTATATCCCTAACTAGATCTGCAGGTGGAAGCCAGCCTCCTACTTTTTTTTTTTTTTAATCAAATGATGCACAGATACTTTAAATCCCTGCCTTGTTTACTGTTCATTTTATATGATCTGCAATGAATGATACAGTGCTGTTTTCGAGATCCCCACCATATTGACTCCATGCCTTAGTTACATTTTTCATTATATAGTTAAGTTAGCAATAGTATGGCCTGGTACACAAGTGCACTACCTATGCACTTTACAACCGTAATGAAAAAACCTTCAGTGGGATTACTCATGTGCATACATTTTTGCAGGAAACAGATCTTTAGTCAGAAAACTCAATGCAAAATGTACTGTTGCACATGTGCTGAGTAATATTTTAAATGGTTAGAACCAGGTCAGGTGAAAATCAGATTTAGCTGATTGTTATTTCTTTACAATGAGGACTATATCCCAATTTTACATTTCTACCCAAACTGCATTGTGAAGAGGAGAAAAAGAAAAAGAAAAATGTTATGTAATAATGGAGAAATTACATTTCCCCCTCCACACACACATTCTTCCCATATTCCAAAACAGCTAAAACAATTTTATCCAAACTTTCTCCAGTAAAGAAACCACCTTTTGACAGAATCCAAACCTGGGAAATTCCACGTCAAAAGATGAAAGTTGAAGAAAATGAAGAGTAACCAAACCAGTGTGTTTGGAAATACTTATGAAGATTAACTATAGTAGTTGCTAGTGTCCTGTACAGAATGTACTACTATATTATAATGCAATAGATACTCTATTTCTTTTGTTGAATAATTTTGCTTTTCCTCATAATACATTAAGCAATGTGTTTTCAATAATTTTTAGAATAAAAGATACAGGAAAGTAGGATATAAAATGGAAACTTATTTACTGAGTACTACTCAAAATACATCTCAAAGAGGTATTGTTATAAGAGAAATCCAAGAGTTTCCAGAAAAAAAAATCCGTAGACTGACATTTTTAAAGCTATGAAACAGTGAACATCAAATATAGAAAAGAAAGAAAACCCTATTCCACTGGCAACACCCTATCCAATCACAGCACATCTGCCTTTTTCTATGATGACAAGGATGCCAGATGCTTTTTGATACCCATAAACCAATATGTTAAATATGAAAACAAAGGACCGCTAACAATATATTACTAGTAATTCTGTTAATCTAAGACACATTCCTTTTATATCTTTGTTTTTATCAGTTTCTTCATGTAAACTTCTTCTTATAAATCAGAGCACTAAAGGGAAATAAATGCATATGTATCCTAGTGATCTAACACCCATCCCAAGCTAGCCCCATCTTGTGTCACGGCCTAAGTCATGCAAATTACACCAGAGCTGCCAGTTGACTAAGATTAATGACACTGCGCCAGCTTCTTTGTTTCTCTCTGCGGCCGTTTAGTGTGAAATACTATCCAAAAACATTATCTATCCTCTATTAATCCCACAAATTTGTTCACACCATGCACATTGTTTAGGGCAATTTACAACAGGAACATACTGAGCACAATTGCATTTAATTACTTGGGTTCTAATTACATTCATTAAAGGCTAATAAAATAAATGAAACAGCTTTAAAAGCTTCTGCAAAACACATGGGTCTTGTCTCCTTCATGAAGCATACAGTAGATGTTGATGTGAAACACAGATTTGAGTTTATATATGTGTACAGATCTTTATGTATATTACAGATATATAATATATACAGTGCATATTAAAATACATATATATATATATAAACATGTGAATGCAGATTCCAAATTATCCTGAATATTGCTGATATATTTTCTTATATTACAAGTCATAAAGATTCCAAGCTACTTTTTAATGTGGTAAGCAGAGAGAGGAATATCAGTTTCAAAATTCCAGCCTGATTCTTGTAATTGTTTCCACCTGCACAACAGAGTTGTTCATCCTTCTGTCTCTTTTAAATCTGCATTTTAAAAGCTACAAACTGACACTGAAACAAGGAGAAAAAAAACACAATATGTTAATTGATCTATGTTCTTTAATGTTCAGTTCTGACTTTCAGCTGAGGCCTTGGCTGTGTTTTCTATGGGGTGGATGCAGCATATTTAAAGAACACACAAGCTATTTATATTAAAACACACTAGGCAATCTGAATAAATCCCCCATAGTGGTTAAAAATGCAGCTTGTTAATAACATCATTTCCTAATTCTTATGTGCTTATTCTATTTACATTGTGCTTGGGAGGCAGTTTGTGGCAAAAGATGGAATCTGGAACATTGTGTTGACAACTATGCCAACTAGAATTCAGTTCTGGGTGTTCAGAAAAAACTGCTTAGTATGAGCTCTTCTTGTTATAATAAAACCAATCCCCTTGTACATGCAAAGACAATGAATAACCACAAGGGGATGGATCTTATTATTCTGAAAGAAGCAAAGTTCTAGTTAATTATCCCACAAACCTTGTACTATGTGTGCATTGTGTGTGGTCTCAACTGGATGATTCCACTTGGCATACTTAGAAATTTAAATAATTTAGGGCTAGATCCACAAAGGGATTAACTGCCTCTTAGACAACTATATACAAAATTTAGATCTTCAGCTCCTGCCCGCCCTTACCCTTCAGGTGACTAAATTGCTACTGATCAAGTCCCCTAAATTTCTGCCTCTGAACATGTGTGCTGCTACCTAAATTCTGATTTCTGGGAACCTAGCTCATAACTAACCCACAAAAGGATGCCCAAACTAAGCACTGCCCTGCCTAACTCACTTGCAGGGTCTGATTTGGTAGGAATTTTCAGAGGCTGCCTATCAGATAGGACCTCTCCCACAATAATAAGTGTACATGTGCCTCTATAATAACATTTAGCCCAGTAGTTAAAGTACTCACCTAGTCTATAATAGACCTGGCTTCTAATCTCCACTGCCTGATGTAAAGCACAGACATGAACTTGGTTTCCCACATTATACATGAGTGCCCTAATTATAGGCTTTTGGAATATTTTGGGATGGATCTCTCTTCTGTTGAAGCTGTCCACAATCATATACAATCCTCAGATATTCACTGAAACAGGGCCTTGGATCTCTCAAATTTCAGGTGCATACCAACACAATTACAATAAAAATGTAATCTTGCTTGTAATTTTGTATTGATGTATGAAAGAATCTGAACCTGAAACTCTGGGAGGAAAATTCAGTCCTGAGCAGTGAACTCCAAGGCCTACTGAGTTGTGCTTCTCTGCAACACACAGCTGCATAGTTAATCCCAACCAAATTAATTTGCAGACATTTTTAATTAATTTCTTGCATCATGAGACATTCAAATATTTGATTCATAGTCCATTGAGTAAAGTGTGTCTGATGTACCTTTCCCCTTATAACTCACTAAATACTTTGGAACAAATTTCTAGCTGATTTAATAGGCTCCAGAAACAAGTTATATTCTTTAATAAAGATTGACCGATTTTCTCTCTGGAAAGGTGTTGTTTATTTTTCTTTTTGGAGTATATCCTGAAAGCCAACCAAGCCATTTGATCAAGAGGAGTAATGCAGCTACATCTATATGCACAGCTTTAGAAATTTACTCTTACATTTGCTGAAGCTCAATGTGAGCTTCTTGGTATGACCAGTAACTTTTGCAAACGATAAAAAAGGAATTTTTTTTAAAAAGGATAATATCAGATCAGGCATATAAAACCCACATTCATAAATGAATATGTTCTTGGGGGAGGGGGAGGCACCCTTCTCTCCAAAGCAAAGCAAAGCAAAGCTCAATACCACTGCCATCTGGCTTCCTCCTGGAGATCATTTTCAGCAGCAGACGGGATCTGTGGCCTAACAAGAGCTGGGAAGGAGGTTTTTACCACAAAGCTTCATGAGAGAGCACTTTTTCACATCTATTCTCCCAGTGGATGGCTCAGGAGCTTGAGCCTGCTATAGAGAAACTTTCACCTCTCTCTAGTTCAAATCCACATCAAGTCAGAAATGACTAAATCTAATTACTACCTAAAGATTGTTTTTGATGGCTTATACAAAATGAATTAGGGGATATTAGTCTAATAACCAAGTGGGCAAGCATCCAGAACACTAAAAGCACAACATAAATTAAAACCTTTCCTTGCTGTGCCGCCTAGTAGGCTGGCTACTTCAGAAACTGTTTCTCTCCAGTAGCAGCTGAGAACATCTAACTACTGAAATATCAGACAGACAGCTTTAACTCTGAGAGCAGAGAGAGGGTTAGAAGCAGATCATTCTCGAAGAGGGGGTCCACAATTCAGATATGTGCTTCCTGCTTCAGTTCATCAAAGCACAAATCTGTTGACTTTCAGATCTTGCTGCAAGGCATATCTTCCTAGGCTTTCCCTGGGTAATAGTGATGAGCAGGTAAGTGAAAGATATAAGAAGCATTTTGGTTTTGGGTGGATACCTGGGGGCCTGAGAGTTCCAACTACTGGACACCAGTCCTAAGTTAATGTTGTATTTTTGCAATATTAGGTGTGCATGTGTAACCCACACACCTTCTGGGTGTGGTGTTCTGTCCCATCTAGTGGCACCAAGACCACTTAGAGAGAGAGTTAAATGAGTCTGCTCTACAGCTTTAGCTAAGAGCCAGTTTAGCTCATGCGGTAGAGGCTTTTAGCTCATGCGGTAGAGGCTCACACTAAGCTCCAGAGATCCCCGGGGTCTTTCGGCGTTACACATGCATGCCCACATTTTTTTAAAAAGTAAATAAAATATGAAAATTCAGACTGCGAACAGTTTTATGGTAGAAACAACAAACAGAAAGGACCAAACCATGAATGTGTACTGAGATAATTATTCTAGATAGTACTATGAAACCAACCAGTTTAATAAATGTGAACACTAATTGCCCAGTCCCTTCACACCAAACTTCCACTTATTTTCTTCATAGGAGCCCTAGGAGACAGGCCACTGTTTTCTTGGAGCCAACTCATAGTTTCCCTTAAATCAATGGGATTGTTGCCATTGACTTTAGAAGGATTAACATATGGTTTTATATGCATTTGAGTAGTCAGTCTGCACTAACAGTCAGGTAATCAACTATATTATGAAATGAAAGATGACTTTTCTGTCCATATCTGAAAATCTATACACTTGTTTACAGTCAAAGTTAAATAAACTTCACTAAAGGCCATTATGCAGTTGGGAAGTTCAGATGTCTTTTTTTAATATTATGCAGCTAAGTGAATAATTGCATTAAAATTAATCTCAGAAAAGCAGCAGAGAAATGAGTAAGTATAAGCTAAAATCCAATGATCTCAATCCTTAGCAGCATCTTGACCTTTATTATTACAGCCTTTGGTGTAGGAAAAGGCTAATGAGGGCTAGAAATCACTGGGCTACCATACAAGGACACAAAAATTTGCCCTTGGTTACTTACAGCATATAGCCCCTACTACAAGTGAGTATATGAGAATTAGAAAAGATCAGTTTGAGTGCGGCTGCACTAAGAAAGATGAGGTTGAAATGGGAAAAAAAGAAAAAGAAATTTTAAAATTGCATCACTCAATAGTGTTCATCTTTGCTACTACCAAGGAAAAAGAATATCAGACTACAGGAGAATCTGCTTTTCTCATCAACCCAGCCACAACAGAGATGTCAACAAGCCACAGCACTCAGGTCACAGAATATAACTTCTGGTTACCCAGGTAAGGCTAAAGTCCCACATAGTGACAGACTGCTGAGCTGTTAGCTGAGACATTTATCAACAAAAATTAAACTTTTAAGATTTTGCTTCACGTAAAGAAAAGGTACCAAAGGTACCTTGGTGCAACAAGACAGGACTAAGGCCTCAGGGTTTAATTAATTTAAAGAAGGCAGAGCAAAAGGTATGGGCAGATGCTCTCCTTTTGTTTTGTCTCCAACAGGGACTAGAACAACTGAAGCATTTTAAAATGTTACAGAGTGGTGGCCATTCAAAGTTAACATTTGTCAATAATTACCTCGATGTTTTCTAAAATGTCATAGTTTTCCATTATACTGAGAGTCAAAAATAACTGTGGTATCTGTGTGTTACTTGTTGGCAAATAAAGACTTTTTAAATATTAACCACTGTAACAATGTGTAATTGCCTAAAACTAGATTATGGAAAACTTGGATTAAGTCAGGCTCAGGTCTAAAGAAAGCCTAACAAAAAGCGTGAAGGCAATAAGCAGGCAAATAAAATACAAATCAGAACAGGGGGAAAGACTGCTAACTCTTCACTTATAAAATTCCGAAACACCAAGTGCAATTTGCTGCATTTTCAAAGATATTTAATTATATGGAAAAAATAAGCTGTTACATGATGGTTTTCTGGAATTCTGAATCGGAATTACCACCCATTGTGGTTAATTATTAAGTATTATTTGTTACAGGCTGGTGCTGTTTGCTAAAAGCCCCACCCTATTTGTAGGTAATAATCCTGCTGGAAAATGTCATACAGGACTTTGACTGCTGGAGGTATCTTATTATTTCACCCAAATATACAAGAAGTAGTAAGGACATTCTAGAGAGACAGGACCTAGAGTGCAGGCTGAGAAGGCTTCAGGGGGAACTCTGGGACCAGCCAAACCTGGAGAGAAGACTTAGGCTGGATTTTATGTTTCATTTTGAATTCCTTTTTGTGAATAAAGCCAATCCTCAGGTAAGAGATAATTTTTGACCCACTACAACTTGTGTGGACTCTGTTTGAAGCAGGGTGAAGAAGCCACTTGTACAATGGTAGGTATCCCTCATAATAGAACATATGAGCAGGAAATGAAATGCATATATTAATAAATACCGCCTCAATTGCACAATTAGTAGGTGAAGGACAGAAAACCTACAAGAACATACTTCTGTTAAGCAGTGTGTAAACAGGGAAATGGGGAATATATATGTTTAAGGGAAACTTTCCCTTCCCCAATATAAAATCCCAAGAGCTTGAATAGAACCTCCAAAATAAAAAGCCCCTATATTCTACTTTTAAAAATAATAGTTATAATTTGAGTTGGTAAAATGCCTAAAGGGAATATAACTGCAAAGAGGTTTTATAAAATAAACTTTTCATAACTTTGTGAGTGAAAGTAACATTATAAACTGAAAGTCGGGTAATCTTGGTGTGTACAGAATTACTAATTAAAGGGTACTTCCTATTTGGATTACATTAAATTTCCAATATGATCAAAATGTTGTTTGAATTAGAATAAATTTGTTTAGCAAAATATTTTATTAAATATCTACATTTTCTCTGTCTTGCCGTATGACCATGAAATATGGAAAGTCCAACTGAAATCAACAAATGCAAAAAGACTTACACTTAAGCTTGTAATTTACAATGTGCTTGTTTATTGCAGCACTCATAAAACAGAGCATGAAATCATGAGGAATCTTTATTTAGGGAGATGGGACTATTTGTAAATATATAGCAGGGATTGGCAACCTTTGGCACACGGCCCGCCAGGCTAAGCCCCCTGGTGGGCCGGACTGGTTTGTTTACTTGCCGCATCTGCAGGTTCGGCTGATCGCAACTCCCACTGGCCGCTGTTCACTGTCCCAGGCCAATGGGGGCTGCAGGAAGCGGCAGTCAGCACATCCCTTGGTGGGAGCCACGGTCGGCGAACCTGTGGACATGGCAAGTAAACAAACCGGCCTGGCCCGCCAGGGCAATTACACTGGCGGGCTGCGGGCCAAAGATTGCCGATCCCTGATATATAGTATTATCATCATATATCCAGGAATAACTTAGAATAAGGCAAGGAAATACCTCCATTTACTTCAACAGGAGTTGGATCAAACCTATGGGGAGGAAGTACCAGAAGTATGTGGCAATTGAAACCAATGATCACCTCATTAGACAGGAAAAACAATGAGGAGTCCTTGTGGCACCTTAGAGACTAACAAAATTATTTGGGCATAAGCCTTCATGGGCTAGAACCCACTTCATCAGATGCATGGAGTGGAAAATACAGGAGTAGGTACAAATACATGAAAAGATGTGAATTGCCTTACCAAGTGTGAGGTTAGGATACCAAGGGAGGAAATATATTTTTTGAAGTGGTAATGAGAGTGGCCCATTTCAGACAGTTGACAAGAAGGTGTGAGTAACAGTAGGGGGAAATTAGTATTGGGGAAATTAGGTTTAGGTTTTGTAATGACTCAACCACTCCCAGTCTTTATTCAGGCCTAATCTGATGGTGTCCAGTTTGCAAATTAATTCCAGTTCTTCAGTTTCACATTGGAGTCTGTTTTTGAAGATTTTTTGTTGAAGAATTGCCACTTTTAGGTATGTTATTGTGTGACCAGGGAGATTGAAGTATTCTCCTACTGGTTTTTTAATTTTTCCTCCCCTGGTATCCTGCTGTCAATTGAATTGTCTCGTTAGACTAACCTCACACTTGGTAAGGCAATTCACATCTTTTAATGTATTTATACCTGCTCCTATATTTTCCACTCCATGCATCTGATGAAGTGGGTTCTAGCCTACAAAAGCTTATGCCCAAATAAATGTGTTAGTCTCTAAGGTGCCACAAAAACTCCTCGTTGTTTTTGATGATATAGACTAACATGGCTACCACTCTGAAACCTGTCACTAGACAGGGTGTGTCTTTGATAGCTCTGGAGGCAATGGGGACACTTCCTCCTTCTCCTGGGTGGCAGAACAAGACCCCAAGCAGGAGCAGCTGGAGTAGCTCCCCTTTTCTTTCTCTGCAGTGTAAGTGTGTGGAGGATGATTCATAGATTCTAGGACTGGAAGGGACCTCAAGAGGTCATTGAGTCCAGTCCCCTGCCCTCACAGCAGGACCAAATACTGTCTAGACCATCCCTGATAGAATTTATCTAACCTACTCTTAAATATCTCCAGAGATGGAGATTCCACAACCTCCCTAGGCAGTTTATTCCAATGTTTAACCACTCTGACAGTTAGGAACTTTTTCCTAATGTCCAACCTAAACCTCCCTTGCTGCAGTTTAAGCCCATTGTTTCTTGTTCTATTCTTAGAGGCTAAGATGAACAAGTTTTCTCCCACCTCCTTATGACACCCTTTTAGATACCTGAAAACTGCTATCATGTCCCCTCTCAGTCTTCTCTTTTCCAAACTAAACAAAACCAGTTCTTTCAGCCTTCCTTCATAGGTCATGTTCTCTAGACCTTTAATCATTCTTGTTGCTCTTCTCTGGACCCTCTCCAATTTCTCCACATCTTTCTTGAAATGTGGTGCCCAGAACTGGACACAATACTCTAGCTGAGGCCTGACCAGCGCAGAGTACAGCAGAACAATGACTTCTCGTGTCTTGCTCACAACACACCTGTTCATGCATCCCAGAATCACGTTTGCTTTTTTTGCAACAGCATCACACTGTTGACTCATATTTAGCTTGTGGTCCACTATAACCCCTAGATCCCTTTCTGCCATACTCCTTCCTAGACAGTCTCTTCCCATTCTGTATGTGTGATGCTTCTTTCTCATTCCCTGATTCTCCATATGGCAGGGCAGGGCTCTCACATGGCATCCAGCCAGGTAATGGAGCCTGTACTGACCATTTGTGCTGCCATTGGACAGCAGGGCCATGAGGGGCTGGTTGACTGGCTCTCACCAGCTGGGGTGGGGAGAAGGGGGTAGAGCTTCTATCTGGTTTTGTTACTGGTGAGAAGCCATTAATAGTGCTCTTATCTCCTGTGTGGAGGAGGGAAATGGGTTGGAACTCTGGCTTCCTGCCAGGGTCTCTGGCCAGGCCTGAGGGTGTAGAAGGTGTTATGCCCTCATACCCACCATCAGGTTTGTAGAAACTAGGGCCATTGGTACCCAACTGAAATCCACACTGGAACAGCCCTCATGGGTAGTTTGCGGAGTGGTTCCCATTGGTAAGGTGTTTTTTTTAATAAAGTTGTGGCCTCCGCATTTAACTATGGTATGGTGTGTACATCTCACTGTTTCCATATCCACATCAGTCGCATACTGAGGTTGGGAGAATGAAAGGCTAACTAGCTGATTCTGATTTAATAGGTTCTTAAATATAATATATGTATGATTAATTATTTGTAGTTAACTAAATCAGAATGCTTGCATCAAAGGAACAATTAGATTATTTCTTCCATGGTCTATTTTGGTTCCTATAAAAGGCTGGGAAATATGACAACATAGTAAAATAAACATTTTGACACTTTTTTTATGAACAGTCAAAAAAGCCCTTCACCATTCCCAGACTAGATTAGCAAATACTCACCAGCAACCGCACACCATACAACATAAACGCTAACCCAGGAACCTATCCTTGCAACAAAGCCCGATACCAGCTCTGTTCACATATCTATTCAAGTGACACCATCATAGGACCTAATCACATCAGCCACGCCATCAGGGGCTCGTTCACCTGCACATCTACCAATGTGATATATGCCATCATGTGCCAGCAATGCCCCTCTGCAATGTACATTGGCCAAACCGGACAGTCTCTACGCAAAAGAATAAATGGACACAAATCTGACATCAGGAATCATAACATTCAAAAACCAGTGGGAGAACACTTCAACCTCTCTAACCACTCAGTGACAGACTTGAAGGTGGCAATTTTGCAACAAAAAATCTTCAAAAACAGACTCCAAAGAGAGACTGCTGAACTCGAATTAATATGCAAATTAGATACAATTAACTCAGGCTTAAACAGAGACTGGGAATGGTTGGGTCATTACACTAATTGAATCTATTTCCCTATGTTCAGTTCTCCTCACACCTTCTATGGATCATCTTAATTATCACTTCAAAAGTTTTTTTTCTCCTGCTGATGATAGCTCATCTCAATTGATTAGACTCTTCCTGTTGGTATGCATACTTCCACCTTTTCATGTTCTCTGTATGTATAAATATCGCCTGTCTGTGTGTTCCATTCTATGCATCCGAAGAAGTGAGCTGTAGCTCACGAAAGCTCATGCTGAAATAAATTTGTTAGTCTGTAAGGTGCCACAAATACTCCTGTTCTCATTCCCAGACTGTACACTGGGCTCATTGGTACACTCTGGCAATTCCAAGCAACCAGAAATCCAGTAAAATTTACTTGTAATTCTGGCCTTATGTGTCTGAAAGAAGTATTTTTTAAATTAAAACATTAGTAAGAATACCTCTAAAAGGCATTAAATTGTATTGCACTCTCCTTCGTATAGAAAGAACTTAATGACTTGCAAATGTTTTAATAAAAATGAATTCAATGGAACATTATATGCTGCATGTCCATAATAGCAAACAAGCACTTATAAAACAACTCCATTAATCTGCAGAAGTCACCCAAAATACTCAAGTAACACTACTGGAAAATGTATCATTTTGGCTCATGATTGGTGAATACTGCAGTACTTTTTATAAGGGGCAAAATGGAATTCAGCAGAAACATTTTTTTCTTGAGACAGTGTACAGTCTTCTATTCATGTATGCACTCCTACATGTTAATTTATGGCTGACAATAGCTGACAATTTGGAAATCTGTTATTCTAAACTATACCTGTGATGTACTACAAATGCTAATAGATAAGTTTTCCCAATTATAAACTTCACTTTATTCTTATGAATGCAGTAAATGAAGTAATGGAAGTGCATGTGATCTCATTTTGGATAAGACTCCATTCCTTGTTAAATATTATTACTTCAGAGCTGGTTATATATCATCACCAATATAACAATAACAAATACCTTATTTGGTAGATTCTTTTTCTGTCTGCCTTTCAGCAATGATTATACTACTTGTGAAGAATTACAAAAAATTACTAGAGGATTTCCAAGAGGCCTCTACATTATTTATCTAGAAGCCAAGTATAATATTGGTTTTCCAAACTCATCAACTAACACAACTTAATCCTGATTTATAAGATCTAGATTCTCTTTTACTTTTTCAGCCTGTAATATTTTTTTTAGGTTATATTTGAAAAGAAATGTACAAAGGTCACAACTTTATATTCTCTCAAGGTTTGTATAATCATGCTTTGATCACTGAAACAAGAATTAGTTTAAACTTGTGGGAAATGAGTTGAACCATTTTGTTTTTCACTGTCTTGTCCTCCCTCCCTCCTCTTCAAACAGAAGGAAACTTATAGTCATTGCCTGAAACTTCCTTGATCCAAGTTTTTCCAGTGTCAGATTCATTGTCTAGAATAATAATTGGGCTAGATGAAACAACCAAATACAACTATGCAAAATTGTGGTTTGTGAATCTTTCCTTTGCTTTCAATTTCTGTGGATTCATACCCCCTAAGTTTCACTTTGAGGTCACACAAACCAAATATTAAAACCAAAACTCTAGAAAAAACAGAGTTTTCCCTGATTTCACACTACAATTATACAAAACCACAAATTTTGCACAATTTTATCATAAAACCATAAATTGGCCCAGGGTCACTCCAAAGATTCATGAATGCTTTAACAACCCAAGCTGATCTTCAGGCTTGTAGAGAAATTTTCAAACTAGGTGATTTTAGTAATCATAATGAACACTGACATTCTATTTTTTTGAATTTCCCTAGATGATTCAGTGAAAAAAATATATCATGCAGTTGTACAAGTAATGATTCCAGCTTTTCCCTTCATACATTTGCAAGGTCTATATTTACTAAAAATACTTGCATGAAGAAAAATATAAACAGAAAATCAAAATTCTGTAGTTGTCTTTTTATTTGGAGGGCTTTTAAAAGTAAAAACACTTGACAATTAATAGCAAATATGCAGGATTCCTACCTTATGAACCCAATTCTTCTACAGTCACACCTGGAATCAATGGTACTTTTGCTTTTGTAAGGACTGTATGATTAAACTCAATCTGTTTAAATTTCAAATGCCTCTTGGTGAAATTGAATCCAGTCCAGTAATTTTGTATTTTCACTGAAGTATCAGCAATTTCTGCATAATTAACGAGATTTTAAAATAATTGAAAAAGGGTGAGGTCTGGTTATATTTGTTTGGTTGTTCTATCACGTCTCTGAACGATAGTATATGCATCCAAAGAGAAATGAAAATTAAAACTCTGGACACTCAGGCCACAATTTACACGGAGGTCCTTTAAATCTGAGTGACTTACTCAGGACATTTTAGGTCTGATTTTCATAGGGACCTGTAGCTCCCACTGAAGTCAAAGCAAATTGCAGGTCAGCAAATCTGAAAATGAAGCCCTATGGCTCTCAAGTTGGGCATGCACAATCCATAAGCTCAATATTAGCGAACTCTTCTGAAAATTTTAGCCATATGCTTTAGTGTTCTCTATGTGGTCACCAAAGCTCAACATTAAAAAAAAAACCCTAAAACAACAAACACATTAGCAAGGATAAGATGTATCATAGCCTTGTTGCTATCTCAGAGAAAGGCAAACTAAAACAAACACTTAAACAAAAATTGCTAGAAAATAGTAAAAATCAGCTATTCTTGCTTTTTAAAATATTATAGCACTATGGTTCCACTAGGAGGAAAAAATGTACAAAACAGGAAAAGAAAAAAATTAGGAGAATAAAAGGATGAGACAGTCAAGGGAAAATAAAATGTACCCCAATCTCCCAGGATGGAGGATACTAGGACAGATCTGCCTCATGGCATCATCCCTCTGGCATTCAACTTCCATTAGGTATGGTCACTGTATTGGACTTGCAGAGCATGGTGAATGCCCTCATCATTTTGCAGACAGAGAGGAAGGACACCAAAATCACTCCCTACTGGCTAAGCACCATGGGAGTGAGTGAGGTAGCCAAATGTACTTCGTGGAGTACCACATCTATGAGCTGAACTGTAAGGAGCAGATGTCAGTTGCAGCCCCATCCAGGCTCCACCAAGAAATTATGAATACATGGGGTTGTCCAGGAGCACTATGATCTGCAGCTAAGACAAAAGGGGAGCAGGTCTGTACTATATGGATGACAGAAACCACTGCTCACCTTCAACGTGATCACTTCAAATGGTCTGAATCGTGCCCTGGTTCTCCGACACTGCCTTCTCTTTGGGCTTGAGCTCTGTATATCTATCTATATCTATATAGTATCATGGATTGCATTTACTTACAGGATGCAGAGGTGAGAGGACTTTTCCTCTATAAAAGCAAAAGAGAAACAGGCAGAAACTGTATATGCATCTTGTTCACTTTCTATGTACCCATATTATTCTGTGAGAGCATCACCTCTTGTCCTACCTGTGACAAATATTACAACCACATGCAGTATCATTGAGGACCTTTGTATAGCTTTATGAATACTATTAGTACATGTTATCTATATCTCTGTGGGTCAAGGATTGTATGCTAGTTGGTTGGGGAGGGTTACTAAGTTCCTTCCTGCATGAGCTCCTTTCTCGCCGTGGTGCTCTTCCACTTTGCTCCCCAAAGGAGGAGAATTATTGCATCCCTGGGATGTAAACAGCTTCAGAGAAATGTCACTCCTTGGGGTGGTTTGCATATGCCAGTTCAGACCAGATTCAAGGAGATAAAGAAAGGGCTTTTGGTACAAAAGGCTGTGTTTAACCTGACTGAGGATCCTTTATTTTGATCCAATGAACAAACTTGTTCCTTTAACCAAAGGATGGGTGAGGGGAGAGGGAAATCCCTACTAACAGGTTAGAAGGACTTTGAATGGCCAGATTCCCCTACCCAGAAGATGGGCAACTTCTGGTATGTTTGGTATGTGTTTACACCTTTTTATTGTTGTTTTCTCTGTATGCTTTTGTCCTTAAATAAATGTAATCTGCTTTAAAAGAGCTGTTAGGTTACTTGTAACTGCTGTTCACAGCCCTTTGAGAGAAATCAAAGCAATTGGGCCGGACTCTTAATCAGCCCTGCTGAGATAAACACAGTATACTGCATGGAGTTGCAAGCTAAAGCCCATCGGTAGTAGGGAGAGTGATGCTGGTCTCTGCCTATAAAGCGGTCTCTGCTCTTGAGACCTTAGAGGACATTCCTTAAGCAGACCATAGAGGGGGTCAAAACTGTGACGCTACCACTTTTGAATCACTAAATAGTGTCTGAATTAGCTGGGGGTTCGTCAAGCTTGGTATTGAGTGAGGAAAAGACAGGCAGGACCAGGGTAACACTAAAAAGCCAAGTGGCTGCGTTTATTTAGGGGATAATTACAACTTGGGCTGGGGGAGTAGGCAACTTTGGCTGGGATGGTATCAAAAGTACAAACACACCCCAAAACACAGTAATAATACACTTTATACTGCTCACCACACCACACCAAATAGGCAGACACACCAATCACACAGATAGGAATCGGGTTCGTCAGGGCGATGCCCGGTGCAAACACAGAAAAGAGACCCACGGGCCACTGCCTCGGCCACCCTTGCTTTCACACAGAGGGTAAACCCAGAGTGTGGTGCGGCTGCAGCTGGGCAGATTCCACTCACTCAGACCGCGGGGACTGGACCCCCTTGGTCAGTACCCACTAAGTAGAGGCAGCTCCAAGTTAAACACACACACACATGGGAACACAGACAGAGCAGTGATTCAAAAACAAATAAAGCAGTTTGCAATTAACAATTTAATAACAGATAGAACTATTATACAAGCTAGCTAAGCAATTGTGCAATTCTGAGCTCACTAATACAATCCTGATATCCTGAGTAGATATTTGGTACCAAGTTAGGGAGGGGAACAAATAAAAGGCTAGATAAGCTAACGGTCAGATATCAAAAAGCAAATACCGCACTCCAGGCGCAGCTGACCAGCAGAACAGACCCCAGAAGCATGTCGAGCAGACAGGGATCGGTCCAAACGACAACGAATCCAAACGATACGACACGAGTGCACTTTACCGGGAGGAGAGACCCTGGTCCGAAACGAGTGATCAGGTCCTTCAGACTAACACGCGGATGCTCCACACAAATTTTGGGGGGAAACCTAGTTTTATAGAAGGGTCTCACTCCCTCGTCGTCAGCATCTGATTGGCTCCCTGGTCCCTCATCCCTTCAGGTTTCGAGCTGTTGCCACCCCACGTCGGAAGGCTTTGCACACGGCACACTGGAGTTGACGAGTAAACAACCTGACCCTTAGATGACTGGGGTCCAAAAAAGAGCAGGAAATTATGAGTCTTGGGGCAGAATTATCCTGACCTCCAGACGACCGACCCAAAAAAAACAGGTTGCTGGGCAGAATCAGGCCTCCACACACAGAACTAGCCTGACCTTTAGATGGCCCAGCAGGAGAGAAAAAAAACAAAAACACAGGGAGAGCATACACAGCTAGTGTTGCTGGGCAGGATTGAGTCTCTGCCCTCTCTTATACAACAGGAACCTGGTCCAAAATGGAGGCCTGCACTTGTCCTTTTTAACAGGACTAAGATGGCCATGGACCGACAAGTGGCCATACATAGCCATTAACTATGAATCGGATTGCGACATGCCCCGTGGCAGATTGGCGGTCCATCACGGGAGGGTCAGCTTACCACCACTAGGAGGGAACGAACCTAGGGAACATAAGGGAAAACCGAATTCAAGCGGAAAAGCTCAGAGCCTGACTGGTCGTCAGCTGACGTGAAGGCAGTGTAGTGCACAGTCTGGATAGGAAGTGCTGACACAGCCCTGTTAATTAGAGCTTTGGTACATGCAAGGCTTAAGCAGAAAATAACAATAATTTACTGCTGCTGCAATTAACCAATATTTTAAGGATTGTGCCCATTGTCCAAGTCCCAGCCTGACAAGGTTGTTTGCCACCAGTCCCAGGATTGACGCTCCTCACGGATGCGGACCGCCAGGGACGACAGCTGCTGGGTAATGGCAGAGACATTGTTCCAGCCAGGACGGTCTGGAGACATGGAGGGTACATCACTTGACTTGGTGGCCAAAAGTGTGTCTGATGAGCGTAAGCCACAGTTTTTGTTTGGTTAAGTAGAGGGTTTGGATGGGGATGGCGCGCTGTGAACAAAAACCTGGAATGAAAAAAGGGGGAGATTAGGACAAGCCCTAGGGCAGGTCCTGTTATGATGTGGGCCGGCCGACTTTCTGACTGGCCAGCGATGCCCAGTCAGAGTCAGGGTCGTGGGGCTTCGTGGCATACAAGGGGTTGGGACGCAAGAGGGTCGCCTGGCCTAGATGTTATTAGGGCAGATACCCATACCCGCAATCCTGGAAAAACAAAAGGGGGAAAAAGAAACAACTGGCTCTCAAAGTGGAGGCGGCTCTGGAGCAATATATTTATGCCACCCCAACGCTACAGCCAGAAGCTTTTTGCGATATAGAGCTTACCCTGCAAACAAGTGTTTTTTGCTAGGCTCCCCGCTATTGGTCTTAGGAGGCCCGGGGCTTGCCCCCGTGGGGGTGCAGTGCCCGCAGCCAGCCGCAGGCGGTTGGGGCCCAGGCCACATCAGGCGATCCATAGCCTGAAAACAACGCGGTTACCGGGCCGCCCCTGGAACCCCCCGCATCCACAGCAGCGTGCTAGTGTCCCCCAGAGGGCTGCTATCAAGGGCCACGTCTATCCCCTGCTCTTGGATGGGAATAGCAGCTGGATCAGTAACATAGCAATAAGCTTCAAATGAACCGAAGCTGTTGCTGTGCCAGTGTTAAGCCTAGGGGGTTTTTGTGCAGGCTCCCACCAAAATAAGAGATGCCCCTGCGATGGTAAAAAATGAGATCGCGTGGGGTAGTGATCCCGCTGGGAGGTAGCTGAAAAGCTACAGCACTATTTTGAATCTGAAGGAAAGCAGCTGCTGGCACGGAGATTGGCCAGACAGGAGCAGCTAACAGTACCCCTCGGCCCCGTTCCCTTGACCAGGCAGCACTCCGGGAAATAAGGGTTGCCTCCTCCTGATCAATAAGTTCCTGACTATATTCTAAAATAAGCCGTCCTAACCAGGTGAATGATACAGGTTCGTTTGGTCCCCGCCCTGTGTCCTTGATAAACTCCTTCATCTCAGCCTTGCTGCGTGTAACGCCACTCAAAAACGACATTCTGTGCCCCTGTGGGGGTCCACATTAGTCCGAGTGATTTGTATGGCATAGCTTCGGCAGGATTAAGAGCTACCTTTTCGGGGGGTCAATGATGGCAGGGTCGGGTACAAACTAGGCGCTGTTTGGATATGGTGGAGGGAAGGGTTCGGGGTTTTTAGGAGTTGGCAGCAGAGAGGGAGGAGATGGGGTTGCAGGTAGGGATTGGGTTTGTACCGGGATCCTCAGGGGTATCAGCCATCTCCCGAGCAGTGGACGCCAGAGCCCCCATAACAACGGTCAATTTGTCCAGAGCCAGACCTAAAATCTTGTGATAGGTACTGGCAACGATCTTAGATTTGTACTGGTCAGGGAGGAGCTTTCTGGACTTTTTCCCTTCCTCTAACTCCTGCACTAGCTGGACTACCAATTCATGTGCAGGGCCCCCCACTTGGGAGTCTCGGGGAGTAAACAGTTGATGGACAAGTGCCCCCGGCTGCTTTTTAAAATCCTCTTCGGGCACCTTTTCCACAGCTGGACTGGATCAGCCCCAGCGCCGGCTTCCCCTGCCTTAATGCACGTTGGCGGTCACTGGCCTCGTGGGGGTTAACCGCAGACCCATTGTGGCATGTCAGGAGACAGCCTGCAGCACCAACAGTCAAGACAGCAGCATAGGTTCGGCTCAGGTGGCCCTCCCAATAATACAATTCCAATTCCAGCCAATGGCCTCTGCCTCCCCCGATCAAGTAAAACATGGTGTTGGAAAATGATTAAGTTCGTCCTCTGGGGTTTTGTCGGATGACCCTGGTGTTCGCCACGGACAAGCAAACTGTACAGACAACCGGGAAGGATTTTTCCTCACTCAATCCTGTTCGTGACGCCATGTCCTGAATTAGCTGGGGGTTCGTCAAGCTTGGTATTGAGTGAGGAAAAGACAGGCAGGACCAGGGTAACACTTAAAAAGCCAAGTGGCTGCGTTTATTTAGGGGATAATTACAACTTGGGCTGGGGGAGTAGGCAACTTTGGCTGGGATGGTATCAAAAGTACAAACACACCCCAAAAACACAGTAATAATACACTTTATACTGCTCACCACACACCACACCAAATAGGCAGGACACACCAATCACACAGATAAGAATCGGGTTCGTCAGGGCGATGCCCGGTGCAAACACAGAAAAGAGAGACCCACGGGCCACTGCCTCGGCCACCCTTGCTTTCACACAGAGGGTAAACCCAGAGTGTGGTGCGTGCTGCAGTCTGGGCAGATTCCACTCACTCAGACCGCGGGGACTGGACCCCCTTGGTCAGCTACCCTCTAAGTAGAGGCAGCTCCCAAGTTAAACACACACACACACTGGACACAGACAGAGCAGTGATTCAAACACATAAAGCAGTTGGCAATTAACAATTTAATAACTGCTAGAACTATTATACAAGCTAGCTAAGCAATTGTGCAATTCTGAGCTCACTAATACAATCCTGATATCCTGAGTAGATATTTGGTACCAAGTTAGGGAGGGGAACAAATAAAAGGCTTAGATAAGCTAACTGTCAGATATCAAAAAGCAAATACCGCACTCCAGGCGCAGCTCTGACCAGCAGAACAGACACCAGAAGCATGACGAGCAGACAGGGATCGGGTCCAAACGACAACGAATCCAAACGATACGACACGAGTGCACTTTACCGGGAGGAGACCCTGCCGAACGAGTGATCAGGTCCTTCAGCTAACACGCGGATGCTCCACACAAATTTTGGGGGGAAACCTAGTTTTATAGAAGGGTCTCACTCCCTCGTGTCAGCATCTGATTGGCTCCTGGTCCCTCCTCCCTTCAGGTTTCGAGCTGTTGCCACCCCACGTCGGAAGGCTTTGCACACGGCACACTGGAGTTGACGAGTAAAACAAACCTGACCCTTAGATGACTGGGTCCAAAAAGAAGAGGAAAATGAGTCTCTGGGCAGAATTAACCTGACCTCCAGACGACCGACCCAAAAAAAAACAGGTTGCTGGGCAGAATCAGGCCTCCACACACAGAACTAGCCTGACCTTTAGATGGCCCAGCAGGAGAGAAAAAAAACAAAAACACAGGAGAGCATACACAGCTAGTGTTGCTGGGCAGGATTGAGTCTCTGCCCTCTCTTATACAACAGGAACCTGGTCCAAAATGGAGGCTGCCTTGTCCTTTTAACAGGACAAGATGGCCATGGACCGACAAGTGGCCATACATAGCCATAACTATGAATCGGATTGCGACAAATAGTAACTCTATGCTTTGAAGAGTGTGTTGGTGGAATATGAAGAGATTAGACTAAAAGCAGTAGAAGATGTGGTCAGCATGAGTGCAGTGGCACAAAATCATCAGAAATCCATAACAGCTACGGATATAAGTAAAAACGTAAAACTAATCTGAGGAGTGACATCTTGCTTCACAGAGCCAGGGTCTGCTACAGACTACGAAATATCTTCGCCCTACACTTAGGAGGTCCCTAAGGTGTCCGGGGTGAATAGCTACCTTCTACTTACAGAGGGAGGGAGCCCTGTCTATTCCCCCAGGAGAAACTCTTCCCAGCCACCAGCTACTGGCAACACGGGTATTCCTCTCCGGGCTCTGTGAGCTGCACACTTTCCCTATGCAGGCTAGCATTTTACACACTTTGTTTGTTACATTCAAGTGCCCAGTCCCTTATCTTCTGGACACTTGCAATGTACACCGATCTGCTGACTCCATGGAAGTAGTGCACTCCTCTCCCGTAGGTTCATCTCAGTTCAACAATCTCCTTATGGTAGTCTACATTTTAAATGCTACACTTGCATAGCTGTACCACTGTAGCATTTCACTGTAGACACTATTGACACAGATTAGATAATCCGCCTCCCTGAAAGGTGGTAGCTAGGTCGCCAGATGAATTCTTCTGTTGACCTTCGCTGTCTACAAGAGGACTTAAATTGGCTTAACAATGCTACTCAGAAGTGTGGATTTTTCACATCCCTGACCAATGTTGTTAAACCAATCTCATTTTCTAGTGTAGACCATGCCTTAGTACAATGCACTTAGACATGACTACAGAAAAACCAAACTGAAGTTTATTTATCAGAGTTTGAGCTAGAGCAGGGGTCGGCAACCGGTGGCTCCCGGCTCACCAGGGTAAGCACCCTGGCGGGCCGGCCCGGTTTGTTTATCTGCCGCGTCGGCAAGTTCGGCCAATCACGGCTCCCACTGGCCGCGGTTCGCGGTCCCAGGCCAATGCGGGAGGCAGGAAGCTGCGGCCAGAACATCCCTCGGCTCGCGCCACTTCCTGCCTCCCGCATTGGCCTGGGACCGCGAACCGCGGCCAGTGGGAGCTGCGATCGGCCGAACTTGCCGACGCGGCAGATAAACAAACCGGGCCAGCCCGCCAGGGTGCTTACCCTGGCGAGCCGGGAGCCACCGGTTGCCGACCACTGAGCTAGAGAGTCAAATAAATGCAAGTAAAAGGATTTGGAAATGTAAGGTCACAGGTATGAGAAAAATATAAAATGCTATACATAAGCTATACCTATTAACAAGTTACTTTCCCGTCTAATAAGGTATTTCTCACAAAATGATCAATTCTTACAGTGCTTGTCCAGTACAAAAAGCTGGGATCCACCTTTCATGAGACAGCCCTGCTGGCAGAGTTTCTTCTCTGTAATAGATAAAATCTTGTGCCCTTTCCTTGTCTTATACAGTTGCAGACTACTGTCTCTTATCATAGGGGGTCACCTAGTTGGCAACTTTTCTTGGGGTTCTTTTGTTTTGGTAAATCCTCAAGCCTGCATCTAGTCAAGTCAGTAAGCATCGATCGTCTCCACATATGTCCCTGTTCTCAGTGTTGAGTGAGATTGCCCTGATACCCTGCCTTGCCTCAGGTAATAAATCTCACTTCAACAATTTTGAAACCCAATATTCTACATTTTATATATTTCTTAAACCATTTCTCATATAAACATCTAACAATAACCATGAGAATCATCTAGTTCCTAGCTTTCAGCAGAGACCACACATGACCCCTTTGGGTGAAATACTGAGAAGCTGGTAGGACACAAGAATTAAATACTTGCCTGGGCATGTCTGTGTCACACCCGCCCTTCCAAAACTTACACCAGCATCATTTAAATGGCTAGATCTTGCAGACTTCCACTAAATTCAATGGATATTTTACGTGAAAAAGAGTAAATAAGACCTACAGCCCAAAGATTCAGCCCAAAGTGATCAGCAGCTTTTCATTGCTCAAATAATCATTCTAAAAAGTAGCGGGAATACCACTTTCTCTTCAAGCTTGCACAGGGGCCATTTGTTGTGTGTTTTAGGAAGTCAATGGAAAGAATAAAATGACAATAAATATTGCATGTAATGCTTATAATTTTTCTGCATTGTTTTCTTAAGAAACCTCAACTCTCATATATAGGCAGCATGAAATACATAGCAAACAAAGAAAATTTCCTATCCTTTGACGGTGCACATAGCTTTCCACTTATTAGAGGAAGTACAGAAAGATTAGGGCTACATCTACACTGCATATTACTGCTGGAGGTGTGTAGGATATGTGTAGATACACGTAGCAGTGAAAATCAGGCTGCATCCACACTGCGCTGTGTAGCTGGACATGTCAGTGAAAACCTCTGGCAGAGAGGAGGTGGTGGGGAAAGGCTCAGGCACTGCCTCCTCTCTTCTGGAGCCTTTCCCCACTGCCGGGGCATTTCCCTGTGGCGAAGAAAAGCTGAGGCAGCAGGATGCTATACTGCTAAAACTAGCAATGTAGATGGGAAAGGCACTACTACTTAGCTATATAGAGAGCTGTGTAGGGTATAACGTACAGGGTTCAGGCATGCCTTTACTTGCCTAAGCAGTGCCTTATCATCTATGCAACTATTTACATCCAAGCTAGGGTGTGTATGTGGTGTATGTACTCTACCCACCAGTGCCACCATAATAAGTGTGCAGTGTAGACATACCCTACCAGGTAGGGAAAAGCCGCTTGCTGATTTTCTCGTACCACTTATTTAAAAGTGACCTATAAATACTGGATGGCTTGGACACTTTGTAGGAACCAATCCCTGTACAACATCCACTGTCCATACACAACTTACTCTTTACCTCATTTTATATTCCAGGCTGATCTTATTCATTGTTATATTGTTATAAATGGTTCCCTCTGTGTTCCCCCTTATTTTAGTACAGACATTGTTTCCAACCTACTAATCCACTTACCTCCCTAATCCTGTCTCCCAAGGAATGAGGACTCACCCATGTCCAATTACTCATGTCAAGCCAGGCCTACAGGCATTTAATACCATAGACTCCGAAGATACTTAATTTAATATGATTTTTCAAGAATACTGCAGGAAATTGCATTATCTGTCACATCTCCCCCACTAAAAAAGTGGGTTTAACTGGGGTGCTTAACTGGCATGCAAGGGGAATCTATTGATGCATTTCCTGAACAGGTTTATTCCCTGGATGGTGTTTTTGCTATTACCTTTCATCATTTCAGCTATTCAGATAAACATTATGTTAGCAAGCCAGCATACATCTTTCAAAAATGCATACAGAGTCATTTGCCAGCCATACCAGATAATTTCTTTCTTTAGAACCTATGGGGTGGAGCTCTCATATGCTCCTTCATATCCTGGTTATCCCAAAACTTTTGAGTGTCCTCTCACTCCCAGCTTCCAACTGTTGTCTAGGGAGGGCTGCCTCCTTGTGAAGCAGGACTCAACAATGCACTGCTTTTAACAGCAGAGGGGTTGGGCAAGGGAGATTCTTCAGACCTCCCCCACAGCCAAATTCCTTTCTCTGACCCAACTCCTCAGAGTGGCCCCAGAGGCCTAACCTCAGTTACTTGGGGGTGGGGGAGAGAGGGAAGAATACTATTGGGGTGGCCTTTTGTTCCCTACACACTTAGTAAAGGTGAGTAGAATTTCCTCTCACATCCATCTCAGGGTCCTTTACATTCTACGGAGCATCATACAGACAGACTGTGAGAAGACATTCCCCCTGCTTCCTAGCTGTAGTTACTTTTGCCATCTCCCAATCAGCTGTCATAAACTTTATTTGCATATTTCCCATCCTTGGCAATGCACTGCAGCTGCCTCAGTCTGTCCCTATTTTTGGCCAGAGACACTGCCATTACTAAACTCTGTATTGCCTCTGGTTCTCTGGTAAGGGGGGCAGAGAGCTTATTTCCCTGGCCTTGGCTGCAGGACTCAGAGAATTTTCCTTCAAGTCAGTAGGTCTGCTCACTTCCCTAGAACAGGAGACTTCCTCAGGTAAGTGTCTGTGTATACTGGGAAGGTAACTTGCTTCCTTTTGGATACCGCTGATGTAGACCCCTTTCCCTCCCTGTCAGCTACTATATTTGCACTTTGGCTAACACAGTCCCCTGAAGGTCTGGAGCTAACCGAGGGGGTCTGATTTACCCCTTCTGCTTTTAAAGCCTTAATATCATTCCCCAAAAGTAAAGAATATATAATATCTGACAATATACCTACAAACTGTGACCCTGACCCTTCCTTGGTCTGTATAGAAATCTGTGCTGTAGACAGAGTGAAGGCTTTTACATCAGGCACTTTAACTGAGATTTCGTACCCTGAGAGCATTTGATGGGGCTTCACAACATGAGGCTTAACTATAGTGTTAACAGTCCCACTCTCTCTCCATTCAGTTAATGTCTCTCAATTAATTACTACCTTCCACTCCCACTGGTGATGATGGATCTGCACCCTGGAGGGTATAGCATGACATGTGGGCAGTGGCTTGGAGTGTGAATGGCTCAGCACGAACATTATATGCCATTGGCAGACTGTCTGAACAGTTAACTCTGAAATCATGGTGCAGCTGGTCTGTCCAGCAATGCAGTGGGCCTCACTAGGAGGTCAATTCAGGCAAAGTGACCCAGTTGGCCACATATGGAACAATGCTTTTCCACACCCACCCCAGGGCTTCCCTCTCCCCGAGGCACATATCATATCCACATAATGGTCTGTCCATTTCCCAGCTAAAGTTACATCTCTAGGATTTTTGTCTATTAACAATTATGTTAGGTCATGGTGGTAGAGCTTTTAGAATTATTTTAAACACATTAATTCATAGGGTTCACTGACCGTGATAACCCCCCCACCAACCAGTTCCTCATTTTCTTTCATAACCCCTATTTTAGCTGAAACCTCAGCATAGGTCATGTCTAGGCTGTCCCCTTCCTTTGTGCTGCTGCTGGAGGTGGCTCTGCCTTCAGAGCTGGGTTTCCGGCCAACAGCTGTCGCTCTCCAGCTGCCCAGCTCTGAAGGCAGCGCTGCCGCCAGCAGCAGTGCACAAGTAAGGGTAGCAGTACCGCAACCTCCCTTACAATAACCTTGCGAACCCCCCACAACTCCTTTTTTTGGGCCAGGACCCCTACAACTACAACACTGTGAAATTTCAGATTTAAATAGCTGAAATAAAGACATTTATGATTTTTTAATTCCTATGACCGTGAAATTAACCACAATGGACAGTGAATTTGGTAGGGCCCTAGTCATGTCCCCTTTTTTCTAAACTTCCCAAAATGTCTCCAATACACTTCAGGGATCCATTTAAACTTTTGCAACAATACTTGTTTACACTGATCATAATCTTTATGATTTTCACCCTAAGGGTGAAAACATCTGAAGCCTTTGGCACTCAGAGTACTGGAGCAAGATACTGTATCATTTCCTTCTCCCCCACCTTGTTCCATTTACATCCCACTTCAAATGCATTAAAAAAATATCCATGTCAGACTCCTCCCTAAAGTGAGAAAATTATTTGGTGTCTATGCCACCCACTGGCACAGGTACACGGGGTCCGTCTTCACCTACTAGATTAGGATTTTGCTGGTGCAGTCTCTCCATTTCAAGCTGATATGCTGGTACTCCTTGTACAGGTGCTCCTTCTCTTCTCTTTTGTACTGTACTCGTGTTCCTCGTGCTGGCACTGTTGCTCCTGGTCTTGAAGTTGCAGGATTTCCAGGTGCAGTCAGTCCCTCTCCAACCATATGCTGTCTTAGTCCACCTGTGGACCTGTCCATGATCACTGTTGCAGTGATGCATCTCATGTGTACCGAGCACGGATGTTCACCTTCTCTCCAGGGAATTGCGTCCAAGGTATTTCCCACGTGTTTGACCCTATGCCAGGGGGCTGGATGTTCCCTGTGAACCTGGATCATTTCTCTTCTGGTGGTCAGAATGCAGCAAGTCAACCAGCTGCACGCTTGTCTGCTCCTCCTTGAGCTGACTTCTTTGCATACCTCAGCTAGCTGATTTTTTTTCAGCTGTTCACAATTCATTTTTCCTTGTGTCTCTTTTTACTATTCTTTTCCCAAAAAAGCTATGGGAATGTATACACGGCAACGTAAGCCCAGGCTCAAATTCAGGCTTGAGTCCAAATCCATCTTCCACCTACACACAGAAGTAAGGGTGACAATACCTAGGGCTCAGATCTAAGATCCTAAGACCCTGAGGGGGTGGAGGGTTCAAGCCTGCATCAAGCCAGAACCCCGAATTCAAGCCTAACTGCTTTTAAGGGTAGATGCAGCCCCCTGACTTAGGTCCTGGAAGTCTGCCAAAAGTATCCCACAATCTCATAGGCCAACTTCCTTTGCCTTCTCTAACCCAGAAATGTCCAGTGCACTTCAGAAAAACAGAAGCAATCCTCCCTGGTGTAGTGCAGAAGCTTGGTGAGTCAGCATTTGATCGTTTCATTGTAGGGTGACCAGACAGCAAGTGTAAAAAATCAGGACTGGGAGTGGGGGGGTAATAGGAGCCTATAGAAGAAAAAGACACAACAATCGGGACTGTTCCTATAAAATCGGGACATCTGGTCACCCTATTCCATTGTCTTCTGAACACTGAGCTGCACACACCATCAGAGAGCATTCTGTGTTTACAATGGAGGCTGAACAGAAAAAAGGCTTTTGTGAAGTGCTCTGCTGTGCAGACACAGGAGGATAGCCAGATTTTGGTAAATCTCTGGTGTGAGGCCAGTAAGAATACCAGGAATGACCATGCATACCAGCAAAGAAGCTGCCAGCATTGCAAATTCACTGGACTGGTGACCAGTGCAGGGAGCAAATTAAGCTGATCAAGAGCAAGTACCAGAAAACCAGGGATCAGAATTGCACCTCAGGCAAGTCACCAACATCCTGCCTATTTTATGAGGACTTTGACCAGGTTCTGGGCACTGTGCATGGAACTAACGTGGTGCACAATGACCTAGAGAGCTGGGATGGCACCCTGCTGGCCCCAGAATCCAGTATGGGGACTGATGGGAGCCAGCAGAAGGAGCCAAGTGAAGACAATGAAATGACTCTGTTGCTGAAACCAGTCCCACAGGAGGCTTTGCTGCAGGAGCAGCAGCAACACACGTACTCGGAAAGCTTTTGAATGCCACTCCCCGCCCCCAGCCCCGACACCTGAGGAACAGCCCGCCACAGAACCTGCAGCACACGTGGAAGGGATGAAGCTGACCCAGAGCCATTAGTTTCTGGCTCCATTTTCATGTTTATTAATATAGGAATAGGAGGGATTGCCACTCTATGAACCAATGCAAAATTTACTAGAAGCTGCGACTATCAGCTTGCATTCGCTAATGGCAGATTGCATGCTGGGGAATTGGCTCCCCCAGACCCCACCATGTGGAGTTCAAAATGGCAACTGAGAACTGCAAACATTAAAACTGCCTTAAAAGTTATTTGGTACAGATTTTTGCTAGGGAATTCCTGTTTCTTAAAAATAATAACCTTACATTGCCATGCCTGGAAGTACACCACTCTGTAACTACTCAATGGTATAACAAACTGCCTAGAAACAGTGAACTGGGGCGGGGGGTGGGGAAAGAGGTGGATATGTGTTCCGTTTACAAATCTAGTCCATTTCAGAAGAGCCCTACAAATCTGTGGGTATCCGCTTTATATCTGTGGACCATTTCTACGGAAAGCAGTGCGGATTCGGATACAAATTTTGTATCCACGCAGGGCTCTGACTGTAAGAGCCGGGCGGGCAGCTGTGAAGAATTGCGGCACAGATCCTACACCTGCCCTGGGCAGGGAGCCTGGGGGGCAGGGACACTGGGCGGGAGGCTGCTTGGCCCCACGCCCAGGGCAGGTGGAGGGTCTGCTGTGGCTCCCCACAGCTGCCCTCCCAGTTCTTACTATGGCCAGTCTGCAGCTCTGAGTCGCCCCTCCTCCCCCAGCCTAGCCGGAGCCAGATCAGGGAGAGCCACGCTGGCAGCTGTGAGGAGCCTGGATCCATCCACCTGCCATGGGCGGGAGGTGGCTGGGTGGCAGGGATACTGGGAGGAAGTGCAGGGACATTAAACCACCTCCAATGAGTGGCAGTAGCTATGCCAGCGGGACAGCATCTCCTGCTGACATAGTGCTGTCCACACTGGCACTTTTATTGGTGAAACTTATGTTCATCAGGGGTGTGTTTCCCCCCCCCCCCCGAGACTGACAAAAGTTTTACCAACAAAAGTGCTAGTGTAGACATAGCCTATATCAGGGATCAGCAACCTTTGCATGCAGCCAGTCAGTGAAATCCACTGCTCCCATTGGCCCGGAGTAGCGAACTGTGGCCACTGGGAGCCACGATCAGCCGAACCTGCGGACACAGCGGGTACACAAACCGGCCCGGCCCGCCAGGGGCTTTCCCTGCACAAGTGGCGGAATCAGTTTGGGAACCATTGGTGTAGGATGTTGCATGTTTTAACTTAGACTTACAATATCTGTATCCCATGTTACAAGGCAATATTTAAGTGTTTGCTCTGTAACCATAAAAATGTTTGCTAAAAATGTAAAACCCCAGAATCAGGGAAGAAGCATTACCAAGTGTGAAATACTAGTTTACCACATGAGGTGTAATCTCTTCCCCAACAAAAGAAGGCCCTAGACATCAGAAAAGCCATTGTGGAACACCAGTGGACAAAAGACCTTGTTGATTGCTCCCCCGATATCCAGGAAGTGAAGACATGCACAAACCCTTGTCCCATCAGCTTGAGCTTTGGGGGAAAGAGATAAAAATCTCCATCAAGAAAATCTGTTATCACTATACTGCATGGAATTTGGAGAGAGCAAAATTTCTAAGCATAAGTAAGGGATGCCCAAGGTGTTTGGGTTGGGTTAGCCCTAAACGATACATAGAACTTGCATATATAGCAGCTACTGTTACCTTTTGGAACCTAAGACTGTATCTCATTTGTGTGTGTATGTTTTTACCTGCTTTAACCTTGTAAATAACTCTCATTTCTTTTTTCTTATTTAATAAATCTTTAGTTAGTATTATAGAATTGGCTTCAAGTGTCTTTGGTTTGATCTGAGGTATAATTGACCTGGTGTAAATGACTGGTCCTTTGGGACTGGAAGAAACCTGAATATTGTTGTGGTTTTTGGTGTAAGGGACCATCTACCACGAAAGCAGACTTGCCTGGGTGGCAAGGTAGACCAGAGTGCCCAAGGGGACAGTCTGTGACTCCATGTTAAAGCTGTTACCGTACTTTAGGAGTTCAAACTTGTTACTTAGCTGGTGAAATCTAATTATAGATCATACAACCAGGTAGGGATTAGTGACCTGTTCCTTGACAGTCTGCCCTCAGGTTGGCACTCATGCTTGTTAGCTAGTTTAGACACCTTTGATCTTGTGGGTTCCCTGCAGCTGCAGGTTTTACAGCCACTCTGCTCTGGCCCTATATGCCTGGGTCTTTTTGGAAGAGAAGAGCTCCAGCATATCCAGTGTGATATGGAACTTTGCAAGTTTGCCTCAGTAGCTGGAGCCATGTGGCTTGGCACAAGCTGAACTCGAGGACTAGCAGAAAGCCAGCCACCAGAACAACAGATGAGAGTACAGCATCGATCTACACAGCCACAGTATACAAATAAAACTACTATACTGGCATAGTTAGCAAGTTTTATTCACTATTATGTCTGAAATCAGCCAGATTGCATTTTGTTTCTTGGGCATTTACTGGTGCACTGCAGGGTATGCAACCACTGTTTCTTTTAAACTATTTTTTTTAATAAAAGATTTTGGTGTATCACATCCAAAAAGCGTAGGTACTGCCAGTGGTACATGTACCACAATTTGGGAATAGCTGGTTTAGAACATCAAGATGCATAATACAGCCACAATAAATGTACAGTACTTTTAAAACTAACATTACTTACTTATACAGGATTACATCAAGTTATTTTACTGCTTTGAGCAATCTTATTTGCCCGGCTGTGAAAGGTAAAAAGTATACTAAAGCAATATAACATGGCAATAGCCTACATTTTTCACTTACCCTTAGGGGCTACTTAACCTCTTGTTTTACTTTTTCCAGACCAAATCAATGGTACGGACAACTAAGTGATGATATATATGCCATAACTGTACTAAAGGTCAATGAGATTTAAACGTACTGGGTTCAACTCATAAATATTTGATTAATATCAGCATATTTTTATCATATCTAAACCCCAAGATTGGTGCCGTGGTGGGCAGCACATTATATCAAAATGAACGTGTAAAATGTACAGACCTATGTACTGACACTTGAGTTCAATTTATCCAAATATGTGCGTGAATGCTGATGTCAAATATCAAGCCTAGTAATAATTCTTCTTTTGACTATATATTTCAGTATATAGGTAACAATACAGAAAATCAATGTGAATTGTACACAATACATCAATGTAAGTTTTACTAGGTGCTTGGTTCAGACCTCACATACATGACTCTAATGGAACTATTTCTGATTTATAATGGGATAAGTAAGAGCAGAATAAAACCCTATATACCTTATTACTAACACAGTGGCAGCTCATTTGGAGTTGATGAGACAGATTGGACAGAAACTAGTTTTCTTACAATTTCTTACAGTTGTTTCAGGACAGTTGTTTATGCTGATGCACCTTACACTGCCACTTCTGATGTTCTATATGCTGCTGCTATTACACAGGCTTGAACAATGATGCAAGGAACACTCAAACTTTCCTTGCTGACAAGAGAAAAATCATTGTCAGTCCACAAAGATGATTTTTTCCCACATAACTAACATGAAAATTGACTTGATGTGGAACATAAGTCATTAATGGCTAGCACCTTAGGGAATTGCATACTTTTATAAACCTTCATGTATTTAGTGCCTCCAAAAATCCACCTGTACTATTTTGGTTTATTTTGATTGTTGGATTGAAAAGAAAGTAGATCAGAATAACTAGCCATATGATTCTGGTGAGACTATCAATATAAAAAACAACAACGTTTCTCTTTCTTCTTTTTAATGTAGACTTTAAAGAGTGAATTAAAATATCTAGTATTTTTTTCAGGCTGTTGGATTAGGCTGATTTTTTTTTCAATCAGTATGGCTTGAGTTAGATATAAAAACAGGTCTCAGAGGAGGTTGACAAATGGATTAAAGTGGAACATAAATTCTTTTTGTCACCCAGTCCCTTAAACCCTGATGTCAGTAACATGCCTAATCATTCCATTATTATAAATGTCAAATATGCTTTATATGTGTTGAGAAAGACTGTAAGAGTGGGTAAGAACAGAAAACGAAGATCTACAAGAAACTGTTTGTACTATTATTCATATAATCTCAAAAAATGTAAAACGAGAAGATTTTGCATCACATACTACGTATATGTTAATATTTAATTTCATTTCTTCATTTACCTATGTATGTTCTGAATAATAAAGGACAAATCTCCATCTCTCTCAATGTGACTTTCTAGTTATTTGGTTATGTCTCCCCACATTATACTATACATAGTATGCTTTCACTTAATACTGCCACCCCTCTGACCTAACATAGCAAACAGCCTTTAACTATCCATGTTAATATGATTTTTGAGCAATCTTACTCAAGAATTCAACTCTTCAGCAATGAAAAAAATGGGTGTGTGATGACCGGATGGGGAATTGTTATGCAAATGCACAATCCATTAATACATTTTGAAAGGAAACCTTATCATTCAATGAAAAATCGTATTGGGTGAAATCATAACTTCATGTAAATCATTCGTAATTTTGCCACTGACTTCATTGAAGCCAGGATTTCACCCACTGCATGGGACTACAGGAGAAAAATCTGGAAATATGTATCCATGCTCCTGGAGAAATTATTGCCTACATTTTTAAATTAGTCCATTAATTTGGGGTAACTAATCTGAGACAACAACGGCTTAATTTTCAGATGTGCTGATCACCTGAAGCTCCTAGTTAAGTCAAATGACACATTCAGTGACCAACAGATATAACTATCAAGCCTTAGTTGTTTTTATTGGGTGCTAAAGAACCAAGGCACCCAAAACGAATGGGCACACCCAAAAGTTTATTCATGTGATGTTAAGAACATTGATTGAAGTCAATGCATCACTAGAGAAGAACTGGACTATAATCTATCTATAACGTAAAAGTTTTCACATTATTATTTGTGCCCATTTCAGTGATTTTGCTGAAAAGCAATAAAGCAGAAAATATTGAATTTAAACAAGGTTATAAAGTATTTATATTTCCATTTAAAAAATATTGTTGTTACCAGAAAATAGAAACAGAGGCCACTTAGCCACCCTGAGATGTAATGTCTTCACTAAATGAAGAAAAACAATTTGGGCAATACAGTAGATCCTTGCTAATTCACAGTAATGATTAGAAAGAGACACTAGATTTATGGCTTATTACTTCAATCTGTAATCCACTAACCCCCTCTTTTTGTCCTATGACTGCAGAGATATTAACGGGCCACTCTAGCTTGAATGGTCCCTTACCATATGTGCTAACTACTTATGCTAAGCAATCTGTTCCACTTTGCATTTAGGCTTTGACTAGCTATTGTTAGGTATAAAGAAATAAAAAATGTTGGTGTTGTTTAATATGTTCAATTAGTTGTTTTAATAATGTATTTCTAAGGTAATGTTAAGTGAATCACTAGCTTTAATATGTATATGAACTATGACCCTTGGACTCCATCCTTGTAAGCAAACTTGTTTACAACTTAGACACTGGAGTCCTCTGGCTCAAACCGGACAGAATCAGTTTTTCCTGCCAAAAAGGCTATATAAGAGGCTGCTCAGTGCCTGCATGGAGCTGTCCATTGCAGCGGCAGTGCGTGCACGGTCGGGTCTTCCTAACACTCCAAAGCTAGAGAGAAGAGTACCATCTATCCCATACCGAGGTTGAGGAAGGAGAGGCCTGTCATCACTATCCCCGTCACAGCAAACTGAATCCATTTTACCTGTGGAGGGTCCTGCTTTCCTGGTGTCCATCTTCCCATAGGGTCTCCCCGCCTGGGACGAAGTCCAACAGTTGTCGGGCCTCTCCAGTAGTCCTCCTCGAAGGCTCTAAATCAGCCGGAGAGTAGATGGTCCTGGGCTTTGCACCTGCACGCTGTGTCCACTGCACCTAAATCATAGGAAAAGTTTCTGTATTGGGGTTTCTTTTATTGTTTTTCTAAATGCCAAGGGAGGTTTTGTGGGTCTGAGCTTCAAGCTCCTAAAGCCAGTCACTGAATCACTGTATGGTTAAGTTTGTGTTTCGTCCCCCTCACCCCCATTTTTCCCAGTTTTCTGTACCTTTGCCCTTAATATACTTACCTTTGTTTGCACCATATTACCTTGTCTCTCTTTATTTTTATTATATCACACAGGGAGGGAGGGACACCCTTATTGTAAGCTAAATCCACCGGTGACAGACACGGAAGGGAGCCAAGTCTGCTCTTCTGAGAAAAGGGCTGTCCTTTTCTATCTTTTCCCCTACAATTTTTCTAGTATTTTCTGTCTGAAGCATTACTTTACTCCCCTTCGGGTAACACTATGATTCTGAGAGAAACTTTCCCAGATCTGAAGAAGAGCACTGTGTGCTTCAAAAGCTTGTCTCTCTCAGCAACAGAAGTTGGTCCAATAGAAGATATTTCCTCACCCACCTTGTCTCTCTAGAAAACTCATTGGAAGTTACTGAATTTTGCTAATTAGGAAAAAAATAAACAAATAAAAAATCATGAGGCAAATACTTCACAAGGTGTAATATGTTTATTTAATTGAAAGTGTAGCCAGTGGGCAGGAGGCGTTGAGGGGAGGGGGAGGTTGGTAGGGGGGCTTCTCCTCGCCTCCCCCCGCCCGCCCACCAACTCCCACCTCACCTTCCCCCCTTGCATCCTCAGTAAGCATGGGGCCCTCCAAAGCGCGGGGCCTGGGGCGGTTGCCCCTTTTTGCCATACCCTAGGCTTTGATGGCAGTATTAACTTTGACTGTACAACCCTGATTCACCGCTGTGACACGTATGCATTATGATTAAGGCTACGATTGTGTCGTGGATGTCACGGAAGTCACGGAATCCGTGATTTCCAGAGACCTCCATGACATTTTTTGTTTCAGTCCATGGGGCTACAGAACTGGAGCTGGCAGCCAGCGGGGCCCTGGCAGAGTTCCAGCAACAGGCGACAGCCCCCTGAAGTCCCCCTGCAGTTTCCAGCAACAGGCAACAACCTCCTCAGGGTTTCCCTGCAGGTTTCCAGTGCCAGGCGACAGCCTCCTCAGGGGGTCCTCCTCAGGGTTCCAGTGACTGGACAGCCTCATGGGGATGTGGGGCAGAGAATCTTGCAGTTCCCAGCCACCACGGTGGCAGGGGAAACTATGCAGCCGCAGCAGTAAATTCATAGCTTCTGTGAATTTTTGTTCATTGCCCGTGACTTTTACTAAAAATAACCATGACAAAATCTTTAGCCTTATTTTTGACATGGTCCTTAATTGCTATTTTTTTCCCACAGAACACCTGCCTCATTCAGTGCACAGGACAGACAATGTCCATCATATGGGTAACCATTAAATATTTCTTTATTATTCTCATCATTCGTAGTGTGACCTCATACATTATTTACTGCACACCATCCAAACCCTGCACTGAATACAAAATTTTCCTAATGAGCTTTTTTATGAAACTCATTATTCTGACAAAGAGGCTCCTTAGCAAAAGACCCCCTGTTCTTTGCAAACAACTCTCAGGTCAGACCTGACAAACTCACTACACCAAAAACATGTCTTACAAGATATTTAGCCAAAAAGAGTAACATGTAAGGTACTACAGAAAGCTTGTAACTTGCCAAGATTCATAATCATTGTGTAACATATGTATGGGTAATATTTAAGGAATAATGTATTTATATTGAAAATATGTTTTATGGACTTGGAATAAAAATTAGGCCTGGTCTACCCTAGGAACTTACATCAGTATAGCTATGTCTCTCACAGATGTGAAAAATCCTCACCCCTGTAACATGTAATTACATGCCGACCTAACCCTTGGCATAGAAAACGCTAGGTCGAGGGAAGAATTCTTCCTTTAAACTAACACCTCTCGGGGAGGTGAAGCACCTATGCTGACTGGAGAACACCTCCCGTTGGTGTAGGTAGTGTTTACACTGAAGAGCTACCGTGTTTTAAAGCTAAAGCTGCAGTGCTGTATCATTGAGACAGGAGGGAACTGTCACCCCACCCTGTTTGGCTAGTGATTCAGAGGATTTTGGGGCAGAGAATCCAGGATTCCTGTGAGTAGTCAGTGTCAGGGGCTGGATATCACAGGGGGAACGATTCAAAGATCTTGGGGACTGGGATGCACCTATTGTTAACCTGCAAGATGAAGTCCTGGTTGACGTAAGACAGCTTACCTAATTCTGTAAGTGTTTACACTAAAATGTAGCTCCAACTGATGTAACTTGCCCACTACATCAAGTTAATAACTTCACTTCCGTGAGAGTCATAGCACATAGGTCGATGTAGTTAGATCAACGCAGTAGAAGCATAGACACTGCATTGCTTACATTGACTTGCTGCCTTTCAGAAGCTGGCCCACAATGCCCCACGCTGACAGTTAAATTAGTGCAAGTGTTTCTGGTGAGGTTGCACACCGCCGACACAAGGACTGTATTGTGGACATACAAAAGCGATTTAATTACTGTGATGGCTATACATCAATGTAACTTAGATTAACTTAATTTTGTAGTGTAGACTTGCCTGAAGACAGGGTTGGCATAGCCCACAGGTAAGTGCTTGAGTAACTGAAAGGCTAGTGGTGTTAGCTGACAACCAGCCAGGCACAGGCAAGACTCTCTCATGCTACAGGGGAGTAACAGGTGGATCACAGTTCTGGGTACCCTGAGAAGCATCACAATGAGTTTTTCATAAACAATAATAAATGTAAATCAGAAAGATTAAGGCCCAAATTGTCAGAAGTGTCCACTAATTTGGGGTGCACAAGATTCATAGGGCTTGATTTTTTAAAAATGTTCATATGTTCAGTGCCCATCAACTTCAGTTGCATTGTGAGTGTTCAGCATTTCTGTAAATCAAGTCCCCAGTTGTCTCAATGTGGGGTTTCAGAAAGTGAGGAAAACAAAGTGAAAATTGTGATTGAAGTGACTTGCCAAGCACCACACCGCAGCAGAGGCAGGCATAATAATATCCAGTTCTCCAGAGCAGCATTCCGTTGCCGTTAACATGAAACCATCCTTTCTCTCCGGGCAGTTTCCTGCCTCATTCAGTATACACCTTCTAACTTCTGCAACAATTGTGGCAGGGGACCTACAGACAACAGCCTCATTCACTAGACAATCCCAATGCATTCCCTGTGCAGGGATCCTTCAGAAAAAATTGTATGTGATCATGAAAGTAAAGAGTTTATCATAAACACATACACTTAGAGGGGCCAAATTAACATTGTGCAGACAGCCCTTCTGGCATTTTCTAACTTTTTAGTACTTGATTTTGCAACTGTAAAGATATTTTAATTTAAAGATTTTGCATATAATTGTCTGAGTGTTTATAAAATGCAAACTGAAAAAAAAAGTCCATCACAGGGAACCAAACAGACCCCTCATATTGGTTGTCTTCGAGGTTGGAACCTGTAGATCACAGACATGTGCCACTTGAGCTAACTGAATAACAGGCATAAGTAGCAGCAGAGCAGTCACTCAAGAGAAATGAGACATACATTCTATGAAGGTATTTGCTGGCCGCACATGTATGCTGAGACTCAGAAATTCTGAGTTCAATTCCAGGTTCTGTAAGTGCTCTCTTCTGGTTACAGACCCCCATGACCTGCCCTCTTCGGTTTCTGTCCTTCCTGCTCCTGTTCCCCCATAGCCTGAACACCCCAGTCTTTCCACACATGTCCTCTCCTGCTCTTTACTCCTCAACATTCAAATCAGGCTGCTTCCTCATTCTCCAATCTGCCTAGAGACAGCATTTCCAGTACAGGAGAAACAGTGTCCTGTTTTCAGTTCTGGTGCCACAGTAGCCCTCTGGAGCAGGAAAGAGCAACTGCATGAAAAGGTTTGCTCGGCCCCAGACTAGAGCATGCTCAATGATCCTTAGGTGGGTGGGTGGGACATGCTCAGTGTGGTTGGCACAGAGCATTATGGAAGTGAAGCAAGCTGATTACAGACAGGATGTTTAGAGAATTTTGTTGCCAACTTCTAACAAACTTCTACTGAGCAAATGCAAATGAAGATTTCAGTGGTTTATAATTTTTCCATGTCAGTGTGCATTTTCACGGGAGCAGCAGAAGGCAACACTGACCCCAAAGCTACCCTCATGCCAAATTTCAAGTCCATACTCCAAAGCATGGATGTGCTAGAACTTCTCAACAAACAAGGTTGTAACATTTTTTTTTTTTAATATGGGCAAAACAATGGTTTCCCCCCAAACCACATCTGTCATGAGCTAGTAGCCTTGCTGGAATCAGACAAAATGGCTCATGCCACAGTCTCAGGGCCTGATCCATATCTGCAACTGAAGAGGCGGGAAGGAAGGCATAAAGATGCCCTTTGGCTCCTAAGAGCCTAGGGCCATTCTGCCAGGCATGTTTCAGAGTAGCAGCCATGTTAGTCTGTATCTGCAAAAAGAACAGGAATACTTGTGGCACCTTAGAAACTAACACATTTTTTTGAGCATAAGCTTTTGTGGGCTACAGCCCACTTCATCAGATGCATACAGTGGAAAATACAGTAGAAAGATATATATATATATACACAGAGAACATGAAACAGTGGGTGTTACCATACACACTATAAGGAGAGTGATCACTTAAGGTGATATCAGTTAAGGCCAGGCATATCTTCCTTCAGGCACTCTAATCTGTGCGAGCTACCAACAAGCCCCAAGGCCATTATAGCAGCAAGGAAAGCCTTGGCCTCTTGTCGCTATGGGACTCTACTCCAGCTGAGGATGCCCCTACACACTACATAGGGGAAAACCTCCAGGGACCATATCCAATAGATTCAGAGCTGCTTTGTACATGTAAAGCAGCCATAGTGCAGTCCACAGCCAAAAAATCTCTCTCTTAAGTGCAGTAGAAAGAACAGTGATCAGTCATATCTTACCAAATTTTAAATAATTAATTTTTCAAAATTTGTATACTGTTGTATACTTGTTACGTAAAATACAGGTACACACATCTGTAATAAGAGTCCGATCCAAAGCTTAATGAAGTCACTGAAAGACTGTCCTCTGATTTTAATGGGCTTTGGATCAGGCCCTAAATGCATAAGTAATGTTTTAAATGTGTTGTATAAATGCATAAATAATGTTAAAATAATTTATTTTGAAAGCAAAAAAAATAGATATTTAAGGGATGTAGATATAATGGATATGTTAATTTGTGTCAATGATTTCTGCTAGTATGAATAACTATCTTGAAGATTTAGAAGAAAAAAAAAACAATGAATGCCTCTCTGAGTTGACATTCTACTACATATAATTGTTCCATCCTTGGCAAGTTCTTCTCATTGTTGTGATATCGAGCAATCATCAGAATACTTTTAAGGAAAAAAAATAGAAATGTACAGTGAACTATCAGTGTGAGAATTGGCAAAATAGTCAATATTTAACAGTGATATATGGCTCAGTTGTTATGATTTTCTTTTTAACTTATTTTATCTCCTGCCTCCCCTTTTAAAAAAAACAACAACACAAATTGAACATATCATTGTATTTTGTTCCACAATATAATTACTTTCATTAAGATCATTAGAACATATGGATGTAAATTAAATGATAAATTGAGGGTGCTTCTTGTTTACGAGGTAATAACTATATCCTGTAGAGGTGTTTATTAATCCAGTTATATATATAGTTATTACTAAGTTAACTGGAAGCATGCTCTAGTACTGGAGTGTCTAATGAGAGTAAATACATTTCAGACATGGGCCAAAAAAATAAGCCTTTTTTAAAATTAAACAGGAACAAAAGCTGAAATAGTTTGAAACAACATACAGTAACTCCTCGCTTAACGTTGTAGCTATGTTCCTGAAAAATACTACTTTAAGTGAAACCATGTTAAGTGAATCCAATTTCCCCATAAGAATTAATGTAAATGGAAGGGTTAGGTTCCAGGGAATTTTTTTTCACCGGACAAAAGACTATATTTTATGTGTGTGTGTATATATATATATGTACACACACACATGTATATACAGTATAAGTTTTAAACAAACAATTTAATACTGTACACAGCAATGATGATTGTGAAGCTTGATTGAGGTGGTGGAGTCAGAGGGTGGAAGAAGGTGGGATATTTCCCATGGAATGCCTTACTGCTAAATGATGAACTAGCATTCTGCTGAGCCCTCAAGGGTTAACACATTGTTGTTAATGTAGCCTCATACTCTATGAGGCAGCACGAATGGAGGGAGGGGAGATAGCATGGCAGAGAGAGACAGACATACACCTTGTGTGGGGGAGAGAGACACACATTGCCTCTTTAAGTACGCTGACCCCACTCTAAGTACACTGTCCTTAAGTACTTAAGTAGATCAGCAAGCTGCTGCCAGCAAGCTCCCTCTGTCCTGAGCCCAGTCGTGTGTCCCCCCCTCTAAGCAGATGGGGTAATGAAGCGGGGGGCAGGAGCAGGGGGAAAGGGGATACCCTGACATTAGCACCCTTCTTCCCCCCCACCCTGGCCCTGCACAGCAAGCAGGAGGCTCCCGAGAACACCTCCAAGGCAGAGGGCAGGAGCAGCACATGGCAGTGGGGGGAGGGACAGCTGAACTGCCCGGCAATGGATAGCCTGCTGGGTGGCTTCCCCACAGGGAACTTAGGGGAGTGGGGAGCTGATAGTGGGGCTGCCGGTCCACCCTGGTTCCAATACCCCCCCAGCTAGCTCCAACGGGCTGCTCTTTCTGCAAGCAGTGGACAAAGCAGGTGGCTGCCAAACAATGTTATAAGGGAGCATTGCACAACTTTAAACGAGCATGTTCTCTAATTAATCGGCAAAATAACAACGAAACAACGTTAACCGGGATGATTTTAAGTGAGGATTTACTGTATATGATGGGTGAAAAAAAGAGGATGAGATAATGATGTTTGCTGAGGGCAGTAGGGAATACTAGTAGCCATATTGTTGTGATAATTGCAAATGAACTTCTATTTTAAGCCTCATGTCTCCAACTCTAAAATCTATAAAGGAAGGAATATCTAATTCATCTGATAATATGTATTGTGATCAATGTAGAATTTTTGACCTAATTTGAAGCAAATTGGATAAAGAGTAGTTGAATTATGACAACAAAAAAATACAGATGTTCACCAGAATTGGAAAAATATCTACCTTTTAAAACCATTTTGTAGCAAAAACTCCAGAAAGAATGAGACAGATAAAACTTAGCAAAGAGTCCTGTGGCACCTTATAGACTAATGGACGTTTTGGAGCATGAGCTTTCGTGGGTGAATACCCACTTCGTCGGATGCATGCAGTGGAAATCTCCAGGGGCAGGTATATATATGCAAGCAAGAAGTAGGCTAGAGATAACGAGGTTAGTTCAATCAGGGAGGATGAGGCCCTCTTCTAGCAGCTGAGGTGTGAAAACCAAGGGAGGAGAAACTGGTTTTGTAGTTGGCAAGCCATTCACAGTCTTTGTTTAATCCTGAGCTGATGGTGTCAAATTTGCAGATGAACTGAAGCTCAGCAGTTTCTCTTTGAAGTCTGGTCCTGAAGTTTTTTTGCTGCAGGATGGCCACCTTAAGATCTGCTATGGTGTGGCCAGGGAGGTTGAAGTGTTCTCCTACAGGTTTTTGTATATTGCCATTCCTAATATCTGATTTGTGTCCATTTATCCTTTTCCGTAGAGACTGTCCAGTTTGGCCGATGTACATAGCAGAGGGGCATTGCTGGCATATGATGGCGTATATTACATTGGTGGACGTGCAGGTGAATGAACCGGTGATGGTGTGGCTGATCTGGTTAGATCCTGTGATGGTGTCGCTGGTGTAGATATGTGGGCAGAGTTGGCATCGAGGTTTGTTGCATGGATTGGTTCCTGAGTTAGAGTTACTATGGTGTGGTGTGCAGTTACTGGTGAGAATATGCTTCTGTTAGTCTATAAGGTGCCACAGGACTCTTTGCTGCTTTTACAGATCCAGACTAACACGGCTACCCCTCTGAAGATAAAACTTAGTTACATTAGATATAACTGATCTAGTGCTCAGGAACAAACTTCTTTGATTACACTTTAATTTTAAAAGCCATTTAGATATTAAATAGTGACATATTGCCATGTCAGCTCCAAAGACTTTAAACTCGGTGGTCAAATGACTGCTGAAGGCTTGTCAATGGGAAAAAAATGGTTTTTCCCTTCCAAAGTTAAACAGACAAGTTGTTTGGCCTCCGAAGATCATCATCCAACTTGAAAAGCCATGGTCTCAGAGAAAAAGAGGACTGAGGGTTCATACAACCAGGTGGAGTTGGGCAGGTGACAAAGAGTGCCTGAAGCCTATGTGAGGGAGGGGTCATAACAGGCCCCCTAATGGTCATCTGGGAGCTGATGCAAATGAATAGGGGTTTGCCAGGATATGTGAATCTCCTGAGGTCTACAGGAATGAGGCTCTTTTCCTGTGTACTTTAATCTATCCATAGGAGAGAAGAGGTGAAATGCCCCCGTATGTGCTGTCCTGCTCCTCTCTGATCCTATTGTTTTTCTCATTACTCCAGCCCTGCAGATTTCCTAAGATCCTTCAGGAAGGGGATTTCCTCTATTACACACCTCATAATGTCCTCATGATGGGCTCCCCAACACATTACTTTAGGAGTGAAAGGGATTCTGTTCCTCCAGACACTCAGGAAGTCACAAATACGGAAAGAAATCCCCTTTCCTCAGCCTACTCCCATTAAAAAAGAATCTGTTTAGAACCATTACATTAGGACTATTAAAAAAAAAGTTTCCTAGACAAAAACCTGTACTTAGGTGGAGTCAATGTTACAAGTACAGAATTTTGGTTTAAGCTTGTATGACCTTTCAAGGAAGGTGAGTTTTACCCTACAAAGAGAATATGGACTATTTTTTAAACCAGGTAGGAAAGTTACCTTTTCCCAACTCTCAAGACAGGGACAAATATATTACACTGAAACCTGTATTCATGTTATATTTCATATTCTAAAGAAAGCTATATTGGTATGTTGTTAATGACACATATGAAAGCAGTGTAATCTGTGACTTTTTTCTTCCTTACTCACCTGCATATGTGACATATTATTTTATCATCTACTCAAACAAATAATAAGAAAAGATGGTAGCATTTATGCCAGTTGTATCTGATTTTATGGCCGTTTCATTAATAACAGAATCTTTATCCTCTTCTTGAAGTTCAAAGGATTTCATCTATGGACCAAATGCATCAGAAAGGATATACACTTATGCCTTCAGCATAGTAGACAGTTGAAAATTAGTTTCTAATATGTCCTGTATGTTGTCTACCAAAGATACCACACAGGTGGCCCAGGGATACAAGTTAGGGCCATATATTATACTCAATCCACCGCAGATCTCCCACTGATGACAATGGATAGTTTGTACTGAGATCAAGGGTAGGATTAAGGCTCTTATTTAGTAACTAAACTTTTAGTTGCTAGAATTATTGTTGCAGTTAGCATTACTCAATGGGAAAATTAAGCATGGGACTATTTTTGGAAGGACTACTTCTATTTCTGCTGTTGTTTCTTTGGCTATTTGCACATGTAATTGCAATAATTATCCATGTAAATTGGGTGTGCAAGGACACATACATTTTGCATGCAGAATTGTCCCATTTATGTTTTTAGAAATTCAGGCCCTGGCTTCAAGGTTAACATGTCATTTAGATAAATGGAGGGATTTCACATCTCTCAAAGCTGTTGCTTCGCTCTAAGACCGTGCTACATTGGTTGATGTTTATTAGATTTTCTTTTCATAAGAGCCAGAAAGTTTGTTTGTTTGTTTTGTTTTTAAATAAAATCTTGAATCCCGCATAATCTCAGTCTGTTATGAAGACCTAATAAATAATAGGTCCAGTCTGATCTGTGGACTGGCAGTCTAACAACCCTCTTCTAATCTATGCCATTTTTGTGGTTTGTAAGAAGTAACATTTGTTAAAAAAAAATTCAAGAACATTTAGTACTGAACTTGGGAAATGTACACAGATAAATCCACAAGTTACAGAATGTAACATTACAATTTAAAAATCACTTTCAATGGAAATTATCCTACAAAAAAGACAGCAAGCCTTTTTTTTGATAGCATAATTTATTTGTTTATAAAGAAGTAGCAGTGAGGAAGGAGCAGGTAATTATTATAAAACTTCCATTTCCGGAAGAAGTGGTAATTCTAATCTTTGGCAAGAAAGGGGAAAATGAGCCTTTCTGGAGCCTAGGAAAATTACACCCTCGTGGGGCTTAAAATGGATATCATACTGAAAAGGGTTTTCCCCAGCATGTTGTAATATTAAAGAATGAAGATATTACTTTTCAGAGCTAAAGAAAATAAAATATGTTTGTATTTAATATGATTCTTTCTGCTTTAAGGAAAGATCTTGTATCATTTTTGTGTATTTGGTCTCTGAGGAAGGGGATGTATAGTTATAGTGGAGGCACAAGAGACAAAAAGAGAGAAAGAGAATGTGTGTATGATTCCCATTATTTTCAGTGCTACAATTTCTGTTGCTGCTAAGAGAGTGCAGGGGGAAAAATGACAACAAAGTGGTATTTAGTTCAGTAAGAAACAAACTCCAGCTGTGAACTTGTGATCAGTCCTCCTGTATTCAAATGTGTTTCCTCCATTACTCTTACTAAGTTTCCAGGAACAGTAAGATCAATGTTTATTCTAAGTTTTGCGCACCACATATTTGTGTTTAAAAATTTCATTCTTTATATCTAGAAACCATAGCCTGGATTTCATAAAGTAAACATGGCAAAAGCCACCTACTTAAGGATTATATATAGATATACATACTACATACTTCCTTTTGTTCTAAGCTAGGGTGACCAGATGTCCCTATTTTATAGGGACAGTCCCGATATTTGGGGCTTTTTCTTCCATAGGCACCTATTACCCCCCACTCCCGTCCCGATTTTTCACATTTGCTGTCTGGTCACCCTATTCTAAGCTCTTAGGGACACCATATACACATAAATACATATATATATATATATATATATATATATATATATATATATATATATATATGCATACACATTTTATGGAGGCCTCAGTAGCAAATCCATAGTTAAGACTGCATTGGTCTTAAAACAGGATCAAAATCCCTGCTTCATGTCTTAATAACTGAATTAGCCTCCACATTTTTTAAATAATAATTTTGAATAGAACTACTGAACTTTCTTTGTAATAGAACAGATAGTAACATTTGCAGAGAAATTATTTTAAAATGCTCCCTTTTAGACATTTTACCTTATTTTTCTCTCATTTATTTGGGTTTCTTCAGGCAAACAAGTACTGTCCTTAAACGCTAAATTTCAGTCACAGATGCTGATCTCAGACACAAGCCACCTTTAAAATAGGGATCTTTCTCAATTTCTATCAAATGATATCTCTGTATTGAAGTGTCCTGGACAGCTCACACTTCATGGAGATTGCAGCATATGCTGGTGTCCTGGTACTGACCGGTATTTTAAAAAAACAACAAATCAAGCCTTTTTTAAAAAAGCCACATTGTAACAAAAATCAGTGTCCTCACTCCACATTTTAAAAATAGAGTTGAACAGACAATACATCATTATCAATGCAAACAAATCGCTGGCACGGCTGTCTTTAATCATAAAGCTATTTTATTATTTTTATATTTAGGTTTTCATCCTGCAAGGACTTAAGTCTGCACAGAAGTTTACTCACATAGCTAATCCCATTGAAATCAATGAGGTTACTTGCATCAATAAAGTTACACACGTAACTAGCCTTTGCAGCATCAGGGCCTAATTCATATTTTAAAAGTTGGAAGTAAATCATCAATCCTGCATGTTATCTCACATGGGTAGAGCCCCATTGGTTTCAATGAGTCCTTCGTGGGTTCTTTCATGAGGCCTGCCTGCATGGAACAGCTTGAAGATGTGGATACTATAGTCTTATTTTTTCATTTACAAATTTAACTTACCTTTTCTGTTCCAAAAGTAATCAGTGAACAAATGGAATCTTGCTAGTATGGGGCCAAGTTCTCCACTTCTATGGAAAAAGAAAAGTTAAAGATCTACTATTAGGTTAAAATGTGTATGTAAATGTGTAAAAAAACCCTGCCTCTTTCACTAATACTTTAGATCATTAAACTTGTTTTTAAAAATATTTTACTTTCCACTAATAATGTTGTTTGTTACCTTCTCTCAGCAAAGATTGTGAAAAATAGACCGATTTATTTCATGTTTATTTCTAGCCAGTTTCACTTTTTGTTTCTCAAGCACTATGTGAAATGTACCAGATTGGCTGCAATTTCTGCATAGAAATGTTGAAGTGAAAACAAATCACTGTTTTCACTGAAACTTAAAAATGTGTTTTTATTTAGGCCACAGAAAGACTTTTGGGCGCAAACAAAGCCCCACTGAAGTCAAGAGGACTCTGTGTGGACACATCAGAGTACCCTGCCCAGAGTTAACTGTGGGACTGGAGGATTAATTACTACCCCCTCTTTCAAACATTTCAGCACATAAACTCATGTTGTTGCCTAATTTATCACAGGTTTCAAAATATTTGGTGTTTTTCTTAAAGCCCCAGCTCTTACAATCCCTGTGAGAATATCTGTTTTCTTTTTTCTTATAAGTAAATTTCTAGCTCTCATGGTAGCAAAAACTCTGAAAACGTGAACCAAAAAGGAATGAGCATAGTTTGGGAGTGGGGGCATTCCCCTCAAACTGAAAGCCTTGGTCAGGTGCAGAATTTGCTGCCCCAATGTCAGGGGCGGCTCTAGGCATTTTGCCGCCCCAAGCACCGCAGGCAGGCTGCCTTCAGCGGCTTGCCTGCGGGAGGTCCACAGTCCCGCGAATTCGGTGGCAGCCTGCGGGAGGTCTGCCAAAGCTGTGGGACCAGCGGACCCTCCGCAGGTATGCCGCCGAAGGCAGCCTGCCTGCCGCCCTCGCGGCGACCGGCAGAGCGCCCCCCGCGGCTTGCCGCCCCAAGCACGCGCTTGGTGTGCTGGTGCCTGGAGCCGCCCCTGCCCAATGTGCAGCCCCGTTGGCCTGACTTGAGCTGTCCGCCCACCCCCAATATAGAAGTCAAACTATGCCAGTGTTTAAAGGCTCAAAACCAGGAGGCAAACACAAAGATCTCAAAATATTATTTTTAATCTCTCATGATTTCTAAGTCAGTTTCAAGGAGTTTTGTGGCTTCACTCACTATATCTAAAAACATGGTATTGGCACTATGACTTTATAGATGTACTTAACTTTACAAATGTGAGTAGTCCCATTGGCTTAGCATGTACATGTACATTTAAGTACATGTATAATTTTTTTCAGAACTAGGGCCTCAAGTTTATACTGTTATTCTGGGTGTTGGGAGAAACCTTGCTGAAGCTGGTGGGCACAATAGATGCCTTCCATTCAGGCTACATGAGGGAACAATTAAATGCCCCTTTGTTTAGCAATATCTGAAACAATAAGAGCCACCACCTAAAACACTGGCCGCATGTAAAGCCATTGAGGAATCTGAATTATGTAGGCAGAATGAAAAGGCAGAGACAAGGGATTGATAGGTGTGTATGTGAGAGAGATGGGACAGAAACACCACAGAAATAAAGAAGGTGCAAAGTAGCCCCAGAAAGCTATGGAGTATGACTCGCCCTAAGAAAAAGCTGAGAGAGAGCTTTCAGTAAAGTGCTGGCTTTTTAAAGAGGACTGGAACTGTAAGCAAAGAAGCTATCTTATATTTGGTTTCTACTGTGTTTATGGAAACAAGGCTTTGTAAGGGAGGAGGGTTGAGCATTAGCCTGCTAACCCCTTGGCTGTGAGTTCAATCTTTAAGGAGGCTATTTGGGGCAAAAATCTGTCTGGGGATTGGTCCTGCTTAGAGCAGGGGGTTGGACTAGATGACCTCCTGAGGTCCCTTCTAACCCTGATATTCTATGAAGATTGCACCAAAGAAATCCCTGACTCCATCATCTTTTCTCCTCCTAACCAAAACAACCCACAAAATCCTGTAAACTGTCTAAGAGGGATCAAGAAGGGGGTAACAACATACAATTATCTATTAAAAAGGAGCTCCTCTCATCCAGGTATTTCTAGACAATTCTTAAATTCACAGCACTAAAATAAAATCCATAATGAGAGCACTCTGCTTAAAATTATATTTTATAAAAACCTATTTTAATATGTTTATTTGGAGGTTAAATTACTGCTAGTTACACTAACCTTACTGTATTGAGTTTGCAATTCCTAAAGTACACTGCATGAGAGGAAGATGCTAGCTAGAAACAAGTATCAGAGGGGTAGCCATGTTAGTCTGGATCTGTAATGCAGCAAAGAGTCCTGTGGCACCTTATAGACTAACAGACGTATTGGAGCATGAGCTTTCGTGGGTGAATACTCACTTCATCGGATGCATGCATCCAAAACGTCTGTTAGTCTATAAGGTGCCACAGGACTCTTTGCTGCTTTAGCTAGAAACAAATGACATTGACCAGTATATTTATACTGTTGAAACTGACAGAAGCAAATAAACCAACAGTGGCAATGGTGAAAAGTAATTTACGTTTAAAAATACTACACAGGTTGAAACAAGGGACTGGATGGGCACATCAGTATCTCCTTGAAGGCAGAAAAGGGAAAAGGCCTAAGGGAGAGGGGGATTAAGGGTAACAGAGTTGGTCAGGAGATATGACCTCCGAATGGCAGTTATAGGAGCCACAGATCTCTAGGCACACACATGCCTCCATGTCCCCCAGTGGCTACACAGCTTGTATGAGGCCTTTAGCCACACTATTGGCACTGTAAGCCACTTCCTGGTCCGTGCAAACATTCAGGCCAGGGAAGGAAGCGAGTCACAGGACAAGTACCTCCATCCTTTTTACCCCCACAAGGTGAGTGAAGGGTTCCTGGCTCCCCCCCAAACTGGTCCTTCCTGGGCTGCACTTCCGCCTCCCATGTAGGGGCAAAGAACAGCGCGACGTTACGCAACCGTGTGGGGGTAAGGCCAGCAACCATGGAGTAGCCGCTCCACTGAGCTGGGGGGCGGGCACGCTCTCCTCTCCCATTGCACCAGTGGCTGGAAAGGCGGCGCAGCCCGGGACAGTACCCAGACGGCGGCAGCCCGGCTACCTTCTCAGGCATAGCGCGCAAAAGGCTGCGCCCGCGGCCCCGCCCCCAAACGTTAACTCCTCCCAATCGCCGCCGCCGCCGCCGCCGCTCGTTCTTCCCCCTCCTCCTTATGCCTGAAGGGCGGGGCGGCAGGAGCCGGTAACTGTCGCGCATGGGCGTTGGGCTTTTTCAGCGCGGGGTGACGGAGCCTTGCTGTGGCTGCCGCGCCATTCTCCTCTGTCCCCATCCCCTAGGATTAGAGCGGGCGCGCCCCCCTCCTCCCCTTTGGCTGCTGCAGCCCCTGCGTTGTGTGACTGGGAAGCTCCTGAGTGCGAGGCATGAAGCTGAGCAAAGCCCAGTATGATGAAATAGCCCAGTTCCTGGGGCACGTGCAGCCCACCAGACAGAGCCTGAGGAAGCTGAAGGAGAGATTCCCTAGGTAAGTCTGTCTCAACTCCACCCCCCTGGGCTTCCACCCTATGCCAGTGCTGCCTCCACTCCTCTGGGCTGGTGGGGTGGCCTGCAATTTCCATGCGTGGATTATAGGAGCTAGATCTCCTTTTTAAGGGCAGCCCTGCAAGGTGGTTTTATGCGTGGTACAAAATTCTACGTGGTGCAAAATCACACACATACACCTCCCCCCCATAATGCAGCATACAGTCGTCTGGGGGTAATGTTTGTCTTGTGTGACCTTATGGGGATCAAAATAAAGGATGCCCCCAAATAAGAGATATCTGGTTACCCTATGTGAACCCCAAACTCCAAATAGATCCAATTTCCCGAGTGAGCCATCATTGCTTTGATCCCTGATTAGGGGGAATTGAAGTGGAATCCTGCTTGGGATGCTAGTTCCCTTTCCTTCTAGTACAGGGAAAGGAATGGCCTGCAGACCCTGCTGTAACTTTCTCCTGCACATCGTGCCACTGTTGGGTTGGTTGAAGGCTCAATCAAGGACCACCTGCCTAGATGAGCATTAACCCATCTCACCTTCTGATACTGCTTCAGTTAAGATCACCAATGCAGTCAGGTTAATACCTACTTGGACAAAACTGAAAAGCATGGATGATAGGAGGTTCTCCATGAGGAGTTGGGCCTCATTTCTTGCATTTACTTCCTGCCAGCTATGATAGAGGTCATGTTTGTTAACCTTCAGGAAGCTGCAAAGCTCACCTCCTTTCCCAGACTTTTGGAAAGGGGGTTGATATGAGGGTTGTGAGGTGATAGTGGCAGCCATATGGGATGTTACTTATGTTTTCTGGGTATTTAGGACTATATTCTCAGTACTTTATGTAGGCATAATGTTTGTTGGGAGGGCTTTACAATTTGCTGTTTTTGTGAAGACGCTACCTGTTCTGATCGGAGAGTATCTCCCGTCGGCGGAGGTACTCCACCTCCCTGAGAGGCGGCAGCTATGTGGACAGGAAAAGCCCTCCCATTGACATAGCACTGTGTAAACTGGGGAATAGGTCAGTATAACTACGTCACTGTGGGGTGTGGATTTTTTACACGCCTGAGCAATGTAGTTATACTGACATAAGTTCCTAGTCTAGACCAAGCGTTAGTGTTGGTGAATTGCTCTGAAGTAATGATCTTTCCTTGGCCTAAATGTTTTCCTTCACAGAAAATAAATCATGAAACGCCAACTTTCTGAGCCTCTGTACCAATATTCTTCAACACTGAGCTGGATGGACTACCTCTGTGAGTAAGAGGGTAGTTCAGCCTCCCTTCTCATTCTCTCATTAACCTCTGCTGAGGTAGCAGGTAAAAATGCACATTGTGGTTGCATTTTTTGTGAAGGTGACAGCTGTCTACTGTGATTTATTAATCAGCAAGCTGGAATTTTGGAAAATCATTCAACTGAAGATTCCATGAGAGGACTTTCAAATATCTGGGCTTCCATTTCAGTTACAAAGCAAGCTCCCACCTCCCTCCCAAATTTAATATTTTAAAATAAATGAAAATAGTTTTTCAGCAGTTGAGACCCCAGGCTTTGTAGAGATTGGAGTCCACTTGGTCTGGTCTACATTTAAAAAGTTAGCTTGGCTTAAGTATGTCACTCAGGGGTTGTGAAAAATGTCATGCCCTGTGTGATGTAATTAAGCCCCTGGTGTAGACTCTGCTAAATTGATTAAAATTCTGTTGCTTTTGTGTCTAAACTACAGCAGCGCCACTACAGCTGTGTCACTATAGCATTTCTAATGCTGACATACCCCTTGTAGAGTTAGCTGTAGAATGAGGGTATGTCTACACTTAAAACGCTACAGTGGCACAGCTGTAGCTGCACCACTGTAACACTTTACTGTGGACACAGATTACAGTGATGGGAGAGGTTCTCCTATCACTGTAGTGAATCCATCTCCCCAAGAGGAGGTAGCTAGGTTGATGGAAGAATTCTTCCATCGACTTAGCACTGTCTACACTGGGGGTTAGGTTGGCATAGCTATGTCTCTCGTGTGTGAATTTGTCACACCTCTGAGAGAAGTAGCTATGCTGATGTAAAGTTTCAGTGTACACCAGCCCTCAACCTTCAACAAGCTTTCCCTTTCCTCTGCTTACAAAACTCTGGATCATCTATGCACACAACTTGCACCAATTTAATTAAATCAGTTTAACATCACACCTTTAGGTAAACTGCTCCAACTTGGATTGTGGACTGTCTAATCTGATGAGTGTTCATACACAAGGTTGCACTGGTTTAACATATTGATTTCACATCACACAGACTTTCAAACACATTCAGGAACTTTCTGTTCACCTCCCCACATATCCTTTACCAGGTACTTTGATCCCACAAATCTATGTACCATATGTGCAATGGGGATGTCATACCCCAGAACTGATAGGCCTTTTCCATCTATAGCTTCTAGTAAAACAATTCAGTTAACTTTAACTTTCATGTTTAAATTGCCAATTACACTCCACTTTGTTAGAGTAGAAGGTGCAGTGCTGCAGTTCCATAGACTGTCCTTAATTCAAAAATCCAACAAGCCAAGGTGTAATCACCAATAAAAAAAAAATCACCCCTTAACCTTTTCTTTATTAAGCTAAATAAATTGAGCTCTGTGGAACTTTTACTATAAGGCATGGATCCATAGATCATTCTTGTGACTCTTCTTTGAATCCTCTCCAAGTTTTCAGTATCCTTGAGTTGTGGACACCAGAAATGGGTATTCCAGTAGCGGTCACACGAGTGCCAAAGACAGAGATAATATAATCTCCCTTCTCCTCAATATTCTTTTCTTTTTGTATTCAAAGATCACGTTAGCTTTTTAGGCTGCATTTGCTCTGGGAGCTCATAGTCGACTGAAGAAGACTTGGGATCATGGTGGCTAATCAGTCTCTGCTTTCCAGGATAGACATTTGTCTGTACTGAAATGCATATTGTTTGTATGTGCCCAGATTACTTAATAATCCAGATTTCTCTATATTAGTGATCTACCCTCTTCATTATTTACCACTTCCCCCAACCTTTTTGTCAGTTGAAAATTTTATTAGTGATTTTCTTTTCTTCCAGATTATAGATAAAAATGGTAAATAGAATAGATCCAAGAAACATTCCCTGTGAGATTCCACTAGAAACACACCTGCTCAATGATTCCCTGTTTACAATTAAATTCTGAGATCCTGATGGCTAGTTTTTAATCCATTTAATGTATGCCATGTTGATTTTTGTGGTCGTCTAGTTTCTTAATTAAAATGTCAAGCGGTACCAAGTGATATGCACTAGTATACATCAACACTATTACCTGTATCAACCACATTTGTAATCTTATTAAAAATATATAAATCAAGTTAGTGCACTCTCTTCCTCTTCTTCCAGCATCATCACTACCACCCAGAGCTTTCCGGCTGTTTTGAGATGGGAGGGTGAGGGTTCCTGTTGTCTTACCTCTTCCAGTCTCCTTTTATTTTGTAAAGGAAGAAATAAAGGGTGTCGTCTTTCTCATGAGTAGCATCAGTCCCTGAGTCATCTGCCGCCTGGGAAAGCTCTAAGCAACAGCAGAGTACAATTGACATGATTCTTGTCAGTTTCACCACTACCCATGTGTTTCAGAATAGTAGCAGAAAGTGAAAGTGATCAGGGTGGAGGAGGCGGAGATTGGGAATGCTTCGTAAGTAGTAGAGATAGTGGACTGTCAGATTTGAGAAAACAGCAGCATAACAGTTTGTGCTTGCACTTGGAAGGCTGTCTTGGCATTTGTAAGGACTATAAGCATTGTTATTAAAATATGAAATTTTAAATACAGGAAAAATTCATAGCTCTGCTCCTCCTTACCACTTGCTGGGGACATTTTCCCGGTGGCCATCCGTGACTGATCTTTTCATGCCTTGTTTACACAAATCATCTCATTGATTTCAATGGGACTACTCACTCATGTGAGGAAAAAGCAGGATTTGGCCCTCAGGTAGATATGTAAACCTAAGCAGTCATTATATGTTTCAATTCTATCTTTAAAAGTGGCAACTCTTTGCAGTAGTGCACCAGTTTAGTTTATTTGGAATATATGCCATCTCCAGCAGCCTACACAAATACTAGTTTCCTTGAGAGGTTTTAATGTTTTTTTTTTTGTCTGTGAGCCTTCAAACTCAATACCATCATTTATGGATGATATGTTACACCACTGTTTTGCTTTGTCAATAGTATTTGGAGCAAAAGCTAATATAATTTAAAATTTAACTTGCACTTCAAGCTACATTTAGCTAAGCATGTAAATGGCCTGAGAATATGGGATGAGATCTTATTTAGTTGGAGGCTTGAAAAAATCTGTATAAACGTATTGAAATCTTGTATGTCGTAACAACCAATTACAATGAACTCTGTTACAGTCAAAATAACTTTATAGTGAGTGAAGTAGACTATAAGTCCCCAATTACTTGTGTAAGTTGCAGTGTGGAAATTGTAACTTCTGTTATAAAGAAGCTGTTAAAAGGCTGATTGCTGAATTGAATTGGAGGGGTGTTTTAATCTACATCTTAGCCATGATGTAGAATATATGTATGCCTGAGAATGTGACTCTTAGGGCTTGGCTACACTTGAAAGTTGCAGCGCTGGGAGTTACAGCGCTGGTCGTGCAGCTGTGTAGGGACAGCGCTGCAGTGTGGCCACACTTGCAGCGCTGTATTGAGAGCTGCATTGTGGGCAGCTATCCCACAGAGCACCTTGTCCCATTTTGGCTCTGTGGGTTGTGGGAAGGGGATGGAAGGGTGCAGGTCATTCCGCTTCCTGTCCCAATGCCCCGTGGTGCATCGCTTCACATCCCAGCATTCACAGTTTTTCCGGCCACGTTTGGCGCCATTGTGAGTCTCTTTCTGTTTTTTACTCTCTGTCTGTGAATCGCGATTTCTGTGGGAAATGGAGCCCGAGCTGCTGAGGACTGTGCTGATGAGTGTCGCCAGCACAACACGTTTGGCAGTTGAGCTATTCCTTCAGCTCCAAAGTGACAGTGAGGAGTCCGATGATATCGCGTCGCCTGCCGCGTGTGACACTACAGTGCTTGTGGCATTCACGGAAATGCTCAGCACCGTTGAACGCCGTTTTTGGGCTCGGGAAACAAGCACTGAGTGGTGGGATCACATCGTCATGGAAGTCTGGGATGACGAGCAGTGGCTGCAGAACTTTCGTATGAGAAAAGCCACTTTCATGGGACTGTGTGCTGAGCTCGCCCCCACCCTGCGGCACAAGGACACAAGATTGAGAGCTGCCCTGACGGTGGAAAAGCGGGTGGCTATTGCAATCTGGAAGCTGGCAACTCCAGACAGCTACCGGTCGGTCGGGAACCAGTTTGGAGTGGGAAAGTCGACCGTTGGAATCGTGTTGATGCAAGTTTGCAGGGCAATTAATCGCATCCTGCTAAGAAGGACCGTGACTCTGGGGAACGTGCAGGACATTGTGGATGGCTTTGCACAAATGGGTTTCCCTAACTGTGGAGGGGCGATAGATGGGACGCATATTCCTATTCTGGCACCCCCCCACCTAGCATCAGAGTACATTAATCGGAAGGGGTATTTCTCTATGGTTCTCCAGGTGCTTGTGGATCACCGTGGGCGTTTCATTGACATTTACACAGGCTGGCCTGGAAAGGTGCATGATGCACGCATCTTTCAGAACAGTGGCCTGTTCAGGAAGATGCAGGCAGGGACTTATTTCCCAGACAAGAAGATCACAGTAGGGGATGTCGAAATGCCCATTGTGATCCTTGGAGACCCCGCTTACCCGTTACTGCCTTGGCTCATGAAACCCTATACAGGGAAGCTTGACAGGAGCAAGGACCGGTTCAACTACAGGCTGAGCCGGTGCCGAATGACTGTGGAGTGTGCTTTCGGGCGTTTAAAAGCCCGCTGGAGGTCCCTGTATGGGAAGCTAGACTTGGGGGAAAGCAGCATCCCCGCGGTTATATCCGCATGCTGTACCCTCCATAATATTTGTGAAGGGAAGGGTGAAACATTCAGTCAGGCATGGACCACCGAGGTTCAAGTCCTGGAGGCTGAATTTGCACAGCCAGAGAGCCGGGCTACTAGAGAGGCCCAGCACAGGGCTACAAGGATTACGGATGCCTTGAGGGAAGAATTTGAGGCTGAAAGCCAACAGTAATGTTTGCTGCCTTGCATGGGAGTGAAGTGGAGTGGTTATACTGTTAGGATTCTATTATCCCTAACATGATTTGCAGTGACTATTTCTTTACTGGGATAAGGTATCTTTCACTATCTGCAATAATAAAGACTGTTTTCAAAGCCAATATTTATTTTATTGAAAAGAAAAAAACTTCATTGACAGACACACAACATTTCAGGAACCTAAAAGGGCAGGGGGGTGGGTTGGTGAACTGTACAGTCACAAGTTTGCATATGTCCTGTCTGCAGTGCTGTGCAATGGCTGCTGCACTTCAGGGTGCATATACTGCATGGTGATGGGGGTTGCGTGCAGAGGGTAAGGGTCGTAGTTCTCAGGGCTGGTTGGTGAACGTACAGGTGTTGGAGGCAGCTGGTGGTGGTAAGAACCTGGATGCTGGGGAAGGGGGTTTGGAGCTGACATTGGGGCAGAAGAGAATAAAATTTGGGACGGGGGTGGGGGGCTGTGGGGCAGCACGGGACTGCTCTGCCTGCATGGCTACGAGTGCATGGAGAGAGTCGGCTTGGCGCGCCAGGATGCCTAGCAGCTGGTTTGTGCTTTTCCTCTTTGCCACAGCGTTTCTCCGCCAATGTCTCTGGCGGATCCTGCTTTCCCTTTCTCTCCACTCCTGCAGGTGTTTACTCTCTCTAGCAGAGTGATTAATAACTGTTTTCAGCATGTCTTCCTTGGTTTTTCGCGGCTTTCTCCTCAGATTCTGTAGTCTCTGTGCTGTGGTAGATCTGGGCAGTCCAGCAGTCAAGGTCACTTTTGGAAGGCAAAAATGGCAACAGTTAACAGGGTAGCATTGTTAATTATCTCATCCAGACAGTAATTCCCACACACTGAAGGAGTTTACAGTCTTCACTTTAGCATACTTTTCCCATACCAAATAAGAGCACACATAACACAACAGGAGCCACGAAATGGTGAGTAAGGGGTACTGGGTGCTTCAGGGCTGTGCAGGGGTTTCTGTGCGTTGGGGACAGCAAACAGCTGCAGGGGGGATCTGCACTAAACAGTCTCCCAACATTTTCCACAGGAGTTACTCCTGGAAGATATCTCCCTGCTGCGGGTCACCAGGGAAGAGCGGGAAGGTCTTCTGCAGCAATGCGGATTCCGCCCTGGCCCCTATGCAGCTTGCCCGTGTGCAGCAATGGTCCCCCCACCCCTCGCGGCACAGTGGCGCGGACGCGTTAGCCTGACTGGGACAAGGACCACAGTGGCTTTCCCTATAAACCTGCGCAGGCACATTGCCCACGCTCTGGCTGAAACTTTTGAGGAGATTACTGCAGCCAATTACCGCGACGTGATAGACCACATCAATGGGCTATTCCACATCTAGGCATGCATGCATGCAGCCCTAACCCCCCCTCTTCTCCCAAAACATTTCCACCCTGAAAATAAAAGCCGCTTACCGGTAACCCGCTCCTCTGCTTGTCCTTCAGCAACTGCTGGCTGCTGCGATTGGCTACCTTCCTCCTGGCTTGAGAAGAGCTCCTGACTGCATGCCTCCTGGGACTCTGGGGTGTCTTCCCCCATCCCAGTAGCTTCACTCGCGGTTTCCTCCCCCCCCGCCTCCTCCTCCTCCTGCTGCTCCTGTCCCCCACCCTGCTCAGAAGTGTCCATCGTGGTCCTCAGATTGGCAGTGGGGTCACCCCCAAGTATCACGTCCATCTCCCTGTAAAAACGGCAGGTCGTGGGAGCAGCGCCGGAGCGGCGGTTTCCCTCGCGGGCTTTGTAATAGGCACTCCGCAGTTCCTTTACTTTAACCCTGCATTGCAGCGCGTCCCGATCATGGCCCCTATCCAGCATGGACCTTGATACCTGCTCAAAGATATCATAATTCCTACGGCTGGAGCGCAGCTGGGACTGCACAGCTTCCTCCCCCCAAACACTAATGAGCTCCAGCAACTCGCCATTGCTCCATGCTGGGGCTCGTTTGCCACGTGGAGGCATGGTCACCTGGAAAGATTAACTGATTGCACTCCACACCTGGCTGCAGCAAACAGGAAGGGGATTTTTAAAATTCCCGGGGCATTTAAAGGGCGGGTCACCTGAGGCCAGAGCAGTAGAGTGCAAACTGACGAGCAGAGTGGCTGAACAGGAATTCTGGGATATCTCCTTATTCCCTGGAGGCCAATTAAAGCGCTGGTGTGTGTCCACACCTGATGAGCAGCGCTGGATCACCAGCGCTGCACTCCTTATACGCCAACCCGACCAGGTGTACAGCCAGCGCTGCAGCCAGGGAGTTGCAGCGCTGGATGTGCCTTGCAAGTGTGGACGGAGAATAATTGCAGCACTGGAAAGCCTCCACCAGCGCTGCAACTTGCAAGTGTAGCCAAGCCCTTAGTGAAGCTTACTCAGTAAGGTGGGAAATGGCTTACTCCAGGACTGCACAACTTGTAAAGCGGCGAGGGCCACATTCCTCCAAAGAAAACAGCTGAGGGCCGAAACCTCCCAGCCCGAGGAAGCACCCCGCCCCCGGGCCGCCCAGCCCTGTGGAAACAAACCCTCCTTCCCCAGCGTCGCCCCACCAAAACAGCTGTGGGCCAAAAAGGAAGGTTGGGGGTGGGGAGGTGATACTTTATTTTAAATCAACCAGGGGCTCCCAGCTAAAGAGGTGGCTAGGAGCCCTCAGGGTCAAATTAAAGGGCCCGAGGATCCGGCGGCTGGGGGAACCCGGCAGGGCCGGCTCTAGGTTTTTTGCTGCCCCAAGCAAAATAAAATTTGGCTGTCCCCCTTCCCAGCCCTGGGCTCCCCCCATACCCTCCTGCTGCCCCAGTCCTGGGCTCTCCCCCCACCCACACACACCCCCTGCCATCCCAGCGCTGGGCTTCCCCCTTTCCTCCCCACCAGTGCCCTCCCCCCACCCTGCTGCTGCCCCATCCTGGGCTCCCCCCGACCAGTGCCCCCTCCACACCTGCCGCCCCAGCCCTGGGTCACTGGTAACTCGCTCCCAGGGCAGGTCATTGAGCCGGAATTTTGGATGTGCACAAAACACAGACAGGATTGGTTCCCATATGGTTACAGAGCTGCAGTAAAGTGGAACAATTTTCAGGTTGTGTGATAGGAGGATATCTGGATGCATATTATAAGACTGTCCTCCATAAATGAGGAAAAGTTGAGGTGCCTTTATTATTCTTTTGTTCCACTCTTTCTTTCTATGGGGAATTTGCCAATGCAATATCACTATCTTCTTTTCAAACAAACAAAAAGGCAATGGCTGTTGAAAATAGCAATTCCAATCCTAATAAGCATTTCTTGCTCAATTTTATCCTACTTTTTCTACAGCAAGTTACAGTGGATCAATATATTTGATTTGGGAGAAATGAAGTAAAAGCTGCCCAAACCGAGCTTGAGCACTCCTGAATTTTGAGGTGTTCAAATCTGGAAGGCAGGTGCTGGGGGTGGGAGAGGGCTGTGGGCTCCATGGGAGAGCATGGCAGCAACTGTCTGGAGCTGCACGGAGCCAGACACGCTGGTCTGAGTGGCACAGTAAGCGGTTTGGGGGTTGGAGAAGGGGTAGGAGGTTCTGGGGGGCAGTCAAGGGACAGGGAGCAGGGGGGGTTGGATGGGGCAGAGGTTCGGAGGGGCAGTCAGGGGACAGGCAGCAATTGGATAGGTATGGGAGTCCAGGAGATTTATCAGGGGACAGGTAGGGGGTGAGGTCCTGGGGGGAAGTTGGGTGGGGTCTCAGGAGGGGGCAGTTGGGGACAAAGAGAAGGGAGGCTTAGATGGGGCTGGGGTCCTAAGGGGCAGTTAGGGGCAGGGGTCTCGGGAGGGGGTAATCAGGGGACAAGGACCAGTGGTGCTTAGATAGGGGGTGGGGGTCTGGGGAGGGGGCAATCAGCGGCTAGGGGCTAGGATTTAAAGGGCTCTGGGCTCCCTGCCCCTGTGGGCAGCCCAGAGCCCTCTGATTCCCGGCCGCGGCTGGGATTTAAAAGGCTCTGGGCTCCCCGGCTGCCGGCAGCCCAGAGCCCTCTGATTCCCGGCCGCGGCCGGCTGGGATTTAAAAGGCTCTGGGCTCCCTGCCCCTGCGGGCAGCCCAGAGCCCTCTGATTCCCGGCCGCGGCTGGGATTTAAAGAGCTCTGGGCTCCCCGCTGCAGCGGGCAGCGCAGAGCCCTTTGAATCCCGGCCCCCGCTGAGATTTAAAGGGCTCTGGGCTCCCTGCCTCTGCGGGCAGCGCAGAGCCTCTGATTCCCGGCCGCGGCTGGGATTCAAAGGGCTCTCGACTGCCCGCAGAGTGCCGTGTAGGGGGGATTTAGAATCCCCCGGCGGGCCGCACAGTGCGGCCCGCGGGCCGTATGTTGTGCAGGCCTGGCTTACTCAGTAAGGTGGGATATAACTATTGTGCATAAGTAACCCTGCACATGCATGCACACAATTTGCGTCTAATGCTAAAATGCAAAGTCTCTTTTCAAGACGTGACCTGAACTTTTACAAGACAATGCTTTTTTTGCCTCTGTCTTCACAGACAAGGTCAGCTCCCAGACAGCTGCACTCTGCAGCACGGTATGGGGAGGAGGTGACCAGCTCTCTGTGGAGAAAGAAGTAGTTCGGGACTGTTTAGAAAAGCTGGACGAGCACAAGTCCATGGGGCCGGATGCACTGCATCCGAGGGTGCTAAAGGAGTTGGCCGATGAGATTGCAGAGCCATTGGCCATTATCTTTGAAAAATCATGGCGATCGGGGAAGGTCCTGGATGACTGGAAAAAAGCTAATGTAGTGCCCATCTTTAAAAAAGGGAAGAAGGAAGATCCAGGGAACTACAGGCCAGTCAGTCTCACCTCAGTCCCTGGAAAAATCATGGAACAGGTCCTCAAGGAATCAATTCTGAACCACTTAAAGTAGGGGAAAGTGATCAGGAACAGTCAGCATGGATTCACCAAGGGCAAGTCATGCCTGGCTAACCTAATTGCCTTCTATGATGAGATAACCGGCTCTGTAGATGAGGGGAAAGCAGTGGATGTGCTATTTCTGGACTTTAGCAAAGCTTTTGATACAGTCTCCCACAGTATTCTTGCCAGCAAGTTAAAGAAGTATGGGCTGGATGAATGGACGGTAAGGTGGATAGAAAACTGGCTAGATGGCCGGGCTCAATGGGTAGTGATCAATGGTTCCATGTCTAGTTGGCAGCCGATATCAAGTGGAGTGCCCCAAGGGTCGGTGCTGGGGCCGGTTTTGTTCAATATCTTCATTAACGATCTGGAGGATGGTGTGGACTTCCACACCGTAGCAAGTTTGCAGATGACACTAAACTGGGAGGAGTGGTTGATACGCTGGAGGATAGGGATAGGATACAGAGGGACCTAGACAAATTAGAGGATTGGGCCAAAAGAAATCTGATGAGGTTCAACAAGGACAAGTGCAGAGTCCTGCACTTAGGACGGAAGAATCCCATGCACTGCTACAGACTAGGGATCGAATGGCTGGGCAGCAGTTCTGCAGAAAAGGACCTAGGGGTTACGGTGGACGAAAAGCTGAATATAAGTCAACAGTTTGCCCTTGTTGCCAAGAAGGCTAATGGCATTTTGGGTTGTATAAGTAGGGGCATTTCCAGCAGATCGAGGGATGTGATCATTCCCCTCTATTCAGCACTGGTGAGGCCTCATTTGGAGTACTGTGTCCAGTTTTGGGCCCCACACTACAAGAAGGATGTGGATAAATTGGAGAGAGTCCAGCGGAGGGCAACAAAAATGATTAGGGGGCTGGAGCACATGACTTATGAGGAGAGACTGAGGGAACTGAGATTGTTTAGCCTGCAGAAGAGAAGAATGAGGGGGGATTTGATAGCTGCTTTCAGCTACCTGAAAGGGGGTTCCAAAGAGGATGGATCTAGACTGTTCTCAGTGGTAGAAGAAGACAGAACAAGGAGTAATGGTCTCAAGTTGCAGAGGGGGAGGTTTAGGTTGGACATTAGGAAAACCTTTTTCACTAGTAGGGTGGTGAAGAACTGGAATGGGTTACCTAGGGAGGTGGTGAAATCTCCTTCCTTAGAGGTTTTTAAGGTCAGGCTTGACAAAGCCCTGGCTGGGATGATTTAGTTGGGTTTGGTCCTGATTTGAGCAGGGGGTTGGACTAGATGACCTCCTGAGGTCCCTTCCAACCCTGAGATTCTAAGATTCTATGGAAATGATCAAAATCCATGTGACACTGCAGTAGTACAGAGCCAAAATGAAAGATGTGCTTACTCCACTCTAGAAGAGTTAATGGGGAAGAAGAAAGCTTGAAGACTTATTTTTTGGGTGGAAGTGTGAATTTTTTCTCTTAAAGGATTTTGTGTTTTGCTTTTACATTTGTGGAGTAGATTTGTCCATACTTGAAAGGGGTAAGAACATTGGGTTGAAGACTTTTTCTTTTATTTTCCTCTCTGTCCATTCTGAGATGTATGCAGGGTTGTTATAGCTGAGATGTGACAGCTATAGCTTATTTCTTTTGCTAGTTCATCTCTGCAAAGAGCAGTGTTTGTTACAATTGTGAAATGTTCAACTATGATGGCTATGGAGCAGGAACTGTCACGTGGGGAAGCATCTGAATTGCAGCAGTCATATTGGCTAGGTAAAGAGTGAGTCTTTCTTGTCCTCAGGAATTTGTACAATAACAAATGTGTTAAAATCAGGCCATGCCTTTATTCAAAGCCCATTGAAATTGGTGGGATTTAATGGTGAAGTATAAAGACTAAAGCATCCTGTTGAAGCGTATTTGGAAATAAATTTCCTAGAAATGTGCTATACTTCAAAATACCATTGTTGTATATCAGGTGCACATGTCTTAAATACAGAGGAAAGAATAAACTTGTTAAAGGAATAAACTAATTGTACTGATTTTTGGTGGTCACAACATACTTTAATGTGATGCTTTGTAAAGTTATATATTTGTAATAATAATAATTCGTAGCATAGTAATATAACGGTTGTACCACATTTGTCCTTTGCAGTATTTCATCGTGCAGCAACTTGGGTGTCCTCTGAAAGACAAACAGATGTCTGTAGATTTAAAGGCCAGATTATTGTGGCTGTTGAGTTAGGATGGCATGGAAGATTTAACACTGACCATATGTGATTTTTTTTTTTTAATTGACTCATGGATTTTGGACTATTGTTATAGTCATATTTTGTGTCGTGAAGGACTGTAATAGTAAAAACGGTAATTCTGATTGTACTTCAGGGACAATTACTTATGTTATCATTCTTCTGAAGTCTGAAAACAAGTTCAGGTTAAGAGTTTTACGGGAAGAAGAGATTTGGTACATCATAGTGAAAAATATTTTATTCATGTGATAGCTTTGTGGACAATCCTAGTCTGAGCTATATTACAATGGCACAATAAATTGCTGAATATACTGTCTGCTGAATATGACCTCACCATGAAAAATTTGATGCATTAGAGTAGGAAAGGTTGGAATATATCAACCTTAGCTGACAAGGGACTTTGAATTTTGACCTAATACAGATGACCTCTGTGTGCAATAAAAGTGAGCTTAATCTCCAGGTCAAGGTAGAGGTGAATGGCAGGGCAATGTGGAAAGGCTTGCACTGGATCTGGATGGATCATACCTAGCAAGCAGAGAAATAGAAAACTTAGTTTTTAGGATCACCAGATGGTTATTTACTTTGTTAGCTCAGGTCTGTTCCCCACCATGAACCAAAATATATCTAAGCACAGCTGATGCCAACTTGTTCAATTGTTTGTCTGAATAAAAGGTATGAGATGTGTGTGTTTTGCTCCTATATGTCATTGACTAGCAAAGCTAAATATAAAATGTTCTCCTAGCATGTAGAAAAGAAGGTGTCAAATTACCTTATTGAATAAAAAAAAATCTAAAAGCTTTATTCCTTTGACAGCCAACGTATCTTTGGAACACATGAAGTTTATTCCTAAACTTTATTCCTAAATGACTTCTCCCTTTAGCAGGATGTTTAGAATGTTTTTGTTTTATTTAGCCAAATTAAATCCACTAGCTAATATTCTAGGAGATTCCTATTTTACTAACATGCTAATGATGTACGCCCTGAACATCAAATACTTTACACAGATAATAGTGATGGTTTTGTGTGTATTTTTTTTTTAAATCAGCCAGGAGGAAAAAAGTTTGAGACTCTAATGGAAGGAACCTCTACTCCTTTAATAGAGCCTACAAAATATATTTTCCAGGACTGATCAGCTCTGAAGGCTCTAGAGGTTTGATGATTGGAATGGCAGGAAATCACGCTTTCAGGACATAACGAATTGACTAGGCCATCCATCATTTGTTAGCATGCGCTGAAATGCAGGGTTTGTGTGCAGAGGCCTGTGATTTAGTAAATACTTGGGAGATGAATAGAGCTTACACACAAGGGAAGATATTGCTGTCCTTCAGCAGCCTTAGACAGAGATTCCTGCTGAGAAGGCCGTCTGACAGCAGCTCATCAGTAACTGGCCTGTCACAGTCAGTGATGCCCACCAACCATCGCCAGTATATTAAATGCATTTTTAATATCTGCTTCAGTAGATTTAATGAAGAGAATTTAGTTTCCATACACTGATCACTGCTTCCTCAAGCACTGACTGTAGCACTTGCAAGAAAGGGAACTGTGTTGATACTTGGGAGAGCTGATTGAAAATGAAAGTTAAACAAAATGATATACAAACAAAATAAGTCATTAACTGAGCAGTCATGTTGTTACAGTGAAACAAAAATGATTGTTTGAAAAAGTCAACATAGTCTTATCTGCTCTACCTGCTAGGAGACCATGGCCTGCTGTACTGGAGGGAGTGATATAGAGGTGGAAAGAGAGAGATGTGCACAATGGTTCTGTTTCTAGTGTAGCTGGCCTGACTAAAAATCATGACTGCTTTCCCTGAGCTTTCAGATTTTAGTACTTGAACCAAAGGACAATCCTCTGTGGCCTTTATGGCTCTTGGGAAGATGGGTATATGTGAGAAGTATTGGAAGAGATTTTGTTTTTAATGATTCTTCAAAGAATCTTGTTGATGAACATTTTACCATAGCACTGGAAGAATTAAACTAATGTGGGGGGAGAAGGAAGTTGAGTAGTAGGATAAAAATTTCCCAAGTTACATAAAGTGCAAGGTTTGTCATGGATTATTTAAAATATTGACCTTTTATATTTTTTTAAAGTCCATGTTAACCTTGTACCAAACACTAGGCTCTTTGCTATCCCATAGACAAGAAAAATACTTAGCTAACTACAGTTCAGAATTTAAATGTTTAAAATCATATTGCTATTTGTGTTTCCTGGGAATTTTGAGGAAAAACTGCTATTTATGTAAAATACGCATGTGTAGTTTTGTTCATCTAATGAATTTCAGTACTGACAGTGTTCACTACGAAACAACAAGACATTGTTTTCCCTCTTGATCTTTTTTTTGTTGTTTGTTTTTTTAATCTCTGGAATATACTCCACATTCACAGAAGAGGAAACATCTACAGATTGGGATCTATAAATTTTATTCTTGTATGTGTCAAAACAGTAATGTATTAAATGCAATTATTATAAAAATTTAAGACGTCTTAAATACACTTACATTTTTATAACACGTGGCAATATTAAATAATTTCCTTGTTAGCATCTGTTTGCCATCATTGTTGGCAAGACCTATGATTTATTGCCTAAATTAATGACCAAGACCATTTTGGTCTTGATATATGCTCCTAAATTTATCATATCACTAAATAAAATAAAATGTATGCTCTTGTGACAGTCATTTTTGTAATTGTTTATACTTCTAAGTGTCCTATTCAGTGAAAGCAGCATAATAGTCTGCAACCTGAAAATAATCTTAGAAAGCTAAATTGTATTTCGTGTTGAGGAATAGTTGATAAGGATTTCAATGAGAATTTATAATACAGTAACCTTTTTTTCTCTCTTTCCACTTTTACCTTATTATTTTAGTGGCAATCCACCAGAAGACAGTTTGAGGAAACAATGTCTTGCTTAGTCAGTGTTACTAACACATCTGATCAACTCCTGAACACTGAAGATGAAATCTTGGTCCCTTTAGAGATGATGGCAAAACTACCATTGACTTAAATGGGGCCAAGATTTCACCCTATATAAAGTTCTGCCATGTTTCTGGCTATTAGCAACTACAACATCTTATTGGTCCTGTGAAGACTTTCTCTCATTTTTTTTTGCTTTGACCTCGCTCCTTCTTGAGTCGGAAGAGAGTAGAGAATACTTGGGACCCTTTCTAAAAGCTGGCCACCTTTTATGAGGGGAATCTACCAACCACCCTAAAGCACCATCTAGTAGTCCAACCAGTACTACAGAAAACATTGCTTTATGCTAGAGATCTCTTGAGCTACCACCCAGCGTCTAATCTCCCTTTTCTAAGCAAGATAAATTTAGAAGCCAGCAATAAACAGTCACCAATGCCATTTTCTTGGGCTTCTGAACAGCATTAGGTTGCTCTTGTGGATGACCCCCTCTTATACCTACAAAAGGAAAATACATCCATACCCATCCTCTGTTAGGTGTCTCAGTAGCATTTGGTACCATTGGTCACCAGACATTCCTGCCCTGCGTCCAAGAAGCAGCAGGGAACAAAAATGCCTTGAAAAGGCATAGGTCCTTCTCAGACAGACCAAGGTGGTGTTAGGGGCAACTTATTCTTTCACCTGTGGCATCCCACTGGCTTAATCCAATTCCCTATGTTTTACAACACACATAAAACTGTTTGGGGAACTGGTGAGACAACATGAACAAAAGTGCCAGCAGCATACAAATAATGCTTTCAGTCATAGTGATGGGCATCTTCACTCATATTATATCATGTGGTCCTTTAGAACTCATCATTTCAATAGCAATGGTGAGACAAAGCACCTGCTTCTATCTGTGCTTGCCAGAAGACTGCACATCATCCTATCAGACACAAAGCCGCTAATGAGTTTTCACATTTGTGACCTCCAGATTTTTTTATTATTGCAACTCTTTTATATAGGAATGAATCATAGTCTTTAAGGGTCAGAAGGGACCATTATGATCATCTAGTCTGACCTCCTGCACAATGCAGGCCACAGAATCTCACCCACCCACTCCTGTATCAAACCTATGTCTGAGCCATTGAAGTCTTCAAATCATGGTTTAAAGACTTCAAGGTGCAGAGAATCTTCTAGCAAGTGACCCATGCCCCACGCTGCAGAGGAAGGAAGAAAATTCCTTCCAGACCCCAAATATGGTGATCAGCTAAACTCTGAGAATGTGGGCAAGACTCACCAGCCAGACACCCAGGAAAGAATTCTCTATAGTAACTCAGATCTCACCCCATCTAACATCCCATCACAAGCCATTGGGCATATTTACCGCTAATAGTCAAACACCAATTAATTGCCAAAATTAGGCTATCCCATCATACCATCCCCTCCATAAACTTATCAAGCTTAATCTTGAAGCCAGATATGTCTTTTGCCCCCGCTGCTCCCCTTGGAAGGCTGTTCCAGAACTTCACCCGTCTGATGGTTAGAAATCTTTGTCGAATTTCAAGTCTAAACTTCCCGATGGCATTTGTTCTTGTGTCCACATTGGTACTGAACTTAAATAAACTTTCCCTGGTATTAATCCCTCTGATATATTTATAGAGAGCAATCATATCTCCCCTCAGCCTTCTTTTGGTTTGGCTAAACAAGCCAAGCTCTTTGAGTCTCCTTTCATAAGACAGGTTTTCCATTCCTCGAATCATCCTAGTAGCCCTTCTCTGTACCTGTTCCAGTTTGAATTAATCCTTTTTAAACATGGGAGGCCAGAACTGCACACAGTATTCCAGATGAGGTCTCACCAGTGCCTTGTATAACGGTACTAACACCTCCTTATCTCTACTGGAAATACCTTGCCTGATGCATCCCAAGACCACATTCACTTTTTTCATGGCCATATCACATATTCTGATAAAACTAAAGTTGGTAGAGAGTGCTGCATAAGAACGGCCGTATCGGGTCAGACCAAAGGTCCATCTAGCCCAGTATCTGTCTACTGACAGTGGCCAATGCCAGGTGCCCCAGAGGGAGTGAACCTAACAGGCAATGATCAAGTTATCACTCTCCTGCCATCCATCTCCATCCTCTGACAAACAGAGGCTAGGGACACCATTCCTTACCCATCCTGGCTAATAGCCATTTATGGACTTAACCACCATGAATTTATCCAGTTCTCTTTTAAACTCTGTGTTAGTCCTAGCCTTCACAACCTCCTCAGGTAAGGAGTTCCACAAGTTCCACAAGCAGCTTATCTGCTTTGAATAGGTGGTCATGAACACATCAAACTAGTGATCTGCTTCGTGCACTGACTCCCCATGGAAGGAAGTATTCCCCTCTGGAGTACTGTGTCCAGTTTTGGGCCCCACACTACAAGAAGGATGTGGAAAAATTGAAAAGAGTCCAGCGGAGGACAACAAAAATGATTAGGGGGCTGGAGCACATGACCTATGAGGAGAGGTTGAGGAAACTGGGATTGTTTAGTCGGCAGAAGAAAAGAATGAGGGGGAATTTGATAGCTGCTTTCAACTACCTGAAAGGGGGTTCCAAAGAGGATGGATCTAGACTGTTCTCAGTGGTACCTGATGACAGACAAGGAGTAATGGTCTCAAGTTGCAGTGGGGAAGGTTTAGGTTGGATATTAGGAAAAACTTTTTTACTAGGAGGGTGGTGAAGCACTGCAATGGGTTACCTAGGAAGGTGGTGGAATCTCCTTCCTTAGAGGCTTGACAAAGCCCTGGCTGGGATGATTTAGTTGGGAATTGGTCCTGCTTTGAGCAGGGGGTTGGACTAGATGACCTCCTGAGGTCCCTTCCAACCCTGATATTCTATGATGTTCATATTAACTTCTGAGACTTAGAATTCTGTATGAAATTCTCTCTCTCTCCCCCTTTCCATGGCTTTCTACTGCACTACATTCCACTGGAACAATGAAACTGTCAGTTAATAAAGAGAGGCTAATGAATGCAGGGGACAGAACTTTTACAGGAGCTGTACCTAGACTATATGGAACTCCTGCCAAAGACAAGCTGCAAAAAAGGCTAATATGATTCTGGGGTGTATTAACAGGAGGGTTGTATGTAAGACATAGGAGGTAATTGTCCTCCTTTACTCAGCGCTGGCAAGGCCTCAGCTGAAGTATTGTGTCCAGTTCTGGGCAGTAAAATTTAGGAAGGACGTGGAGAAATTGAAGGGAGCCCAGAGGAAAGCAACAAAAATGATCAAATAGGTTTAGAAAACTTGACATATAAAGAAATGTTAAAAGAAACTGGGCATGTTTAAAAAGAATGAGGTGAGACCTGATTAGTCTTCCAATATGTTAAGGGCTGTTATAAAGAGGACAGATATCAATTGTTCTCCATCTCCACTGAAGGTAGGACAAGAAGTAATGGGCTTAATCTGCAGCAAGGCAGGTTTAAAATAGATATTAGGAAAAACTTTCTAATGGTAAGAGTAGTGAATCTCTGGATTAGGCTTCCAAGGGTGATTGTGAAGTTTTCATCATTAGAAGCTTTTAAAAACAGTTTGGACAAATGCATGTCTAGGATGGTTTAGGTTTACTTCGTCCTGCTCAGGGTATGGATTTGATGATTTCTTGAGGGGCCTTCCAACCCTACATTTTTATGATTCTATGACCATAGAACTCTGGATATTTTAAGAGCTAAATGAAAAACACAGACAATATAAAGAAATGAAAACCTGTAAACTAATCAAGCTATTTCTCCTACCGGCTAAGAAGAAAGAGGGATTTGTATTTTTAAATACTTGGCAGACACTCTAGTGATTGGAATACCTGGACAGTTTGTGTTTTCAGTTTGACAAATAAACTGATACTTACATGAGAAATACATTTATACATTATTCTGTTTTCAGATTAGAAATGCAACCTTTTGATAATGAAATATAATTCCCCAAAAATGGAGGGGTAGAGGGAGGAGAGGGCACTGTTTTTCACGCATCTCTGTTGAATTTCTTTGTCATCAGTAATCTGTGAGAGAACGATAAGCTTTTCTATAAAAGATCTTTGTTTAGTTTAAATAATTTTTCTAGTAGTTCAGGATGATCTCTGGGTTTATCCTTTTCCTAGGCTGGAGTCCTGATGGCCATCCAATGCATACAATTTCTGACCTTCCTGCTAAGACAGAAGATCAAACTATATGTTTAAAATTTACACTAGGAACCTAGAACCACTCTGAACTCCTCTAGTGACATTTGAAAATTCTTCCTGTTCATGGTTGGTTGGGTTTTTTATTTGTTTTTCCTCTCAATACTTACTACATATTGATAACAATAGATTTGCTTTAATTTATAGAATCCATTACTTGTCTGTCTTTCCTTACCCCAAAAAAATCCAAATACAAAGTCTCATTAACATTTTTACCTTGGGCCAGGATGTTTATTGTAAGCACTATCTAAAATCATTAAAATATTCAGTAGAAAACTAAGTGCTTAGCATAGTGTTCTGCTGAATACTAAATTCAAGTAAAACACTACACAGACATGAAAACCATTTGTTATATTTTAGTATATGAAGCAATAGCTGTGTAAACCTTAACCTTGTAATTTTGTGAGTTCCACTTTGTCATGTAGCTGTAAAAGGTAATCAAAATAAATCATGGACGATGAAGAAATATTTTTCTAGGGCTTTCTGTGTGCTTTCAAAAGTGGAGCTTGATCCATGAAATTTTAGTAAGCATATTAAATAATACAGTATGATGTGCAACATGTCAGGTCTGATAAATTATTTTGTATAGGACATTTATACAACATGTTGAGCTGCTCTGTGAACAGCTTAACGATTATAAATTATGTTAATCTTTCTTGCCATATTTACTTTTTGTTAAAATCATAGTGTGTTTTCAAATGGTATATATTTTTTCAGATAATGGGTAGATATAAGAAAGGTGTAGGTCATCTCCAGGATGGTATGACAGTGATCCAAGGTTCCTCAGCTGTGCAGTGTACATAACACAGATGTTGGGAGAGTCATCTGTCAGCTATGCCTCTCCTATGGAGTTAAAGTTCTAGAGGGAAAAGAATTCGACACAGTGCTGTCACTGTTACATTTTCACAATAGAAGAGCATGCAAATATTGAACCTCCTGCTTAGCTGTAGTGCCCTGTCTAATGTCTGTGCTGGTTAGAATAAAAAAATAGTGGGTGCATCTAGATCTGACAAAGGTCATGCTATGCTGGGTATTTGAATTGGAAATTGTCTGGACTTAGATTTTATAAAGCTCCCACTGTTGTCGGGGAACATTTCAGCAGGGTTTTGTCCCTGGAGAGGCCTCTTAGGCCCTTTTCTGTCCTATGAATGAATTTAGATGTGAGGGTTTCTCCTGCCTTAAAACTGTTAAGTTCATTTTGCATACATCCCCAGAGAGAAAAACTGGCAGATGCTTTTGTCTTGGAAGTGTTTAAAAGAAAACTGCAGAACAGGAACAAGAGAGAGAAGGGGCCCTGTGTGGAGTCCCAGAACATTTTGGAAATGGCCAATATGCAGTTTTCATCAGTACTAAGGCGGGGCGCAATATGGTGCCTGTAGCTCACTAGGGAATATGAATGTTGATTAAGCATACTCCCAGGCTTTGAAATTCTGAAAGCAGTGTCAGAATAATGGATGTTGAGCAAATGTCAAGCATTTGTTAATTTCTCTGTTATTTGGAGTTTATCTACCATGATCAATCAAATAAACTAGTGCTTCTCTGTTGTGGCATGTGTCATTGATATGGTGATTAGGTGGCTAGAGAGTCCTTCTGTTTTTTTGTTGTTTTTTTTTTCCAGGTAACAGATTACATATAAACAGTCAACTTTAACATAAAGATTTTTTCGTGATTGGTTTAGTGAAAACTGGTACATTAACAAAGTAGTTTGTGGTACCAAGAAAAAGGGAGTTTCATGTTTATTTCCACTCCAATTTACAGATTTTTTTTTAAATGTCCCTTTTCATTCCTGCAATTTTCAAATTGTTGATTAAAAACAAAACACCAGTTTTTGACATCCCTGTTTTTACTGGAGAACTGAATGGAAAGTCTCAATTTAAGAAGCAGAGGTATTGAATCTTTCACAGAGTACTTTTCCCCCTAAATGTTTAACAGGAGAAATTAGTTAAGTTAGTTTCAGTAACATACAGAAAATTAAATAGTCTGACCAAAAATCTCTTCTCCTCTGAATTCTCACTTTCCAGTCTCCTGCCTTTTGTGATGTCTTGGTCTCTCTAATTCTGCAGTTTTCCTAAGAGTCTTGTAGCATATTAAGATCTGATCTTTCTAATGTAAGAAACAAATCGAAAAAATAACAACTTTTCAGGTCTTTTATACACCATAAATCAACTAAGGCCATGATCACTTTTATTTCTTCGTGGGTCACCTTTATAAGTTTAAAGTTATAAGCTAAGTTTTAAAACTCTCTTGTGATTTTTGCAAAGGGGTATATAGGAGTTAGATGTCCAAGTCCCACTGATTTTTCAGTTAAGTTTGCGTGCCCACCTTCTTTAGGCTCCATTTGAAAATCGTAGCCTCTGTGTATGCACTTAAAACAAAACAACCCATGCATAGACCTTTTGACTGTTTGACAATTCCACTATCAAATTATAAAATTTGAACAATCCTGTGACTTGAGTGCTGTAAATTGAGCTAATCCCTGTGTTTAATAGTAATTTTGGATCTTAGCTTTCCCTTGTCCCAGTCTCCGCCCCCTCTTTCTTTTAACACTGCCTTTGCCCCTTGCTTCTTCAAAGTTCCCCCAAGCCAGTGGCTCATCAGGCTGAAGCAATTAAGGCACAGACAGTTTCATAGCCAGCAGTGAGCAAGAGAGCAATGTGGCCAGCATCACATCTGACCACTTTTGAATGCCCTAGCCTGATAGACTGTAGGGCATTTTGCAGCTGGGTGAAATGGAGATTTCCTTTCAGTGTTATATCAAGCAAGACTCAAACCTATAACCTTCTGGGTTGTAGTCAGTTAGCTTACCCACTCAGTCACCTACTCTTGGGTTAGTGGAATTCTGGTAGTTCAGAGAGGTGGCATGGCTGGCCTCCACGCAAAGTTAGAAGATACTTGCATTCAAGGTCACTTCTTTCATCTAGTCCACGGATTGGGTTTCCAATAGAATTCTTATTCTTTTGCTCCCTTACAGAGGGGGAAAGTACTGTGATCATGTCCCTTTAAAGAGAGGGGGTTGCAAAGGGCACTCAGAAGCGCTTTAAGAAGTATATAAATCTTAGGGTTTTTTTAGATTGGGGAGTTGGAAATAAAATGAAATAAAAACTGCAGGGGAGAGTTGTATCATGTCGTGAATCACTTTCTCGGATATTCTCTGTAAATTCTTGCCGCTAGGTGTGTAGCTTGTGTGAAAGTGACATTTTAAAAATATATAATGCAGGTCTAAGGAACAGCTTGGATTTTATTACATCTTATACTTCATATTCTCCACCACATTTTTAGTGGGAAGGAAGTGTTGTGGGATTCAATTTGTCTTATCCCTGCTTGTGGAGGTGGAAGCAAACTTTCTGAAGTGTATGCTCTTCCTACATCTGTAAGGTAACACACTGAAAAGGGGTAACATAAAAATAAAGTAGCAAAGTATCACACTGCTCTAGCTGTTTGTAAGGAGGCGGTATAAATTAATGAAATTTAATATATGGTTAGCTATGTAATCCTAAATTTTCAGCTGTAAACATGTTTTTCTTTCTTTAAATATTTAACTTTATAAAATAGACATGACTTAAAATTGTACTTGTGTTGAACGTAGCAATGGGGAAAAAATAACTTCCAGACTTAGTTAGAACTACATATTATTTTAATTATATACTGAAGATTATCATCTTTTAAAGTTAATGTTTTACTGATGGTTTCTATTTTAAATTAACTGCTTATAATGGTGTCATTAAAAACTCTGATGCCTTTTTAGGTGTTCATTTGTACCTGGAGATAGTTATGCAACACTATGTGCACTTGACATGTGACACATGCAAATGTTAAATACAGTAGCAGCATGAGGCCAATGAAATTAATAGTAATTTATGTAATGAAAGCCACCTGGGTGTTTTTATAATTAATTGCTTGTAAATACTAAATTTAAATATAATTTATAATTTTCTAAATTTGATTATATATTTATAGCAAATAGTGTGTTTTGGGGGTTATTTTTAAGGATTTTTAATTGACACATATGTTTTTATACAGGCCAAAGTATTTTTCCAATTTTTAAATGCAAATCCAAGGTCCAATTATCGTTAGAGTTTAAGTTAATACGTATGAAAGGAAAAATATGCTTCTGAAATGGCACTAGTGTATTTATCATTTTGGAGGCTAGTATATGGCTTAAAAAAAAGGAGGAAAAATAATAGGTTATGTGCTCAGATCAGATTTAAAGGGAAAAAAGTAAGGGAGACTACCAAGTGAAATTACTTTCTCGTTTTGCATAAATCGAATTAAGTCTATATATTATCATAAATCTGTTATAGTCCTTATCAAATGGGCTGAGGTATCGTGATCTGAAACGATGCTGTTGAGGGAACCATATAATTGCCCAAACAGTTAGATGGAAATGAAAACATGGGACGATTCTGTCAAATGATGCTCGCAGCCACAATCTGAGTACAATGTGATCCCATTACTGTAACTTATAGGCCTCAACTCTGACCTGGAAGGTGGTCATCTAGGTTATGTCTCCGCTGCCATAAAAAACACAAGGCATCAAGTCTCTGAGCCTGTATCAGCTGACTCAAGCTCATGGCGACTGAGCAGCAGGATTATAAAATTCCTCTATAAATGCTTAGGCTGGAACCCAGGCTCTGAGACCTACCCTCCTTGCGCGATTTCAGAGCCTAGATTCCAGTCCAAGCACAAGTGTCTACACTACAGTTTTATAGCTCTGCAGCCCGAGCCCCATGAGCCTGACTAAGGTGACCTGGGCAGTGGCGATATGCCCTAAGGGTAAGAGAGGGTAACCCAATCTCTCTGAACATTCAGTCTTTGGTTATTCTGCCTTAACTGCCACTTAATATTCATTGTAATTGCTGCATGACAACCTGGAAGCTGGAATAAGACCACCAAACTCTGTTCACACAGGCCATCATCAGATGCCAATGACTTTTGCTCGCTACCAATTCAGTCCAGATTTGAACTGGTGAGCAAGATGTGAAAGGCTCACAGAACTGATATATAATGTCCTCTCTTCACTGCCTTTTTTATTTCACTGCCATTTTAAAACAAATCCCTAGAGGGAAATACTAAGAGTAAGTGCTGATCAAGTTGAGGATAGAAATAAAATGTGGATGGAATAGGTAGGAGTAATGTGCATCAGTTCATCATGCACTTTTGGAGCCATACTCTCAGTTGATTGGCAGATTACAATGTCAAGATATAAAACTGTAATTTAAAAAAAAAATTCACTTATGCGGTTTACTTATTTCTGCCCTATACTCAGTTTGGACAATGACTTCCTGTATATTAATCAATTTAATGTCTTCCTGCAGGTGTAGCGGGTGTAGTGGATTGAACATGGGGCTGGGTGAAGGCAACTTGGGTTCTATGCCCAGCTCTGTCTCTAATTTGCTGTGTATCTTGGGCAAGTCAGAAAACCTGTTTATCTCCATTACGCTATCTCTAAAGTGAGAGTATAAATGCTTACCCAACTTTGTAAAACACTTTGTTCTGTTGATGAAAAATGCTTGTCAGTTTTGTCCCTCAATACTCTGCTGTCATTTCTGGGGGTGGTATTATTATGGAAGAGCCCAAAGCTGGATTCCAAATACTGAGCACACATGTATAAATCACACACAAACCTGTTTTCACTGTAACTTTTAAACAATCTGAATATTGGAAAAACTGTTTACCAGTGTCACATTTAAACACACAAACATGGGATTTTATAGGGATACTGATATCTCTCTCTAATGGCTTCATTGTGGTGCCATAGTTGAGCATATTTACCCACTCTATATTGGAATATTTAATATTTCTATTATGGTGGTACCTAGGGACTCCAACCAAGATCAGGATCCCATTGTATAAGGCATTGTACACACACACTGTAACACAGTCCCTGTCCTGAAGTGTTTACAGTCAAAACAGACATGGTAGACAAAGTGCTGATGGAGAAAGGATATAATATGTGAACAGTATGATGACTTACTAACCTCATGTTAGTTCCATGACTTCACCAGCCTTCCCCTCCCAATTTTATGATGGGATTTTGTTAGGAGGGGATTAGCTGAAGGGAGGGAGATGAGAAGGGGAGCACGGTGGACAGGTAGAGTGAGTTTATATATGTTGTTTTGACATAGTTTTTATATTTACTGCATTAACTGCATCTGTTTATCTTTCACCTGGATTGTTCTGTGTTGCCCATAATATTTTTCCAATATGTAAAATTTAAATTTACAACGTTTCCTATGTTTTCACACAACAGGTTTTACTTTACAAATTTGATGAAAGAGCAATTACTGCAAAAGAGCTCTTCATGATTTCCATGTTCTAAGTGTATATGCAACAAATACTCTGCCATTTAACTTTGATAAGGTCTACCAAAATGATATTTCTATTTTCAGCACGCATTAGCAAAAATAGGCAGTCAAGTCAGTTCACTTAAGAAGTTACACAATATTATATTCTGTTTGTGTGACTTTCTTATCTGTTTTCACAACTGCATTTTTAATTGTACTTTTAATTGGTATTTATCCTTTTTCATTTAGCATCTAACTGTGTGTTCTATGAAATACTACTCTTGTCTCCATGCACACTTAGGTGTGCAAACATGCACATAAAATCACATCTTCTCTTGATGACTTGATTTTTTTTTCTTCTTTTTTTTTGGAGATTACAAAATACCTCAACGAGGGTTATAATCTTCTATGTTTTTAAGTTACAGTTCTTTTACTGTGACTGTTGAATGGTAGTCCTGCTCATCATTTCTTGTGATGTGGCTGAAAGGTGAAGAAATATAACACAGGTGAACTAGCATTATTCATGTAACATATAACATGTTCTCTGCCTCTGCTGATAATCTGTATTTACGTCGGCATTTTTTTAGATCTGCATTTTATTTTCTTTACATGTGTTTGATACAGACTGTTCAGATTGGAGTTGCCTTAAAATATATTGTCCATTTAAAGAAGACACCGAAAAAATGAGCTGGAAGAATTGGTGCTCTGTTTTAAAGGAATTTCTAAAATCTTTCTAAATGAAAAATTATTCAAACAGTATCTAATACTGGCAATTTTCCTCTGTCTTCAGCTAGAACTTATTGGCCAACCAGGTCAGCCATTATTAAAGTTCAAGTGGCCCAGTGGGAAAAGTAATGGCCTTGTGGTACTATGAATTTTAAATGCTGCCATTTCTATGTATTGCACCATTATCTGTTTTCACACGTCACTAAATTGTATAGAAGTTGTTAGACCAACTTCAGTGTCAAGGTCATAGGAGTTATAACTGTTCTCAAGTATCCTTCACAGAGCTTTGTCATAGGGTTCTCCTCACATTATTGGATATAAGCAGCAAGTTTTTACTTACACACACACACACACACACACACACACTCTCTCTCTCTCTCTCTCTCTCTCTCTCTCTCTCTCTCTCTCAACCTGACTTTGCACTGTAATCATCCCTACCAGAGCTATAGAATCTGTTACTACTCAATTCACAGAAACATAACAGTTTCATAGTTAGAAGTGCTTGATAAAATATCGTTTGAATTAAGCTCCTGTATGTTTTAATGAAGCTAATATTGGTGAATTTCAGAATGGATTGATACTTTTAGTTTTGCAGATGAATAGCTGAGCTTAAATCTCATCTTGATTTTAAATTTAATATAAGCTAATATTGAAAGTAGCATACCAGGCTGCAGCAAGTGGTTCCGGACAAATAATATATATTATTTTAATGCCATAATACAATTTTATAATAAGAATATTTCTCAAATATTGCTGTCTTCATTGGGAATTAGAAAGCCAAAGTATTGTCTACTAATGATGTTTCATCATACCAAAAACTTCTTATGCTCTGGTATTCAGATTTTGTTAAACTATTCCATGCTTCTTTGGATTTTCACCATTGGAGAAAATCTCTAAGTGCTGGTCTGTTTTAGAAAAGATGCCCATTGTATCTAAAGAGACTTAAAAACAACATATTTACACTGGTGCGGGCCCTTAATTTAGACACTGAAACTGGTTTAAACCTTGCTTAAATTGATTTAGCTTAAATCAATACAGGTGAGTTTGGCAAATAAGAACTTAGACAAGAACAAGTTTTTAGGGTGTTTGCTTTTGTCAGGGGTCACAAATGTATTAAACCTTTAGTATTTCCCAGAAGCAACAGCAAAAAGAGGGGTCACACACCTGTCACACACAGCTGTTGGTGGCTTCCCTACACTTTTCTTAGCTCACAAATGTAGAGCATCATAGCATTTGCTGGGCCTGTCTTATTTTTGAGCCTGATCACAGCTCAGGGTTTAGGAATAAGGCAGGCCCATAGATAATTTTATGATAAGAACCAGCAGATTACAAAAAGAGGTAATTGATGAAAAAATTTCCCGGTTTGTTTATGCAACAAGCTCTCCTATTTGTATGATTGAGAACCCACACTTCATTAACATGGTTCAGTGAGTAAGACCAGGATACAGTCCACCCAACAGAGCAGATGTTGCAGGCAAATTGCTGGATAAAGTGTATGAAAGAGAAATTGAGCAGTGTGCAAAAGGTCTAGATGGTAAAATTGTTAACCTGAGTCTTGATGGGTGGAGCAATGTCCACAATAATCCTGTTGTATGTGCTTGTGTGACAAAAGAAAAAGGAAATGTCTTCCTTACAGAAACAATTGATATATCAGGAAATGCACCCACAGCAGAATACTTACAAGAAATAGCAGTAAAAGCTATAACAAACTGTGGGGAAAAAAATTCAAATGTCTAGTACATAGCTTGGTCACAGACTATGCTGCAAATGTATCCAAGATGAGAAGAAATTATTTAGAAGAGAGTGAAGAGTCTTAAGCTAATAACATATGGTTGCAGTGCTCATTTGATGCACCTCCTAGCCAAAGACTTCAGTGTTCCAGAAATAAAGGCTAAAGTTGTTGAAATTGCAAAATATTTCGTAACAACCGCTTTGCAGCAGCTGCTCTGGAAAATAAGTGGGAGGAACCAAGCTAACTCTCCCACATGACGTGCGATGGGACTCAGTAGTGCACTGCACTATATCAGGAACTGGCCTAATCTGATGACAGTTTGTGAACAAAATCGTGAAAAAATAGTTGGCACGGTCACAGCCAAAGTTTTCAACATTGGGCTCAAGAGAAATGTTGTACACATGCTGAGTACCTTGAAGCCTATTTCTGTAGCCTTGAACGAAATGCAGGGAAATAGCTGTTTTATTGCTGACACTGTTGAAATTTGGAAGGAATTGAGCGAGAACTTAAAAAGAGAAATCTGCAACAGAGTTAAATTACAAGCATTAAAAAAACGAATGGGACAAGGACTATCTGCAGCTCATTTTCTTGCAGATATTCTCAATACTCGGTACCAGGGTCAAACCTTAACTGCTAAAGAAGAGTTAGCTATGACATGGCATTATGGAGGGATGATTGCTGGATGTCCAACTATAACAAACTTCAGAGCTAAGGGTGAACCATTCAAGAAATATATATGTTTGCTGATGATGTTTTAAAGAAAGTCACACTAGTGAACTGGTGGAAGTCACTTAAGCACAATCAGTAGACTGTTGAAGTAATAATCTCACTTTTAACAGCAGTGGCTTCTTCTGCCGGTGTAGAAAGAATATTTTCTTCCTTTGGACTAATTCATTCCAAATTGAGAAATCATTTGGGACCCAAAAAAGCAAGAAAACTTGTTTTTCTCTTCCAGATTATGAACAAACAGGAAAATGAAGGTAAAGATGACTGAGTTAGCTGCAGAAGCCAATATTTGAAGTTTCTCATGTTGACTTGGCTGACATGGTTAAATGAAATATTTTTAAAAAAATTACATCAACTATTTTAGTTCAAAACAATTTTAACAAAAACAAACCTGATTTTAAAAAACTTGAATGTTTAACAAAATTCATATGCTTTTTTTGTTAAAGTATTATATGTTTTTGGTTGAAGAAAAAAATCCAGAATATATAACATTGTTGTTTTTTAGTTAAATAAAACAATTTAAATGTCTGTCTGGTGATGTTCTCCTCCTAATACAGCATGGCAAGAAAATCCTGCAAATATTAATGATTAACCTGTTGAATTGGAGATAGTTCACCACCCAATGACTTCATAAATAGCTGCTTCAGTTACCTTTTGGTAAATGAAATAACCAAACAATCAATCATACATTTTCTGCTAATCTGAAAAGTTTTCAAAATAAATCATTTTAAAAATGTACAGTGTGTACTGAAACTGTCTCTGAGTTGTGAAGAATACATATTAAGGTTATAACAACCAACAAGAAAGCACTTTTTTTGTGTGTGTGTAGAAATCCATGATTAAATCGAGTCTTCCTGACTAGGGATTTAAATCAGATCCACCCTGATCGTTTGAACAAAAATACCTTCAGGATGATACTGGTAGTATCTAGCACTTATCTAGTAGCACTTCATCCAATGATCTCAAAGCATTTCACTAAGTGGTTAAGTATTAGAGCTGAGTGACCAGCGAAACATGTATGTACATTTGAGTGATCAGGTTTTACTGATATAAATACTTTGCAAACAGTGAATTTTAATCTCAAATGCTAATGTTTGATGAAAATGAATTTCCGATTGTTCAGTTACAAAATTCAAAATTGCCCGCTGGTTGATTAGTTAAATCAACTAGTCTGGGAACAGGTACAACATGAATATATAACCTATATAGGGTCTGTTTTGAAGATAATTGAATATTTGCCACAGTGTTCACAAACTATTTTATACGAACGCCACCTGGGTTACACAAACCCGATTTACGCAAATCCGCACTCAAGGAAAAAGTTGTGTAAGCTATAATTAGGTGGGTGATTTTTTTTTTGTTTTTGTTTTTTTGCGTAATTGTCAGGTATACATTTCCAACTTACGCAAAATTCGAGTAGGGGAGTGTCTGTATAGGAAAAAATCATAAAGAAATTACTATATACCAAATGAGACTTGCTATCTGCTTATGAACATTTTATGCTAAACGACTAACCAAATTTATGGTCCATTTTGGTCAATTTCACGGTCATAGGATTTTAAAAATTGTAAATTTCATTATTTCATATATTTTTAAATCTGAAATTTCACAGTGTTGTAACTATAGGAGCCCTGCCCCAAAAAGTGTTTTTTTTTTTTTTTTTGCAAGATTAGTGAAGGGAGGTTGCAGTATTGCCTCCCTTACTTCTGCACTGCTGCTGTTAGCGCCACTGCCGTGAGAGCTGGGCAGCTGGAGTTGCTGTCCAGAAGCCCAGCTCTGAAGGGAGTGTTGCCACCAGCAGCAGTGTGATGGCATGGTTTGGTATTGCCACCCTTACTTCTGTGCTGCTCTCTGTGGGGTTCTGCCTTCAGTGCTGGGTGCCTGGCCAGCAGCCACTGCTCTCTGGCCACCCAACTCTGAAAGCAGTGCAAAAATAAGGGTGGTAATACCGTGACCCCGCTCCCCTTACAATAACCGTGTGACACCCCCTCTCCCCCCCCCCCGCAAACCCCTTTGGGTCGGGACCCCCAGTTTGAGAAATGTTGGTTTCTCCAATTAAATCTGTATAATATAGGGTAAAATTACACAAAAGACCAGATTTCACGGGGGGACATCATATTTCAGGTCCATGGTATGTTTTTCATGGATGTGAATTTGGTAGGGCCCTAATTATTGGTTTGGAGTTTATCCATGCTGAATTGGTGTTTTCCGTTATGTAGTATGGTTAAATTCATAAAACGTGAAGCTGAATTTTTGGCTTCACCGACTTAAGTAAAACACACATAGGGGAGAGGGGTGTGTGGGATAGATAGAGGCAGAATCAGTTTTAAAATCAGAGTCTCTAAAGGGTAAGCTTGATTTATTCCCTGAGTGTGCACAGTTGCTGAAATCTTAGAAAATTAACTAACTAAAATGCTGTGTGTGGTATACATTTAAAAATAAATATTACAAAGTGTAATCAATTTACCGGAAATTATCTGCAGCTATTGGTAGCATAGGTTCAAAGGGGTTTCTTTTATGTTTTGAAACCCGGCTGAATATAGTATTTAGCAAAAGACTAAGGCTATGGCTACACTAGAGACCTTACAGCGGCGCAGCTGCATCAGTGCATCAATGTAGCCATTGTAAGCCGACAGAAGAGCTCTCCTGTTGGCTTAATTACTCTAGTCTCCGTGAGTGGCAGTAACTCTGCTGGTGTGAGAAGCTCCCCCACGAATATAGTGCTGCCCACACCGGTGCTTAAATCGGCATAAATTATGTTGCTAATTCACACACCTGAGTGACATAATTTATGTTGATTTAGGCTATGCTACACTACAGCTTAAGCTGGGCCACAGACCAATCTTTGGTTCGGCCAGCATCCTCCTATATAGAACTGTTTGGAATATCGGAACTGATGCTAATGAAATCCTCTGGTCCACCAGATTCTGCATGGACATAAACTAATTCTGTACTGTGACAATCTATGAAATATAATTTTATTTGCATCAACATATTATCCCATAGATACTCAAAAAATATACACTGCATTCAAAATTTCCAGAGTGGTGTCTGTGGATGGCAGCAACAATCAGAAGACTTAAAAACAAAAGCTGCTTCTTCCAGGAAATGCCCACTGTTTTTCTCCGAACTCATTTTATATTTAACTCTTGTACAAGATTTAAAGTTGGCTCTGGCATTGATTATTTATAGTTTAGTCCAGTAGACTCAGCATCCAGCCCTGTATGCAAACAAACCTTCATTCCCATAATATTTTTTACACGGGAGGTCTTTGTGGTTGTATGTGAGTTGGAGCCTAAAGATGACATTTCAGTTTTGAAAATAGAAGCCATTTATGTTTCTTAGATAAGATTTTGGCATCTCCAAGTGTTGAAAGAAGAGTCTTTTGAATCCATTCTGCTGTTGTCCATAGAAATCCAGTTTTGAAATGACAAGAACAAAAATTAAACTAATCAGGCATGGAGATAAAAGTATGGCATGAATGTCAATATATGTTTATACATACTGAGTAGAAAGTTCATTATGGATGATCTTCAAAGTAAAAAGGTTAATTCGAGTGCAAGGTTGACAGCCTTGAACAGAGTCCAAGTAATCCATAAGTTGTAGATCTTCTTCCTCTCCCCCTCCCAAAAGCATTCTTAAATAGCTTCAGCTAGATAGTACAGGACCCCCCGCCCCGGGTTATGCAAACCTGATTTACGCAAATCCGCACTTATGGAAAAAGTTCTGTAAGCTAGAAATAGGAGGGTGTGTTTTTGTCCCCCCCCCCCCAGTAATGGTTGAGTATATGTTTCTGACTTATGCAAAATTCGAGTTACGTAAGACTGAGAGGGAACAAGTACAGTAATTGGGATAACTCGGATAAGAGGAAGGGAACTGGTAGAAGAAAGTTGGGGATTAGGAGAGGAAGCAGGCCAAAAGAGATGTAGAATATAATCAGAACTAATCAAAGAGAAATCTTATATTGAGCATAGAATCAAGAAAAGTAAGGAGAAACAGTTCTCTTATTTAAATTGTGACAGACACACTTTTTTTTTTTTTTTTTAGAAAAATAAATAATGGATCATTAATTTCAGTTCTTGTAATAAGATGTTAGGGGTTAATAAAATCATGAATTTATTTTAATAAGATGTTGAAGCTGATTTAAGGTTTCTGCCTACAATGTTTTGAAATAATTTGCGGCCATAGGAGACTTCCTGTTCCATCTGTTATATTAGTCTTTACTGGTTTTAATTTATGTACATATCCTCCGTACTGTAGAATGACTTGTCACTTTAGCCTTTTTGTTTAAAGAAAAATAGGATTTATCAGCTTAACGTTTTAAAAATAAATCTTTACTCCTTGTCTTCCCTCTCAGTCTTCCCTTTTCTCTGTCATGGTAGACGACACAACTATCCTCCCTTTCACTCACCGCCTCCCCTGGCCCATTACCTGAGTGTCATGTTGGACTCCACATCCTCTAACTCTGCACATCCAGATGGTGCCCAATTCTTGCTGCTGCTTCCTTCATAAGATCCTTGAGATCCCTGCTTCACCACCTCTGTATGTCCACACCATCAAAAGTCTTGTGCTGGCCTTCACCATCTCCCATATTGACTACTGCAAACTCCTCATGGATCTTTCCGATACCCCTTTCATCTCCTTCACATCCATTCAGATCATTGCTGCTAAATTCATCATCCTTGCCTGTTGTTCTAACCATATCCACAAACCAATCTCCTAGCAACATGGCACTCTGATCCTGTTTGGATCTTATAGGCTCTACCTTAATATAAAGAGTAATAAGTTAAATATGAAATTTTCATGTGCATTTATTTGCATCATTTGACTGTCTTGAAACTTTGTTAAATTTTTCTATAATTCTATTCAGTAGTATTCTGTAAAACTGTATATTAGAGAGACTAATATCCATCTACAATTCTAATATTAAAATATAATGATATGACTGGGGTAGGTAAAGAAACAATGATCTTGTAGTAAAAGCCCTGTGATTTGGGAGATCTGGACTTTATCCTGGTTCTACCTCATATTTGGTGTGAATTTTAGACACATTATTTAATCTCTCTGTGTCTCAGTTCTCCATCTATAAAATGGTGATAATACTTCCTTATCTTTAGCTGAGGTGTTTAAATACTACCATAGTGGGGCTATGTAAATATCTAGATAGAACATTTAAGTTTGTACCGTGTTAGGGTCAGCAATGTAAAACACAATAGCAAGACATAGACATAATGCTATTGTTAAATTCTTGTGTAGTGAACTGTATGAGTTAGCTGATAGAGGAATATGATTTCAGTCTTTGTTCCTGAATATCAGAACAATCTAAGATATGTCTTAGTAGATGCATTCATGAAAGGAAAACTGTTAATTATTCATATTGCTTTGCTGTACTATAAAATTCGATTTATTGAAACTATAATTTGTTCAAGTTGCATCTGGTAAGAAAATATATCAGAAGTAATTAATTGTATTCAGGATGTGATGAGCTGGATATATCCGAAGAGGACAATTGAAGACTGTAGCAGTGTGGTATTGATTTGCCTTTTAGAGGAAAAAATCTTGTCCCATTTCTAAATGTTAACAATTCTGAGGGAAAAATTCCCACTTGGGAAGAATGTTTTCCAGGTTGCTTCATTGCCAGGTGTTTGACATTGAGTGGCGCCTTAGATGAATGAAGCTTATGGCAGCCTTTGGAAATGACCGACTCCAGGGAATCTCAGCTTCCTGCTGTGAAAGTTTCTATTTTCAAAGCACATCAGTTTCAGTGGGAATGTTCCAGTAGTCCCATATGCTACTTCTGACAGAGAGCTAAGTTTCTACCCTGAATATGAGACAGCTACTGAAGAGGTTCCCTTGCTGCTAACAAAATGAATTTCAATATGTTGCCAATGAACAAGCGGCATGTTCCCAACTGCTAATGGAATTTAACTCCATCAATTATTAATAGAAATTTGCTTTGTTTTCATTCTTCCCCTCCCTTTTAACTCCACTACATGCTACTGATATGACTTTGTGGGTTCTGAAGCTGAAAAAGAATCACCCAAACAATGTTAGTTTCCTTTGAAACTCTTGCTATATTTTTCTCCCCTCCCTCATCCTCTCTCTCTCTCTCTCTCTCTCTCCTTGACCTAGCAGCAGGAAGCCTTTGTCTGAGGTGTTCATCTGGAACAACTTTTCCACACTTGTTTTCATGTTCTGTTAGATTACAGGGCAGCAGGCCTACCTTTGAAGCTCCCTTCTCTTTTGTTTCTTTGCAGTGCACTCCAGTAATTAACTTTGTCCTTCTTTTATTTGTTCCAGTCAATCGCAGTCCACTCTGCTGAGCATCTTCTCCCAGGAGTACCAGGTTAGAAGTTTTCTCCTTTGTGAGGGTTGACAGGTGCCTAATTGAATGATGAATGTCCCTTTATTTCTTTGTAATTGAACTGCCAGCTTTCTGATTGGTTTGGAGGATGTTCCCTTTTCCACATCAAGCACCGCCTGAGTCTCAGTGGATGGCTGCCAAGCCTACCCATCCATCTGTCTAATAACATCTAGCCTTTGCTTATTTGGTGGACCTGTAATAAATTATGCTAAACCATTATTATTCTGACAATAATAATTTCCCTGTGTTGCGTGGTTCCATGTGCTAAATGTTTGCTGACTTGCACTGTCAGTGCTGCTTTCCATTGCTGACAGAGATGATGATAAATGACCATTGCCGGAGTGGCAGAAGGCAAGAGAGGCAGAAAATGGAGTCATTTATCATGAGATGACAGGTGTCAGTCAAGTGGCAAGTCTCTGTGGAATTACTTTTTGTGGTTTTTCAAATAAGTTGTTTTTAAGCAATGCTCTTCCTGGTTAAAAATGGCAATTGAATTGTAAAACTAGAGTGCAGAGGACTTAGATGGAATTGAATTGAGGGAAAATTAATACAAAGGTTGAAAGAGAGAACAAGTTTTTCTTTGCCCTCTACAGCCCTCAGCAAACTTATTTAGATTCAATTACTATGACCTTACTGGCTTTTACATATATGGTACATTGCAGTACAGTCTGAACACATTCTATTCAATAGATAGATGAAAAACCATTTCTATATAGAATTCTCAAAATATAATTCAGTTTCCCTTATAAGCTGAATACGGTGGCCAAAAAGCATGCACTCAGACATTCATGCTTTATATGTCTGATGTGATACATCATAAAAGTCTCTGGTTTTGTTTTGTTTTTTCTTCTCAGAAACAAATCAAAAGAACACATGCAAAGCATCACACTGCTGAGGCTATTAAAACTTACTACCAAAGGTATGACCTACCTTCCCATCCCACTAGAAGGTATTGTAGTACCTACTAATTGTAATTATAATTGAGTAAATCAGGTAATTAAGCTAATTTAATATAAAAATAAATTAACAAATAGGATGGTGGAAGTACCCCAAGATAATTTCAGTGAAAGATCCTTGAGTCAGAAGTCTTCTCTTCAGTTTTAGCAGCAGAATTTCTAGGCTTAAAGACAAGATGACAAGATTATATCTTTTGGAGCACATGTGTTAGTGTTATGTATTGCCTTATTCTGAAAGCTATAAGATTTACGTGCCAAGGTTGATGATATAAATTATATTGGTGAGAGAAAACTACCCAAATTGAGGAGGCCTGCTCAGTTATAAATGTTTTGTTTAAGTTAGACACTTTTTATGATGTAAAAAATTGCATATTAAATTAATGTATTTACCAATATAATGTAAACAGGAGTGAACTAAAACTTAAAACCACATGAATGTCAAAAACACCTATTAAAGGTTTTCATTCCTCCTTAATATGTCATTTTACAAAATAATTTTACAATTGTATGCATCTTGAGTTAATAAATAGTAATTGCTAACACCTTATAGTTTGTCTTAGTTCTACTGACTTTTCTTTAGACATCTCAATGACATAATTGGGGCATACTGATAACTGGTAGAGATATACAATTAAAATATTACTATGTAGACTGACATATCTGAAGAGCTTTCATGGCAAGTGAGATTGTGATTATAGGTGTCTGGTATTTATGCTTTAATATTATCTTTATGAATGAGGAAAATAAACAAAAAGCTTTCATTTGTAAACAATTAGCTAGTCTCAATGTTTCTGCAGTGTCATATTTAGAACTAAGGACAACCTCGTACTATTAGACATGAAGGAAGAAAATCTAGCGCACCATATTTTGCTATTTTTCTTTTGAAAAATAGTTGCACTGCCTTATTACATTACACTGGTCACATTTTGCCTGTCCCAGTATTGATTCTTCTTTAGGGAGGATATTTGTTAAAAAAATCTTTCAAATTCACACTATTACTACATAATATTGTTTCTAATTAATTTTCACTAGTACAGTTTCAGTAAATAACAATACATTAACTGTGACTGTTTCAACATGTTCTGAGAAGTGCTAGTTATTAGAACACTTGAACCACTTTGTGATAAATGTGTCTCCAGATCACCCGGTGTAGTGTTTATCTATTTTTATTATAAAAGTCTTAGAGCAGGAAACATGGAACCAAACCTTGCTTGCCTTATATGCAGTAGTAGTTGCATTGGTGCTAGTAAGAAGGTTCGTGTGAGTAAAGTCTGCTTTCATAATCTTCCTCATGTTTTGTACAGTCTCAAGTATGTGCATATCAAATTCACATGTCTGAAGCTTAATGGTAGTGGAAATGATGTAAAAAAATGTTTTCTCCAATTATTTTGTCTTGTTAATTTAATGCAGCTGCATAAAATACATTAATAAATCTACTAAAACATCTTGGTGAGTAATCTACTAATTTAATAGATTTCATGTGGGTATTTTGGGCTAAGTAAGGAAAGATTTGTCTGACTGAAGTAGTTAAATAGAGTTTGAATACTTGGCAGAAAATTTAAATGAGGGTGCATTTATTACATTTTTTTTATTGTAACATTTGAAGAAACTTTTATCTCAGTATAGTGTTTTTTAATGCTCCAGTTACTATAATACCAAAGTGCCATGTACAGAAATAGTAAGCATGATTTTTCATCCAAAAGGACCTTAATTTCAGTGTTGTTGTAGTTTGTGCTGGCTTTCTTCTATGAGATGTTCTTGCTTTGTCTCCAAGAAAGAGATGAACAATCATTCTGCATCCTTGTGCAGGGAAGGCTTGTCTGAACTTGAGCCTTTTCTTTTTATAAATAATACATTATGTAAGTTACAGGGGCAAATTGCTTCTACCTACAATAGGGTGAATATCTGCCCGCCAACTAGGAGGGAACTGGAAGGAGCAACAGGATTGACACCTGCCAATGATGTGGTTGAGGGTTAAGATGAGTAGGCTTGGTGTTGGAAGACAAATTTGCCATGGTTTACACTTGTAGCATGGCAGACTGGTCTGTAATAATCATTGGTTCCCATTGATGGAATGGTACTAGTCCTGGTTGCTTGGAATAGTGGTGCTGCTGGGAACAGGTAATAGTGCCGCTGAGTGTAGGTGTTGATTTGTGCTCAACTCTGTGCACCCTGAAGTAATCTTGGAGGTGGGCAAAATTGGAAGCTGCTTACCAGAAAGACCAGGATGCTTTTCAGCATAATGAAGCAGTCCACCTCAACACAGTGTGTGTCTTCAAGACAGGAAGTCACTAAGTTCATAATAAAGTACACACCAGGGCTGGAGATGCTTTTGGCCTGTAATAGATTAAAGAAAGTAGCTACTGCTGACAGTGGACTAACCAGGTACTATGAAGTTATAGGATGTCAGTGTCGAGTGAGTGCTACTGATCTGAAAATTTGGGAACTCTTGTTTTTCACCAAAACAAATTATATGTGTTCATCTGTATGCTGGGGACTTTTTAAAGTAGTTATTCATGCAATTGAAAATGTTTTTCCATAAGATGATCTTCTATCATGCCTGTTATGAATGAACCTCAAAATGCTTTACAATTGCTAGAAATCACAATACCCCTGTGAGGAGTTGTAGGTAAATGTTGTTGTACCGATTTCACAGATGGTTGAACTGAGGCGTAAATACATTTTGACCCATTCATAGCAAGCTGTTATTGGAGTCAGTAACAAACCTCAGACTTCCTGATTTTGTCATTGTCCCACCACTAGAAACCACTTTTCTGCTTTTCCTGGACACAGTTTTTTTTTATTTGATTTGATTGATTTACCAGTATGGGAGGTTCTGGCAGTTTATCCAACTAGTCTTAGATTTTGTGCAGAGAGACAGTTGTCACAAAACTGATCTTCTGAAGAGGTTGCATACTACATTGCTTTTTATGACTCTTCTCCCACTCCCATCCTTTAGAGTGTAGCCACTAAGTGACATTTGGCCCCCTCACAACTGCCAGTGACACAATTCCTTCCCACCAAATCCTGAAGGAGTCCTCTAGGCACTAATGCAATATAAACATCAAACAATAATGATAGTAAGGAGGCAAAAAGGCAGTCTAGTCAGTGTGATAGGGTGGTCAGAAACTTTACCACCCATACGTACAGTCCTGACCATAAAATGCCTTTCTTTTCATTTTGTAGCATTCATTTGATATTGTTAATCTAAATACAGAAAGCTTACATCACAGCTGTGAGACTGCTGTCTAACTGGTAAAATCAGTAGTTGTATTTGCATATTTTTGCCCACATGCACAGTAGCTACATAATGATGCATGCATATGCATTTGAAGATAGTGTTGAGCTCCAAATCTTCATTGTGGATAGTAGAGATTTCTTGTGTTATGCATCTTTTAATAATACAGATATAATTTGTTTATATGGCATTCAGCCAAAAATACAATTTTGAAAGATGATTTTCTTGGCTTACTTGTATTTTTAATAAGTACTTAACTGAGATTGATCTATCTTACACATCTGCAGGAGAGAACCATGGAAAGTTAATGATAGGGAATCTTTTGGTTATAAGTATTTTAAACTATCAAACTAGTGTATTCTAGCCAGGCTGTGTGTGGCATTTGCCCAAGAGAAAAGTGTCCCCTGTGTATTTCTAACATGTTGAAGATGGCCTTTTCTTGCCACTGCAGATTTACCTGGCTTTGTCTTGTCTAGGTACCTGAATGGGGTGATGAAAAATGCAGCTGCCCCTGTGCTACTGGAGCTAGCCAATGAGGTAATCATTTTTTAAAATCTTCCTGTGTAAAACCTAAGGGGCATATCTATAGTGATTTGACTTAGAAATGTAATTAACCTAAAAAAATGGCTTCAAGGCACATTAGACATATGAAATTGTTCCCAAGTCTGTTAGTACTTCCAATAATTGGACAAAGAGCCCCATTTATTAATAAATCAGTTAATGTAATTAGTCTCTACAAGGCAAATGTGTAAGAGGCTTCTGGAATTTTTATTTTGTTGAAAATTTTAGAGAAACTGATTAAAACAAGTGCTGTTTAACATGCTGGTTTGTTTTTAAAATACCTATGTTGATTAAAGACATGTAGACTAATATCATGATTTGAGTTTCTTGTTTAAACTCTCTCCTTCTTTCCCCCGCCCCCTCCAAATCCATGATTTTATAGTTAAGGGGTAAAAGCAATTCATTTCCTTGACTCTTCTATTTCCATTTATACAAATTAGTGGAATGGCTAAGGAAGACAGATTAATATAAAGCAATTAAGCAAATTAAACACTCAATATATCAATATCTTTGAAAACTTTGTGTACAAGAAGTTTGGAACACTTGCCACTTTAACGAGATTGTAACTAATTTATTGATATTGTTTGGTAACTATGGTATGAATCTGTTTGGGACACGATGAGTTGTTTTCATTAAAAAAGTGTGTTCCAATAGTTACTTTGAATGAAGATGTAAAAAGTTCATAATCGTGGTAATGAGCCTACTAGAAAAAATGAAATATCAAGCCCTTAAACTAGCAGTTTGCAAACTTTTTGAACTGAGTCGTGTGTCTCTTCTTCTCTCCCCCCTCCCCCCGCCCTCTTGAGTTACAATTTTTGGTTGTTCCCCTCAACCCAGGCAAAAATAGGCACATGCAAAGGTATGCATGATAGGTTTATGAGTAGGCTAACGGAGACCTTAGCACAGCTTTAATTAAATTACCTACACCTGTAAGTTTCAAATACACAGATACTTACCAATGGCACGGCCAAGTCTTCCTCAGCAGTGTGCTGCTTCTACCTTGCAATCAGACTTCACCACTAGGGCAGGGCCAATACCTGGCCCTCTCCCTTCAGATTTTCAGGGTGGGGGAAGGTATGTGTGACTATTTCTGGGGGCGGAGCCAGTGCTGGGTGCAGAGGCTGCCAAGAGTGGAAATTGGCGCAGCTGCAGCAGATGTTGACAGTGACCCAAAGGTGATTGGCCTGCTGAGGTGAATCAAGGGGTGAAGGTGGCACTCCCTCCCTACCTCCTGTGGGGCTGACCAAGCCCTAGGGTGACCAGATGTCCTGATTTTGTAGGAACAGTCCTGATTTTGGGAGCTTTTTCTTATATAGGTGCCTATTACTCCCCTCCTCCCCCCCGTCCCGATCTTTCATACTTGCTGTCTGGTCACCCTACCAAGCTCTGCTGTGTGGGGCTGCCACAAGCCACCTGGCATTGCCACTCGCCTGCCCCCAGCCTCCTGCAAATGTTTTTCCATGCCCCACAGTTCAAGGCACCTCTGCCTTAAACTCTGAAGAATTTATTTACAATAATAATAGCAATACAATATCTGATTTGACTTGGAACTGCTTGTGGAACCCTCAAAGGGATAGAATGATATGTATGCTGTTTTTGTGTTGCACTTTAATAGAAAACATAGGAGTAAGGCAGAAAATGAGTGTTTGCATTAAAAATGATGTGACACTATGAACATTAAGTGTTGCAATAGCAGCAAGTTCTACATGTTATATTATCAAGAAAGGATGGCTTCTCTTTCAGTTTCAGTCTCTTGTACATTGCTGCAGTCAGCAAATGAGCCATTACCTATCAGTTACTAGCAGGTTTTAATGGTCTATGAAGTGTCTACACACCCTGATACAGTTAACATATAATAAGAGATTTACCTTATATTATTGGCAAAGCATGCCTTTTTGCTATTTATGAAAGGCTTTAAATGAATTCTGTCCTATTTGAATGAAGAAATAATTGGTTTAGTAAGAATTTTTGGTAAATTAACTGGGTTTGCTATATTGCATGAGAACTATTACAAAAGAGCATCTCATCAGAGCAAAGTAATACAGTATTAGTGTTCTTAATTTTCATATATATTTTGTTTGCATTTCTTCTTCTACCCATGATATTCCCATTCACTTACAGATGATGCATATAATTTCTGATTCTAGAAACCTCCCTTTACCCATACTGTACTAATGCACCTTTGCAATTCAGATAATTTTTTCTTTAGATCAGAGATAAATAAAAAATTATAGAGAAAGGGAAGTTATTTAAATAACTTATTTGTTGGCTGTACAGTAAGGTACATAAGAAAGGCAGTGTTTTCTGTTGGGTGTTTTTGTTTTTGTTTGTTTTTTGTTTTGGTGTGTGGGTGTGTGTGTGTGTGTGTGTGCGCTGCCTAATGCATTAGGGAACTGTGGCAATAACTAGCACCATATTACTGCTTCCAAACAATCAAGCTGCCATTTTTATGTGATAGTTAATATTTAAATGACATGATCCTGCATCTGCTGACAATTGATGTAATAGTAATACTTTATGAGTCAATATATATTTAATCAGTGGAAACTGTAAAAACTGATGAGAAATATATTACATAGGTACATTACAGTATATAGCAGCTCTGGTGAATAAGAACAGTTCCATATTATTTTTTTGAGGCTATGTGAGTCTCTTTTAAATTTTTATAAATTATGTGCAGACATCTTTACATTGTACATGTACTGGAACAATACTAAACAATTTTTAAAAAATCTTTTTTTGTTAGGAATACTAAAATTAGTCACACTAGTCTCTACATACAAATATTTTCAAGTGAGATTTGAAGCACTCTGAATTTTACTTACATGCTAAATTCTGACATGAAGCTTGATGGCCCTATTTCAGAGAGAGATGGACACATGATTAATATGAAAATTAGGGAGATGCAAGTACCTGAACTAATAAGGTAGTCCTTATTCAGGCTGGACTACCTTCAGTAATTTCACCATTTTTCATGTGTCAGCTCTGATGTGGGTTACTGGAAATAAGCAGCCCTGTGGAAGCATTTCTTTCTACTTGGGGAGTTTAAGGACATCCAAGTACATACATATTTGAAAAAAAGCTATATATACAAATGAAGCCAGCCTTTTTGTCTAGTTACTAAATCAAGATAAAAATTTTGTGTGAATTCTGGACTTGAAAACCTGTCAAGAAAAATTCTTTGTGATAATATATGAGTAAGGTTTGCTGTCTTATGGGTAAATAAAAAAACTTGATTCGCTCCAGTAATGTTATCTAAAAACTGTTATTTCACCATACATTTTCCAAAAGTACAAGAACCATTAAAACAGAGTAATAGCTGCTTACAAAAAGATATCCTAAAAAAATTTGACCAGTCCCCAAACCCAAACTCATTTTCTATTACAGCTTTCAGACTCTGTTTTTTGGCCCACAATACTAATTGATCTTGAACTGAAGGCACTACTAGAATTAATGAGATATCACATTTTGTGGGTATCACTTGTAATAAGCAACAGCAAAAGATGGCCATTTCTTCTGAAATATAACATACACACATATCAAATTGATCTTTATTATTATTTCACAAGGTGCAGTTTAAATGCCAAATATTACTTTAGTATTTGCACATTAATCATAATATTTTAGTCTTTATGCATAGAGTATCTAGTTAAAATAACAGTGATAAATTTAAATAATAAACATTTTGTATGACTGCTGTAGGTAGAGACAGTGTAAACATATAGATACTTTTTTTGATGTAGGGGGGTTAAGTGAATACATTGATTGAGATTATTTCTCAATAATGGAAAATATATACTATATTTATTTACAGAAATATATTAATATTCCAGGGTCTTCTATGAATATTGGTTTTCCCACGGTGTACTGTGGATTGCTGCCATGTGTTCTCTGGTCAGACCTGTTTGTTTAAAATAGTTGAATGCAATATAAAAGAAAGGGCATTAATGTTGCATATAGTGTTTTACACTTGATTTTCAGTATACACAGACATTATGACCTTGACAAGATAAAGAGAATGTAAATGTATCCATCATTTGAAATTCTCTTTTTATTTCTGCCACTTAAAGGTGGACTTTGCACCATCATTGATGGCTCGAATTGTGCTAGAAAGATTTCTACAAGAGCAAGAGGGAACTATCCGTAAGTAGTCTTTTTTTCTTTTTAAACTTCTTTCCTGACATTAACATAAAAATAATTAACTCACTTGCAATGTTGTGTTAATGAGAGCCAGATTAAGACTGGTAACTTGAACAGCTAATGACAATTAAAGTTTATGTAAAAAGACCACCCACAATTTAAATATTAGGGAGAGAAATGCTTTTCTCTTCCTTTTAAATTTTCAGCTAACATGTCTT